>NC_142067.1:7585794-7885794 GCF_059756535.1 Pantherophis guttatus
TGTCGTTTAGGGAATCGCTGCAGTTGATAAGTTAGAAACCCGGTTGTAAAGTGAATCCGGCTTTTCCCATTGATTTTGCGTGACAAAAAGTGGCAAAAAGGGATTGCATGACCCCGGGACACAGCAACTGTCGTAAGTGTGAATCGGTTGCCGAGCATCTGAATTTTGATCACGTGATCATGGGGGAATGCTGCAATGGTCGTAAGTGTGAAAAACGGTCATAGGTCACTTTTTTTCAGTGCTGTCCTGACTTTGAACGGCCATTTAATGAACTATTGTAAATCAAGAGACTTATGACCATTTTTTCACACTTACGGCCGTTGCAGCATCCCCGTGGTCACATGATCAAAATTCAGATGCTTGACAACTGACTCGCATTTATGACAATGACAGTGTGTCCCGGGAGTCACGCAATTCCCTTTTTGTGACCTTCTGTCAGGCAAAGTCCATGGGGAAACTAGATTCGCTTAACAACCGTTGTTACCAGTGGTGGGATTCAGCCAGTTCACACCTATTCGGGAGAACCGGTTGTTAACTTTCTAAGCAGTTCGGAGAACCGGTTGTTGAAAGAAATCTTATTTTGTTTTTTTTTTCACTTTACAGGGCTAATCCTGTAAGGAAGGCAGGAAGGAAACATTCTGGTGGTGTTTCTAGCCTAATCTCTATTGCCCTGCTTACAGAAACTGCCTCCCTGGTCAACCCTTATTACATTGTAACAGTTAAGGCGAAGCGCCCATCGACGTGAGTGACATTGAGTTGGCCACACCGACACGGTCACATAACCACCGAGCCACGCCTACCCAGCTGGTCATTAGGGCAGAGAACCGGTTGTTAAATTATTTGAATCCCAACACTGGTTGTTACTAATTTAACAACTACGTCGATCCACTCGGCAACTGCGGCAAGAAAAGTTGTCAAATGGGACAAAAACTCGCTCAACAAATTTCGTAACTTAGAAACATCAATTTTGAGCTCGATTGCGGTTGTAGGTTGAGGATGACCTATAAAGCGGTTATCGGACAGTTCAAGGAGCCGAGGTGGCGCAGTGGTTAGAGTGCAGTACTGCAGCTACTTCAGCTGACTGCTAGTTCAGCAGATCAAATCTCACCGGCTCAAGGTTGACTCAGCCTTCCATCCTTCCGAGGTGGGTAAAATGAGGACCCAGATTGTTGGGGGCAATATGCTAATGCTAATGCAATATGCTAATATGCAATATGCTATATGCTAACTTTGTAAACCACTTAGAGAGGGCTGTATAGCCCTATGAAGCGGTATAGAAGTCTAAATAAAAAAATAAAATTTAAAAAAACCCTCATCTTATCTATGTGAAATAAAACCTGCAGTATTTAGTGGCATATAACCCAAATAATAAAGGGATGCGGTGGCTCAGTGGCTAAGATGCTGAGTTTGTCGATCGAAAGGTCCGCAATTCAGCGGTTCGAATCCCTAGTGCTGCATAACGGGGTGAGCTCCCGTTACTTGTCCCAGCTTCTGCCAACCTAGCAGTTCGAAAGCACGTAAACAATGCAAGTAGACAAATAGGGACCACCTTTGGTGGGAAGGTCACAGCGTTCCGTGAGCCTTTGGCGTTTAGTCATGCCGCCACATGACCACGGAGACGTCTTCGGACAGGGCTGGCTCTTCGGCTTTGAAACGGAGCATCGCCCCCTAGAGTCAGGAAGGACTAGCACATGTGTGTGAGGGGAACCTTTACCTTTATCCAAAATAAGTTAAAGAAAGTACATAACTTTGTCAATAATATAACATAATGCAATCCTTAAGGTCTAAGAAAGAGGGTGAAGTTACGATAGGAAACCATCCCACAAGACTGCAAAAACAGAAACAACATTTAGCAAGTCTACCAACAACATCTGTTCCATTATGTTTGGAATTGACACTCAAAACCCACCCTTTTTCCTAAAGTCTTCGCATAGTTTTCTCATACTTTTTGTCAACTTGTCAAGGAAAATTTCCCAATGCAAGTTTGGAAGCCACGTTTCCCTTTTTTTTTTTTTTTCCTTTTAAGCCAGGAAGGGGGAAATTAAAAGAAGATAAAATAAAAATCCAAGCTCAATAAGGAAAAAATAATAATAATTCTAGGGAAGACTCGGGACTGGGTTTTTTTTTTTTAAAATGCTTATTTATTTATAACACAGTAAAACAATACAAGACATACAACACTTTTCATATTGGTCCTTCCTTATTATTTACTTTTTTCATATTATTTGCTTTTTTTATAGTGTTATTATTATTTGCTTTTTCATAGTGGTCCTTCCTTATTATTTACTATTTCCACGAATTTTTAAAAAAGAAAATACACCAACAGAGGAGGAGCTGATAAAAAAAAAATTTTGGACTGCGCAGAGATGGATAAATTGAGAAAAGAACTCAAAGAAAAAGAGGCTACAGAATACTATAAAATTTGGTACAGATGCTATGAGTGGTTGGAGGAAAGGAAAAATGAAGAGGAAAAATAAGGGGGAGATAAAGAAATGTCAAAAATAAAGGGAAACATTGGTAAAATACAATTTATTGATTGAAATAAAAAAGAGAAATATATTGTCAATGAAATGATGGGGACAGATAGTAATTTGGAATAAGATGAAGTAAAAATTCGAGGACTGGGGTTTTTTATTGTTCTTTTTTAAGGAAAATAAGGGAGGAAGGAAAAGAGATCAGATCTCATGTCAGCGAAAGGCACTTTTCAGCACACAGACAAGATCGAAAAAAAATATATCAAGCCGCACGTAACACAAAATAAGCCACTCTGGCAGTGTTTACAAATTTGGGGAACTCAAAAGAAAAGGGGATGTCATTGTTTAGCCAGCTTTCGTGTCGTGTAATCACACGCACACACACAAGAGAATTTGCCAAAGGCCAAAACAATGTCGGTTACACAAGAGAAGAATTCAAATAAATCTCTGCGGTCATAACAAGAAACAGCAGCTGGAAGGGATCCGGCATTTGGGGCCCATGGATCCAATTCCAGATATCCCCACACAGCCAAGGAACCGACGCCAACAAATCCCACAAACAGCAGATTACGCAACACCCTGCTGTGTCCCTATGCATTTTGATTCCCGAGTAAAGCCTGCTAAACCTAAACTACTCGGAATAGTAGCAGTGCCACTTTTTAAGACTTCTATACCGCTTCACAGTGCTTTCACAGCCCTCGCTAAGCGGTTCGAAGAGTCAGCATATTTGCCTCCGACAATCTGGGTCCTCATTTTACTGACCGTGGAAGGATGGAAGGCTGAGTCAACCTGGAGCCGGTCAGGATCGAACTGCTGGCAATGGGCAGAGTTAGCTTGCAATAATGCGTTCTGACCACTGCACCACCACGGCTCCCTCCCTCCCTCCTTCCTTCCTTCCGTCCTTCCTTCCTTCCTTCCTTCTCTCCCTCCCTCCCTCCCTCCTTCACAATTGACTTATATCCCGCTTCACAGTCCTTTACAGCCCTCTCTAAGCAGTTTACAGAGTCAACCTCTTGCCCCCAACAATCTGGGTCCTCATTTTACCAACCTCAGAAGGATGGAAAGCTGAGTCAACCTGGAACCGGTCAGGATCGAACTGCTGGCAGTGGGCAGCGTCAGCCTCCAATACTGCATTCTAACCACTGCACCACCATAGCTCCTTCCTTCCTTCCTTCCTTCCTTCTGAAGGATGGAAGGCTGAGTCAAGCTGGAGCCGGTCAGGATCGAACTCCTGGCAGGGGGTTGAATTAGCCTGTAATACTGCATTCTAACCACTGCACCATCATGGCTCTTAAACATGATTCAATAGAATAAAAGAGTTGGAAGGGACTTTGGAGGTCTTCTAGTCCAACCCCCTGCTTAGGCAGGAAATCCTACACCACTTCAGACAAATGGTTATCCAGTCTCTTCTTAAAAACTTCCAGTGTTGGAGCATTTACAACTTCTGGAGGCAAGTTGTTCCACTGATTAATTGTTCTCACTGTCAGGAAATTTCTCCTTAGTTCTAGATTGCGTCTCTCCTTGATTTGTTTCCACCCATTGCTTCTTCTCCTGCCCTTGCAGTCCCTTTTCCTTCCTTCCTTCCTTCCTTCCTTCCTTCCTTCCTTCCTTCCTTCCTTCCCTCCCTCCCTCCCTCCCTCCCTCCCTCTCTCCCTTAGAATAGATTAGAAAACTGAAAGGGACCCTTGAGGTCTTCTAGTCCAACCCCCTGCTCAGGCAGGAAACCCTACACCACTTCAGACAAAGGGTTATCCAATCTTTTCTTTAAAAGTATTGAAGCATTTACAACTTCTGGAGGCCAGTTGTTCTACTGATTAATTGTTCTCACTGTCAGGAAATTTCTCCTTAGTTCTAGGTTGCTTCTCTCCTCGATTAGTTTCCATCCGTTGTTTCTTGTCCATTTGTTCATTCAAATACAGATAGTCTTCAATTTACAACCACAGCTGATCCTAAAATTTCTCTTGCTATGTCAGAAAGACGATTGTTAAGTGAATTTTGCCTCGTTTTACGACTTTTCCTGCCACAATTGTTAAGTGAATCACTGCAGTTATTAATTTAGTAATGCGGTTGTTAAGTGAATCGGGCTTCCCCATTGACTTTCGATTGTCAGGTCACAAAAGGGGATCGCATGACCCGGGTTACTGCAACCGTCATAAATTTGAACCAGGGGCCCAAGCATCCGAATTTTGATCACGTGAGCATGGGGGGGGGGGAGGCCTGCAAGATTCGTAATTGTGAAAAACGGTCATAACTCAAGCCACTTTTTTTTTCAGTGTCGTAACTTCAAATGGTCACTAAGTGAATTGTTGTAAATCGAGGACTACCTGTAATAAGAAGCAAGGGATGGAAACCTATCAAGGAGAGAAGCAACCTGGAACTAAGGAGAAATTTCCTGAGAGTGAGAACAATTAATCAGTGGAACGACTTGCCTCCAGATAGGTCAGTGATGGCTAACCTCTTTGCCGTCGCGTGTCAAAAGTGGGGGGGACACGGGGAGGTTGCCCCGTGTGGCCACACCCATAATTCAATGCGCCCCGCCCCTGCACATGTGCGCATGCCCCCCCCTTTTAGCACATAATGGCCCGGTGGGCCCGTTTTTCACTCTCCCGAGACTCCAGAGGCTTTCTAGGAGCCTGGGGAGGGCTAAAACGGCCTTCCCCATTCTTCCAGAGGCCCTCCAGAGGCCGGAAACAGCCCATTTCCCAACTTCCGGTGGGACCAAAAGGCCCAAAAATCAGGTGGCCGGCGCACACATGCGTGCTGGAGCTGAGCTACGGCAACGCTCGCGTGCCCACTGATATGGCTCCGTGTGCCACCTGTGGCACCCGTGCCATAAGTTCGCCATCACGGTTATCGGTGCTCCAACACTGGAGGTTTTTAAGAAGAGACTGGACAGCCGTTTGTCTGAAATGGTATAGGATCTCCTGTTTGAACAGGGGGCTGGACTAGAAGACCTCCAAGGTCCCTTCCAACTCTGTTATTAATAACTGTTATGGGCTAAGACATTGAGCTTGTCAACCAGAAAGGTCGGCAGTTCAGCGGTTCGAATCCCTAGTACAGTTCTCCTACGTGAGCAGGGGGTTGGATTAAATGACCTCCAAGGTCCCTTCTGTCAAGTTTCCGAAAGATGCCCTAATTAATTCATGAGCCATGATCCAAACTTCAAAGGAAATATATTCATTTATTAGGAGCAACATTCCGGCAATACTGGGATGCAGTTAGGACTGATCCCACGTAGATTTACGTTCCCCTATGACCCTGTCTCTCCCCTCCTCTCTGGCCATGTCATAAATCACATTCTCCAATTAACCACTTTGGCTGGCTGTGAAACCTAACACCCTCCTTCTGATTGCGGTCAGAAAGAATGTATGGAATTCACTTCAGTTCTCCCTCCCTCCTGCTCATGGCTTTGCCATGAAAGCTTTGCAAGTTGACACCTTCCATCTCTGTTACTGTTAGTCTGTTTTTCCAGAGAGAGTTTTCGCTTGAGCCTTGAATTGCATAGCAAGATATGGGGCAGAAGAAGGCAGGTTTAATATAAACCTCTGCTTGCCCCCTCATTCTTGCTGAATCATCCCCCCTCCCGCCCCACCTCTTCTTTTCGAAGTAGTTATGGGGAGAAGCTTCCTGGGCGTTGATCCTAAAGACAAAGTGTGAAAAGCTTCATTGGTTCCCAATGAAACGAATCCCAACTTTGGCTTCTCACCAGAATGGAAGGATGAAAAGCCGCACAGTGTTCGCCCGAAAGAGTGAAAGGAACTTCGCCGGCCCGAAGTTCCCCCTCTCTCTTTATTAAAGTATAAAAAAACAACATGGGGGTTTTGTTTTAAAGAGGCAAAAAGTTTGGCAAAAGTTTCTTCCCCCGAGGATCAGACATTTTAGGAGAAAAATCCCGAAAGCTGGATTGGAACGAAGTCAGGAACACGGGCCCATCTCCCTTGTTATGCAATAGAATAGAATAACAGAGTTGGAAGGGACTTCGGAGGTCTTCTAGTCCAACCCCCTGCTTAGGTAGGAAACTCTACAACACTTCCGACAAATGGTTGTCCAATCTCTTCTTAAAAACTTCCAGTGTTGGAGCATTGACAACTTCTGGAGACAAGTTGTTCCACTGGTTAATTGGTCTCTGCCAGCGCTTCTGTAACCTCAGAGACTTTTAAGATGTTTCATTTCATTTTTTCATTTTATTTAATTTGTATACCGCCCTACTCCCGAAGGACTCAGGGCGGTGAACAGGCACAGAATAAAACACATAAGAATGCAAAAATTAAGAGCAAAAGTAAAATCGAATTAAATCAATTTAGCCCAAGACAAATTTAAAACCCCAGGTTAAGAACAAATTAAAATTTACATTAAAATTTACATTAAAAAGAGAATGGGAGAGGTTAGGCCAGACCAGCCTGGTGAAATAAAAAGGTCTTAAGAGCGCGGCGGAAGGTGCGCAGATCCGAGATCCTCCGTATCTCCGGGGGGAGCTTGTTCCAGATAGTAGGTGCCCCCACAGAGAAGGCTCTCCCTCTGGGGGCCGCCAGCCGACATTGTTTGGCCGATGGCACCCAGAGGAGTCCCTCTCTGTGAGAGCGTACCGGCCGGTGGGAGGCCGTTTGCGGCAGCAGGCGGTCCCGTAAATAACCAGGCCCTAAGCCATGGAGCGCTCTAAAGGTGGTAACCAAAACCTTGAAGCGCACCCGGAAGACCACCAGGAGCCAGTGCAGCTCGCGCAGGAGGTGTTACATGGGAGCGCCACGTCGCTCCCATGACCACCCGCGCAGCCGCACTCTGCGCCAGTTGGAGCCTCCGGGTGCTCCTCAAGGGGAGCCCCATGTAGAGAGCATTACAGTAGTATGATGTTGGACTTCAACTCCCAGAATTCCTCAGCCAATTGGGAGATTGTGGGAGTTGAAGCCCACATATAATTGAAAGTTGCTGAGGTTGGGAAATAACCAGCCTACATTGTCATCTTGCTTGGCATGGTCTACAGAGGTGGTCCTCGACTTATGACCACAATGGGAACCAGGAATTTCCATTGCTAAGCAAGGAAAGGTTGTTAAGCGAGTCATGGCTGACTTTACTATCTTCTTCACCACAGTTGTTAAGTGAATCGTATGGGGGTTAAGTGAATCGTGTGGTTGTTAAATGAATCATGTGGTTTGTTTTATTTGCTTGTTTTATTAAATTTATATACCGCCCTACTCCCGAAGGACTCAGGGCAGTGAACAGGCCCAAAATAAAATACATAAATACAAAAGTTAGAAACATAATTAAAACCAAATTAAATAATTTAGCCCAAGACAATTAAAAATCCCAATAGTTTAAAAGTTGCTTTAAACTAAGGTTGTTAAGTGAAACCAGCTTCCCCCACTGAATTTGTTCGCCAGAAGCCAGCTGGGATGGCTATCACATGACCCACCTAGGATGCGGGTTGCCAAAGCCCGGATTTTGATCACGTGACTATGGAGAGGATGTGACAGTCATAAATATGAGAGCCGAGGTGGCGCAGTGGTTAGGGTGCTGTACTGCAGCTACTTCAGCTGATTCCTAGTTCAGCAGATCAGCGGATCAAATCACACCGGCTCAAAGTTGACTCAGCCTTCCATCCTTCCGAGGTGGGTAAAATGAGGACCCAGATTATTAGGGGGCAATATGCTATTTAGTATACTGTCTTTGGTGCAAGCCGCCCAGAGTCCTCGGAGAGTGGGCG
The DNA here is from genome assembly GCF_059756535.1 of Pantherophis guttatus. Taxonomy (NCBI): domain Eukaryota; kingdom Metazoa; phylum Chordata; class Lepidosauria; order Squamata; family Colubridae; genus Pantherophis; species Pantherophis guttatus. The sequence continues at coordinate 7,593,970 of NC_142067.1, forward strand.
GCATAGAAATATGAATAATAAAAATAAATAAAAAATAATAAAAAAATAAATACGAGGAGCGGTTGTATGTTGCTTTTTTCAGTGCCTTTGTCACTATGTCACTAAACGAATGTTTGTTAAGTCGAGGGCTAGCTGTACAGGGAGTCCTCCACGCGCCACCACAATTGAGCCCAACATTTCCGTTGTTAAGCGAGACAGTCGTTAAGTGAGTTTTGCCCCATGTTTCGACTTTTCTTGCCACGGTTGTTAAGTGAATGGCTGCCGTAAGTTACTTACCCCTTGCACTGGCAGAAGAAAAACATTTTTCAGGTTTGTGACTTTGCACAAACCTTTTGCCAGTTTTCCAGATGCATGGATTTCAGCTCCCATAATTCTCCAGGCGTCACTGCAAAAAAACTGAAAATTCTGGGAACCAAAACCTGCACATGTGGGAAAGAGAGCTCTCTCAGACCAATGCAGCTTGCAAGGCGACTTAAGATTTTAAGTTCTTCATTACGTTCAGAGCCTTCAGATACAGGTACAGATTAACAAGAGTTGGAAGGGACCTTGAAGGTCATCTAGTCCAACCCCCTTTGACAGAATATTGTTAATAGGCTGGGAAAGAGGCCACGTAGTGCCACCAGCACTGGTGTGTCAATAGCAATAGCACTTAGACTTATATACTACTTCACAATGCTTTTACAGCCTTCTCTAAGCGGGTTAGAGAATCAGCCTGTTGCCCCCAACAATCTGGGTCCTCATTTTAATTTTACCAGCCTCAGAAGGATAGAAAGCAGAGTCAACCTTGAGCCAGTCAGGATCGAACTCCTGACAGCGGGCAGAGTCAGCCTGCAATACTGTATTCTAACCACTGCGCCATCACGGCTCCTTCCTTCCTTCCTTTCTTCCTTCCAACACCTAGACTTATATACCGCTTCACCAGTGGTGGGTTGTTACCGGTTCACCCCGGATTGGGCGAAATTCAGATGGTTGGCAAGCGGCTCGTATTTATAACGGTCACATTGTCTGGGGGGGGGGAGCTGTCCCCTTTTGCGACCTTCTGACAAGCAAAGCCAATGGGGAAGCCATATTCACTTAACCATCGTGTGACTAACTTAACCCCTGCAGTGATTCCCTTAACAACGGGGGTAAGGAAAATTGAAAAATGGGGCAATCTCACTTCACAAACATTTCGCTTAGTAGCAAAAAATTTGGGCTCAATTGTGGTCGTAGCTCAAGGACCATCTATATTCCTAAAGCAAATTTTCTAACCCGTTGTGGTGAAACACAACAGAATAATTTCTCTCTTTTTTAAATATATATATATGCATATTTGCAGATGGTAGCTAGCAATAGGGAGAGAGAGAACCGAGTCAGAAGACAGGCTGAGATCTCAACAGGCAATCAGCAGTGTTGTGATGCCTACCAGAATCCTTCCCTCTTTGCAGTTGACAGTTAGTAATAGGGAACCAGAGAAAGCTGGGCCTTTAACACGCAGTCAGGCTGCAGTTAGGATAATGAAGCAGGAGAAAAAACTGCTGCCCTCCAATCAGGACACAGAGTTGCAGGCTAATCAGCATACGTCAGCAGCAGCGAAAAGCGACAACTCCGACCTCACAGCATACCCAAAGCTTCTAAACTGAAAGTAGGGGCCCGATGATGACAAGTTAAGAGAGCTTGTCAAAACGTTGCCAAAAAGAAAACTTTTAAAGTGTTGGTTAGGATTTTAGCTGGAGTTTCAAAAGACCTTACAAAGTGTTTTGTTGGGATTTTGGAGGATTTTAAGCTGGGATTTTAGCCAGGATTTTAAGCATTTTAACTAACAGACTTTTAATGACGCGGGAAAACACCTGAGATTTTAACTTTTTTCATATACATATATTATTTATACATTTTTCTTTATAATACATAAAAACTCAATATCTGCATGAACAGTGTGTTGTGTGGGTACAATTAATTTTGAAAAGTAATAATAGCAATAATAACACTAATATTCATAGCATTACTGATAATCATGATAATATTTGCTTATCCATACTAATAAACCTTTATTATATTAGTTAAAAATTCTCTTAAAACTTTTGAGTTTCTGACTAACCATTGGTAAAACAAATCCCACGTCAAAAAATATTCTGTTCCTTTCTTCTCCTTTCTTCTGAGTGTTAATCTATCCGTCTCTGCACATTCTAATATTTTTTTATTACACTTTCATCTGTAGAGATCTCTTCATTTTTGTCCAATTCTCACTGCTGTTAACCAGGGTGGATTTGATTTGAATCGAGTTGATTTAAATCACAATTTAAATCATGATTTAAATCACTAGTAAAAACGCTCGATTTAAATCAACTCGATTTAAATCGTAATTTTTAAAGAGCAACTGTCATCTCTGCTACTCCTTTGACCCACTGTTGACTCACTGATAGTCCCAGTGTTGCAGAATATACAGCCTCCTGCTACATAACTAAGCTCCATTTCATGCTGAATAAACTAAATTATTTATGTATCTTAAATAGAAAACTATCTTACGATAGATTTTTACCCCAAAAGTTTTTTATTAAAATAAATTCGATAAAAATCAAAAAAATCCGATTTAAATAAAAAAAATCTTTTTTTTTAAAAAAAATCATTGATTTTTATCCACCCTGCTGTTAACACATGTAAAATTAAATAAGTATTCCCTTTATCATATTTTTTCTGCTAAAATACCCATCATTTCTCTCTTGTATGATTTCAACTGCCATCTTATTCCTCATAAGAAAACGGGGAAAACGGGGGGAGGGGTGGGGGAGAGAAGGGAGAGAATATTCTACTATCTAAAAAACCAACGTTTCTCAACTTTTTGAGTTTGAGACGTCGGCAACTTTTGAGATGGACTTCAACTCCCAGCATCCCTCAGCCATGTAACTGCAGTCCATACATAGACTTCTGCAAAGCCTTTGATTCAGTGGTGCACGACAAACAACTGTTAAAACTAAGTTCTTACAGTATTTCTGGATATGTATATATATAATCACATTGCTCCTAGAAGCACGAAGCCGAAAACACCAGCCTGAAGATGACGAATGAGACTTCGTCGAAACGTTGCCAAGAAACCTCCAATTTTACGCGGCAGAAAACCCGAATAACTAAAGACCTACATATATATTTATATATATATATAAATAAATGGGGACAGTAGGACAGGGACATAGGATAGTCCCTGTCCTACTGTCCCCATTTATTTATATTCATTTCTTTCGTTCATATCCATGTTTATATTTATACCTGCTATCTTGTACATGTTTGAGAAACTAATAAATGCAAATAAATACAAATACATCCTAAAGTTGTCGAGGTTGAAAAAAAACACCGGTCTAAACCAGGGGGTCTCCAACCTTGGCAACTTTAAGACTTAAACAAAGCTGGCTAAGGAATTCTGGGAGTTGAAATCCACAAGTCTTAAAGTTGCCAAGGTTGGAGACCCCCTGGTCTAAACAAACCCATTTTATAATCTAGAAAACCTTGAATATCCCTTCCTAAAACCCAGCCCTGCCCTAAAGGACAAGGTATTTATGCTTTGTGATGTCAGGATTGCCGAGCCCCACAAAATTGCAATCAAGGCCCTTCACTGTGGAAACGCTGCAATATTTAGAAGTTGTGGCGAACTCAAAGCAATTCCTTGCAACTAAACAAAGAGCGGTGGTCACAGCTGCCAGAAAAGAAAAAAGAAAAAAACTCTTTCGAACAGACTTGAAAAGATCTCACTGAGAACTTCCCCAGGCCCGTTTTTTAAGAAGCCAAGATTAATTTTAATGTTTGCTCTTCTCCCCTCAGCAAAGCCTGCGTCGGTCTTTCAAAGTCACCGTTTTTAAGATGGGGGTCAATTCCAACGAACTGCATTTCATGTCCTTTTTGCCCAAAAAAGTAAGGGACCCACCCAGCCACCGTTACCAGCAAAATCTCCGTCATTTATTACTTCGACTGGGATCCATTGGAAACCAAACCAAAGTTGGAAGGTCGAAGAAGAATATTTGCAAAAAAAAAACGAAAGGAAGAAAAAAAAAAAGCTTTCTAAGCATTTCTTCAAACATCTGCAAAAGCGGCTCCCTCGGAACCTTGAAATCTGTTAATTTAATCCCCTGCATTTTCTTCCGTTCGATTGCAACCTTTTCAGTGGCTAAGACCCTGAGCTTGTCGATCAGAAAGGTCGGCAGTTCGGCGGTTCGAATCCCTAGTCCACCCCCTGCGTGAAAGGGGGGGGGTGGATTAGATGACCTCCAAGATCCCTTCCAACTCTGTCACTGTTAAGAGTAAAAGCACCTTTTTCCAAGTCGATCTTACATTCGGAGCAAACAAAGCCAAATCCTAAACGGTTATTTAGAGGGGGGGGTCTTTTTAATGGGCTAACTCTTCCTTTACAATTGTAGCCCCCTTGACACCCAGCTGTGAGGTTGGTGGGGCATTTAGATGGGCAGAAATCAAAGGCAAAGAAAGTGCCACTCCATTGCAAACCAGCTCAAGACTGTTTGTTTTTTTTTTAAAAAAAAAGATCCACTGAACTTACTGGGATTTACTCCAGAGTAGATAAACTCACAAGCTGGAACTGCTAAAGCAGCTGATTTTTTAAAAAAAACTTACACATGTCTGTCACCTTTGAAAAAAAGGATAGAAGGAGAAAACAGCAATATTTTGCATTTAGAAAGCCTTTTCCGACATCAAAGCAACCAACAGTGAAAGGATGGGGAAGGACCAGTTTTATAAGGTGTCATAAATTCACAGCCATTGCCGCCCCCCAACAAGTCATCCAACGTGTCATTTTCTCTCTCCCTCCCCATCCGCCATATCCCCACCCGGCAACGCGCAATCGATACCGCCACCCGTTCTTCCAGCGGCCCCAGAGGCTCCCACCCCAACATCTGGAAGGGAAAAGAAAGAGGGAGGGAGCTGCGAAAAACTGCCCGCCCGATTTGCGTTTTCTGCAGCCAAGTCCCTCTCTGCAGGGTATACATTTGGAAGGAAATGGGGGGAGGACAGAAGGAAGGGAGGGTAGTAGCCAGGAAGACAGGGAGGGAGGGAAGAGGAAGGAAGGAGAGGAAAGAGGGAGGAAGGGAGGATAGAAGGAAGGAAGGAAGGGAAGGAGAGGATAGTAGCAAGAAAGACAGAGCGGGAGAGAGGAAAGGAAGGAAGGAGAGGAAAGAGGGAGGGAGGAAGGGAGGGAGAGGATAGAAGGAAGGAAGGAAGGGAAGGAGAGGATAGTAGCAAGGAAGATAGAGCAGGAGAGAGGAAAGGAAGGAAGGACAGGAAGGGAGGGAGAGAGGATAGAAGGAAGGAAGGAAGGAAGGAGAGGATAGTAGCAAGGAAGACAGAGCAGGAGAGAGGAAAGGAAGGAAGGAGAGGAAGGGAGGGAGAGAGGATAAAAGGAAGGAAGAGGAGAGGATAGTAGCAAGGAAGACAGGCAGGGAGGGAGGAAAGAAGGAAGAGAGAAGGAGGGAGGGAAGAAGGAGGAAAGGAAGGAAGGAGAGGAAGGGGGAAAGAGGATAGATGGAAGGAAAGAAGGAAAGAAGGGAAGGAGAAGATAGTAGCAAGGAAGACAGAGAGGAAGGAAGGAAGGAGAGGAAGGGAAGGAAAGAGGATAGTAGCAAGGAAAAGGAGGGAGGAAGGACAGAGAGAAGGAAGGAAGGAAAGAAGGAAGATCAACCCTTGGATAAAACTCCCGGGGCCGAGAAGCTCAGAAAGGGCCATTGCTCTCCTATCCAAGAAAGGCGAGGCCCATCCCAAATATCCCTACCAATTTTCCAACTTCGGGGCAATGCTGGTTTCTCCCCCTCACCTCCATCCTACCCCCCCCCCAAAAAAAAACCCAACAACCCACAGGAGACAAAGCATCCCCTGTTGTAACGCCAGCAGGTTATTATATAGGCTTGGCAGACTCAAGACAGCCCAAGCTGATTTTTAAATTAAATTTTTAAATTTTAAAAAGAAATAAAAAACCAGAAAGGGGAGCCTGGAAAGCCAATAAATACATATAGATTTATATAGATTTATATTTTTAAAATAGTTTGTAATATATATATATCTTAGTCTCCCTTAAATCTTACAACAGACAGCAAAATGCTGGTTAATGTCTGATAAAGCCTAGAAAATAGTAAATTGGGATTTCACTGACCTATGGCTATATAAACATCTTGATTTACGTAGGAAAAACCCTGGCTGAAACAATAATGCATATACATATATATGCACCTACTCTTTGGAACAAAATACCCCCCGGAATACGAATAATCCCAGATCTTCGCACTTTCCGACGTGCCCTGAAGACCTTCCTGTTTCAACAAGCAGGGCTAGCATAAACATCTAAATTCTATGCCAAGGTCTTAGCAGATACACGAAGTTGACTCAATTTATTATTTACTGTTTTAAAAAAAATAAAATTATTATATGTATATGAAATGTTATTCTGTTCACCGCCCTGAGTCCTTCGGGAGAAGGACGGTATAGAAATTCAATTAATAATAATAATAATAATAATAATTATTATTATTATTATTATTATTATATAATATAATATAATATAATATAATATAATATAATATATATATATTATATATATTATAATATTTATAATATTACATTTTTAAAATGTCAATTTTAATTTGTTTAAAATTATGGGGTATTTTAAATTCAGCCAAATTATTTAATTCGTTTTTAATTTATTTTAAATTTTTGTATTTATGTGTTTTTATCTTGTGGCTGTTCACCGCCCTGAGTCCTTCGGGAGAAGGGCGGTATAGAAATTTAATAAAATAAATAAAATAATGAATAAATAAATAAATTATATATATATATACATATACATACATATACATACATACATACATATATATATATATATATATATATATATATATATATACACACACACATATACATATACATGTATATATATATATGTATATGTATATGTATATATATATGTATGATGTATGTGTGTGTGTGTGTGTGTGTGTGTGTATATATATATATATATATATACACACACACATATATATAACCCACCCCTATATATATATCTATGCATGCATGTATATATATAGAAAGCAACTCACCTGATTGGGGACTGCCGCTCCCTCTGCCCTTTTGCCAAAAAGAATAGAAAACGGAGAGAAGAAGAAAAAAAAAAGCCAGTTTTGAAAGCAAAGTCACTGGGACATTTTGGGGTGTGGGGGGGGCTAAAAGCTTGCAGCAGCTTTCCTTAAAGGATGCAAACTCCTGGATTGGAGATTGGGGCGCTTTTTTGGGGGGGGGACCCCAAAAAGCCACCCCCTTTTCTTTTCTTTTTTTCCCCCCTCCCTCCCCACCAACCCACCCACTCCCGCCCGCCCCCTTTCGCTGGGGGGGGGAGTTAGCGGCTCGTCCCCTGCCCTGCGCGCTTGCAAAGCAGCAGCAGGAGCCTGGGTTTATACGGCACAATGAATTGCAGCGGGAGGAAGGGAGGGGGGGAGCTCCGCCCTTTCGCCCGCTTGGCCATTACATCATCCTTCTGAAGGTTCGGAACGCGAGGGGGCGGGGGGAGAAACTGGCTGCGAGAAGGCGAGCGGTGTTTTTTCATTGGCTGCCTTTCGGGCCGGGCGTTCCTCCGCCGCGCGGCCTTGTGGGAAGGGGAGTTCCCAATTGCGACCCGATTAGCGTTGCTTGAGCGCAGCCAGAACTACAACGCCCGTCAAGCCCCCGCGCCGCGCAGCCTCACAAATGAACCACCGAGACGGCCGACGGAGGGAGAGGCTTTCTTGGCTCCTGAGAAGGCGAACCCTCTCTCCGTAGCGGCCATATTAGCCCGAGTCGTGGCGGAGGGCGGCGGTATGTCGGTAGTAAAGAGCTTCGCGGTTGGGAAGGCCCCTTGAAAAAGCGGAGAAGAGGCCGTCGGGAGACCGCGCTTCGTAGGTCGGTGTAAGAAGGAAAAGGGGTGGGGGTAATAACGGGCTGCTTCTTCCCAAGGGGGGGAAAAAAAAGCGATGTTGGCCTCCCAGCGGCGGGTCCGAGGGCCAAAACTGTTCCAGTCGCGTTTCGTAATAGCTGCTCTCTGTGCCTCCTACCCCTCCCCTTTGCAAAAAGAGGCGCGCGCGGGGTTGGGGAAGGGCCGGCGCGTTGCTATGGCAGCCTGCGGCAAGGACCCGGATGCGGGTCTTCCCTCCGCCTCGTTCTGTTTTTTTTAAGGAGTTCCACGCTCGGCTATTGGTCGAACGTTGGCCGTAGTTTAGCGGTGCTCGTTCCCTCTTCGAAGTTCGAAAGGTTGCGTGTTCGAGTCCCGGCGCCGCTTAAACTCATCGCAAGATTTCCCTCTAAATGAAGGGGATCTGTGGATGATGGGATCTGGAGTACCGCTTCTCTAGACTCTGCCATTCCTAAAAGGAAGGGTGGGGGGAATTGAGTAACTTTTTTTTTCTATTTCTGAGCCTACCTCGCTGGGTGGTTGTGATCAAGAGCTTGCTGAAGGGGGGGGAGGGGTTTCAAACAATACATTTAAAAAAATATTTATTTATGGCCCATCTTGCAGTTGCAATTCTGAATGGTAAGCATAGCATGCAGGTAGTGCTCGGTTTAGTGACCAAAGTAAGTGGCACTGAGACAAAAGGGATTTATGACCATTTTTCACACTTAACGACCGTTGCAGCATCCTGTCATATGATTAAAATCGAGACAACTTGGCAACTGGTTCATATTTACGATGGTCGCCGGGGTCATGGGTGATCCCCTTTTTGCGACCTTCCAGCAAGCAAAGTCGATGGGGAAGCCAGATTCGCTTAACGACCGTGTTGCTAACTTAACGACTGTGGCGATTCGCTTAACCGCGGTGGAATAAAAGGTCGTAAAATGGGGCAAAACTCACTTAACAACTGTCTGGGTGTTGTTAAAACTTGCAGGAATTTTGCTTAATATGGCAAGGAAGTCACGTAAAATGGGACAAAGCTCACTGTCTCACTTAGCCACAGAAGTGTTGGGCTCGTTTGTGGTCATAAATCAAGGACTTCCAGCAAAATTCAACAATAACAATATTAATTGCAACCTGGGTAATCTAACCCAGTCTTAAATCATAATTGTGATAAGAAAAAAAAATCATTCATGGGCTCCTGGGAGAACATCCAGGTTTTCGTGGCTTGCTTTCGTACTTACTTTAATTTATAATCAATTTACAAATAAATTGATCGATTTATACAGCCACCCTATCTCAACCAGACTTAGGAAATGCCTGCAAGACCAAGACCCAAATTGTCCTCAGTAACTTTTTAAATTAATTATGATGAGAATGTCTCAAAAAAAGCATTGCATTTATTCAAGGCCAAGCTTAGAAAAGCAGCAAGACTAGTAAAATGTCTGGATTGAGCAGGGATTAAAATAAAATAAAAATGGATTTTTAATTGTCAAAAGACGACAATGGAAAATCAAGGACTCATCTGTGTTTCCTGGATGAAATTCTTATAAAACTTCATGAAGGTTTTTTTTTTTTTTACCTGCATACAGGATTATAATCTTATTATGGAACTAGGTGAGATATAGTGGTAGTCCTTGATTTATGACCTGTTGCTTAGTGACAGTTCAAAGTTACAACGGATCTCCTTAGAGCAGAGGTCTTCAAACTTGACAGCTTTAAGACTTGTGGACTTCAATTCCCAGAATTCTCCAGCCAGCTATGCTGGCTGGAGAATTCTGGGAGTTGAAGTCCACAAGTCTTAAAGCTGTCAAGTTTGAGGACCTCTACCTTAGAGGTACCCAGTCTGACAGCCAACCTCCCACCTGCGGTCATATGAACAGATGTTGGGCATTTGGCAATCAGAATTAGAATTAGAATTTTTTTATTGGCCAAGTGTGATTGGACACACAAGGAATTTGTCTTGGTGCACACGCTCTCAGTGTACATAAAAAGAAAAGATACGATCAGCCTGCATTTATGGCCATATAAAGTTTTTTTTTTTTCCCTGATCACCTGACCTTGTTTCACCTCAGGGTGGATAAAAATCAATGATTTTTTTAAAAAAAAAATCAAAAAAATCAGATTTTTTTGATTTAAATCGGATTTTTTTTTTATTTTTATTGAATTTATTTCAATAAAAAACTTTTGGGGTAAAAATATCGTAAGATAGTTTTCTATTTAAGATACATAAATAATTTAGTTTATTCAGCATGAAATGGAGCTTAGTTATGTAGCAGGAGGCTGTATATTCTGCAACACTGGGACTATCGGTGAGTCAACAGTGGGTCAAAGGAGTAGCAGAGATGACAGTTGCTCTTTAAAAATTATGATTTAAATCGAGTTGATTTAAATCAAGCCTTTTTACTAGCGATTTAAAACATGATTTAAATTGTGATTTAAATCAACTCGATTTTAATCAAATCCACCCTGTTTCACCTTACGATAGTTTTGCCAAAAACTAGCATTTATTTCCAAAAACCAGCCTGTAACAAACCATTGGTTCGTTAAATGACCACGGTGTTTGCTTTACGACTGCCGTAAAAAAAAAAAAAGATGGTAAAATGGGGATGGGTAGGAGCATCATGATATACGAATGTGATAGGGCAGGATCTATTATGGTCATAAGGCGAGGACTAACTGTATTTGGGGTCAACTGCAGCTTTTGGTGAATTGTTAGGTCACTTGATCGGGAGAAGAATATAAGCAGATCACACAACTTCGCTTGGAATATTAACTCCATTCCAGGTTTTACGGAGACATTTGTGCAAGACTAGGAAAATAGATTCCCAGCCAAGATCCTGGAATCTTGAGGCCCTGGCTGGAAATTTTAAAAAAAAATAAAATTACAAAAAGGCTGTTGATAACCTTTTTCCTAGTCCTGCACAAACATCTTTGTAAAACCTGGAATGGAGCTTATTCCAAGGAAAGGTTATTAAATATTGACAAACTGTTTTAATACTTACTTAACAAATATTTAAACGTTTACCTAGAAGTCCCAAATGACTAGGACTTATACGCAGAAAGGTAAGTGGAAACTCTTCAAAATAACTCTAGTTCACATTTGTTGCAATTTTATTCAGACCGTAAATCCTTTTTGATAACCTAGAATATTTTTAACATCATCTATTTTTTAAAAAATCTGAACTAAAAGTTACTTAATTTTAATCTGCCTTTTTTTTTTTACATTTTCCCTTGCAGGGTGTTCATCGTTTTGGAGATTACTAAAGGGTTTTGTTTTGTTTTTTTACATTTCCTCTTTTGAGTAGTTAAGCTAGTCTGAAATCCTTATACTAAACAAGATACTGTATTTTTCGGACTATAAAACACACTTTTTTGTCTCCCAAAAGGGGGTGAAAATGTCTGTGCGTCTTATAGACTGAATATTGCCGAAGCCGCTCCCACCGCCAGCCATTTTTTGGCCTCTGCACGCCTTGTTTTTGGGACGTTTTTCAGTCCGTTTTCCATTTTGAGGCTTTTTTCGGCCTGTTTTTGAGGCTTTTTCCAGCCGATTTTTGAGGCTTTTTTTCCAAAAAAAGGGGGGCGAAAATAGCCTTGAAAACGCGACGAAAAATACCTCAAAAATGGGCCCAAAAGGGCCGAAAACGGGGCGCGCGGAGGCCAAAAGCATTTTTTTGTTGTTTTCCCTCTTCTAAATTTAGGTGCGTCTTATACTCAGGTGACTCTTACAGTCTGAAATATACAGTAGGTAACTCTCCGTGTTATATGGGAAAGACAAAGATCGTTCTTGTGCTTGATGGGTAAAAGGGGGGGGGGAAGTTGTAGATTCCTAAAATTGTAAAGTATAAGCTTCAATTTTATTTGGAGTCTGGATCAATTCTATCCAATGTGGCTTTTCCTAATATTTTGAAAGCGCTTCCTTAATCACAGGCAAAATCAATGCAGCTGTAGTCATTTTCCTGTTGTTGGGGCCAAGCTCTCTGGATGCATCCACTATGCCTCTTTGTGACACTGAATGTAGAAAGCTCCCTTCTGGGTAAAATAAAGGTAGTCCTTGACTTACAACAGTTCGTTTAGTGACAGTTCAAAGTTACAACAGTACTGAAAAATGTGACATATGACCGTTTTTCACAGTTACGACCTTTGCAGCCTCCCCACCCCCCCATGATCAAAATTCAGGTGCTTGGCAACTGGTTCATATTTATGACCGTTGCTATGTCCCACGGTCACATGATCCCCTTTGGTGACCACCTGACAAGCAAATTCAATGGGGAAGCACGATTCGCTTAACAACCGGGTTGCTAACTTATAACCCACAGTGATTTACTTAACAACGGTGGCAAGAAATGTCGTAAAATGGGGCAAAACTCACTTAACAAATGTCTCGCTCAGCGACAGAAATTTTGGGCTCAACTGTGGTCGTAAATTGAGGACTACCTGTAGCCTCTTTCCTCTTCCCCCCCCTCCTGAAAAATTGGCTAAATATTGGCACCTTTCCAAGAACTTTTCTTAATCCGTTTTTCCACAATGTAATCCAATTCTACACTGGCTCCAAATTCTGGAGTGGCAATTCTAGTCTATCTGGAAGGATGCCAGATTAGGAAAAGCCGCTTCACGCCTTATGCAAGTATTTAAACAATTTTTTTTTTTGTGGGGGTTTTTTTGGCTTCAAGTGAAGCAGAGATGGGAGGATTTCCTCTGGCTTGGTGTGTAAAGCAGAGCGATCCTTAAATGAACCACCTTAAGGTGAAATTCCTCCAGAGGCCCTTGAATACCTTTTGTGTCTTCCAGGTTAATTTGGGAAGGTGACAGGTAAGATTTATACTGAGAGAAACAACATGGGATGTGCCACCCGTGTTTTATACCAGTGTTTCTCCACCTCAGCAAATTTTAATGTGTGGACTTCAACTCCCAGGATTCCCCAGCCAGCCAGGAATTCTGGGAATTGAAGTCCATGTGTCTTAAAAGTTGCTCAGGTGGAGAAACACAGGTTATCCCATAAACATTTTTTTGATTAGCAATAGCACTTAAACTTACATTCCTCTTCATAGTGCTTTACAGCCCTCTAAACTGCTTAAGAGAGTCAGCATATCATCCCCAACAATCTGGGTCCTCATTTAACCGACCTCGGAAGGATGGAAGGCTGAGTCAACCTTGAACCGGTCAGAATCGAACTGCTGGCAATCGGCAGAATTAAGCTGCAGTATTGCATTCTAACCATTGGAGTGGTGCGGTGGCCTAGAGGTGGAGCTCTCTCTCCTCACAATCAGAAGGCTGTGAGTTCTATGCTAGGTAGAGGCAGATGTTTCTCTCTCTGGGCACACTGAGAATATATCTGCCGAACAGAACTCCACATTGGCAATAGGGAGGGCATCCGGCCAGTAAATACTCTGCTAGCTCCATTCAGTTGCCCAGATTCCACCCCATTGCAAGGGATTACCGTGTTTCCCTGAAAATAAGACCATTTTATATTTTTTTTAATCTCAAAATAGCGCTTGGCCTTATTTTTGGGGAGGTCTTATTATTTTGGGGCTCCTCTTGCCCTCCACCTAACCAGAGGAAATGGCAGGGACCAGCTGCGCATGTGTGTAAATATTTTTGGGAAGGGCTTATTTGTGGGGAGGCTTATTTTAGCGCATGCGCTCAAAAGCCTGAATTAGGCTTACTATCAGGGGATGTCTTATTTTCGGGGAAACAGAGTATAGGGTCATAAAATGAAGATGACGATGATTGCATTCTAATCACTGAGCCACCAAAATTGCTTCCATTAACATTTTTTACCCCAAAAGCAATCTTGCAAAAGTAACCAGAATTGCTAGTCACAAACTATGTAACACCTGGATGATTTTGAATTATTGGGGGCAGGAAAGGGGAGAATAGGATTTGGAACGTTTTAGAGGGGAAACCTCCGTACATTTCTTCAGGAATAAGAGGTGAGTGTAAACGCACCCTACTAAATCTTCAGATTTGCATTCTCTTTCAGGAGCTAGGAGAGCAACGGATGTGAAACGCGACTTCTGTAGCACCTTCTCTCCAGGTAGTTTGTTCCAGCTGGGATTAATCTTACCGTTCGTGAACGATGAATCCGGAAGGGGTGAAATTTATGCTTCTCAACCTTGGATCCAAGTAGATTTGAGACCACGGTGTAAATTAGCATGATCAGAGGGAGCAAATCGTATTTTTGGACCTCTCCTTTCTACAGACAGTACGTGGGAGTATGTTTATTCCACGTGCTTTTCTAGATAGTGTCAGGCTTCGTTGGCTCTTGACCAACAAAAAAACCACAAAGATTTATTTAGGACTTAGGTGTCTGACTGGATTATCATGTTCCTCTCCGGGCGAAAAGAACATTGTGTTTCTCTGCTAATTAAATCTCGCCTTCGCCATACCCTTCCTAGGTGAGAATGGTAAGTATTTGAAAAAGCAAAGCGACGATTGGATCTGCTTCCGTGAAGAAGGAGGGCAATCAATTTGTTGTCTGCGGTGATAGATAAAGCTGTGATTCCCCCAAATGGCAACAGCACTTAAGACTTATATACCGCTTCACAGACCTCTCTTAAGCAGTTTGCAGAGTCAGCATAGCGCCCCTCCCAACAATCTGCATCCTCATTTTACCAACCATAGAAGGATGGAAGGTTGAGTCAACCTTGAGCCGGTCAGGATCGACCTCCTGACAGTGAGCAGTGAGTTAGCCTGCAGTACCGCATTCTAACCACTGGGTCACCAACGGGCTATTGCGTTCATTACACGTTAAGCTTTATTTAGACTTTCCTGCAACTGCATAGCCGTCATTGCATGCCTGCGGTGCCAAGGGATGGATGGATGGGTAAGTCTAGGTTTGCAGAGGGGCCAATGTGTGTACCCGCCTCCCGAATCCCAACTGGATGTTGCGCGGAGATGCTCCAACTTCCTGTTCTGTGTGTGGCTGTTTAAGCGCCCCCTGGCGAGAACGTTACACATTCGCAGACGTATAAATGCAACTGCCATACAACCGTCTCCGATCAACGCATACAAACGTTCCCTGATGTGCAGTGATGTGGAAGTTAAACCAGATTTTATTTGGACACCAAGCACCCACTGAGATAAGATAACCTTAGCACTTTAATCCGTGAACACACCGGCACACATAAAAAATGAAATTCTGATTCCCACACTCAAAAGGAATACATAGCCGTACACTTACCATGCACATACATATACATATACCAGTGATGGAGAATCTTTTCGGCACAGAGTACCTTAAAGGGAGCATTTTGTGCACACGTGCGCTCATCAGAGCCATGACCAGGAAAAGGTGCTGCTCGGGGCATGCACGCACCAGATAAGGTACTTCCGGGGTTCCGGCACGTGCGTGAACGCCAGCAAGCAAGTCTTCCGGTTACTGCCGCGCATACACAAGTGCCAAATCAGCTGGCTGGCATGCATGCTCATGCCAGAAAATGGAAGACCAACTCTTCCACTTTTTGGCACTGCCACATGCACAAAGTCCAGCTGATTGTCATGTGCACATGTCCGCCAGAAACCCAGAAGAGGAATGGGTGACACCATGCATGCCAGGTGATATGGCTCCATGTGCCACTTTGGGCACGTGTGCCATAGGTTTGCTATCATGGACATCTGTCTACATACATACATATATATATATAACACACACACAACAGTCCATTTTTAATACATGGGTTGTGTGTAAGTGTTTTAAGAGCCAGATGCTGTTCGAGGCAAACCAGCATACGGTCCACTTGCACATCTGTAATGTGAGCTTTTTTCCAAAATCATCTCACCTGTGTTCAGAATTTGGAATTGACCCAAGAACTGGTCATTTATATATTGGCCACGTTCGGTGTCACCAAACTATGCCGAGAGGCTGGATTTCTTAACTAGCTTCCCTTAATTGCAGCATGACTTAATCCGTGCAGCTTTACTCGTTTTGTCACCGGAAACATTTAATTTACTTTGTGTCCTGGCTTTATTATTTTTTTTACAAATAAAGTCTTATGAGGAATACTCCCTATTTTCTCCACAACAACAACAGCCCTGTGAGGTAAATTGGGCTGAGAAGAGAGAGACTGCCCGAAGGTCAATGGATTTTGTTTTATCGGAAGTCTGCTGAGAAGTTCGCAAGTGCAGCTCGCATGTCCCCAGGATGCTCGCTACCAACTGCCCAAGTTGCATTCACGTGGCCATAGGGATGATGTCATAAATGCAAGAACCAACTCTAAAGCACTTTCTTTTCATGACTGTCGTCATGAAATGGTCGCTAAAATAAGTGAGGGACTGCTTATATTCTTTATATATAGCAATAGCACTTAAGACTTCTATATCACTTCACAGTGCTTTACGGCCCCCTCTAAGCAGTTTACAGAGTTAGCATCTTTCCCCCAACAATCTAGGTCCTCATTTTACTGGACTCAGAAGGATGGAATACACAAGCCAGTCAGGATCGAACTGATGGCAGTGAGCAGAATCTGCAATATTAACCACTGCCACTGTGGCTCCTGTGTTTATGTTGTAATGTGGAAACTTATACAAAAGTGCATTTGCGCTACATCATAATATGAATGGGAAGCTTACGTCAGGCTTGTAGAACCTGGTTTGTTTCTCTCACTAGATTAGCATGAGCTACGTTTAAAGAACATAAGACACTTCATTCAGTGCCCCTCTAATGAAGGCTTGCATTTGAAGTTAGCTGCCCCGATTTGCCAAATCATTTTCCGCCTGCTCATCCTTGCCGCTCAATCTGATATTCATGCCGCAAATAATTAAAACAGGCCCTTCGCCAAAGGCCGTGAAGTCCATTTAATGAAAGTAACCTTTGACCACAACTACAATAACAGGCAAAGGTAGCCAATTTCAAGAAAACAAGGTTAACCTTTGGACGGGAGGCTGCCAAGAAATCTGAGCTGGCTTGGGAAAGATGTAGCTAAGAAAACTCTTTGGAAGTATCTGTGAAGCTACCTGGTGTTCGGCTTGAAGGTTTAACACGATCAAGTTAATTATTTGTTCCACAATAACCAGTGGAACAACTTGCCTCCAGAAGTGAATGCACCAACGCTGGAAGTTTTTAAGAAGAGATTGGACAACCATTTGTCTGAAATGGCACAGGGTTTCCTGCCTGAGTAGGACTAGAAGACCTCCAAGGTCCCTTCTAAATTTCTTTAGGATTAATAACGCTGAACTAATAAGTGTCGGCTTGGGCGATACGGATGGTAAACAGCATTCTGGGTGTGTGGCTTGTAGAGAAACTGCAGATGTAAAGAGCTGAGACCAGCATTTATACAAGCCCAGCAACTTGGCGTTTACATGCTGATTACTGGCCAACTTAAGCTTTTGCACAATGCACGTTTCTCTGCTAGCTGGTGTTCCTTTGTTTGCCATTTCTCCAGAAACCCCAACAATGGATCATTTCTCTGCTGCCCAGCCTCTGAAGAACAAACGAATTTTATCTTGAACCTCGTAAGTAGATTTGGAATCCCTTTTGTGGTTTGTCTCTCAGTTTACGTAGGCCGTTTTCTCCTGCAAATGTAAGTGGAGGTAAGTCATTTTATGCTCATTGAGGATTATGATGGAGGGTGGGTGAATGAGGGGTCCGATGAAGGAAATAGAATGGAGAAAAGGGAAGAAATAACATACAATGTTCAGCCACTTCTGTGTTGATTCTAAATGCTGTATTTTCACTTCATTATTTGTGCAGGAAGTTACTTGGAAAAAAAAAATGCTCTCGTTTTCATTTCTCCCAACAGGTTCGGTGGCAGCAGTAGTGCAAATCCTGGGCTTTTCGGTGGTCAAACAAAACAAAAAAAGTATGCCAGTAAAACACTCCCACCCAAATAACAACTTTTCCTTACGGTGCGCATGGCCGCCACAAGACAAGCAACAAAAGAGGAGGAATGTCTTTTCAAAGCTTTTCCCTGGTGCAAAAGGTGGAGCGCATGAGAATTGATTTTTCCCGATAATTTGGGGTGTGGAAATGTCCTAAAAACGCCCAATTAAATATATATATATATAAACCCATGACAGCCAGCCGAGACGCAATTCAGCAGCAGGGCGGTTGTGAAATCGCAAGGCCCCGGTGAGCTGATGACGGGAAGCAAAACATCAGCCGCAAACAAGCCAGAGAACATCAGCTACGCAATCGGTTTCCGAGCAGGCCAAATGTAAATGGTGTTTCATCGCCAACAGGGTTCGTGTAGGGAACAGCCCTAGACTCTAGGTTTCCGTCTCGGCAGTGGCTGCACCTGGGTGAGGTGAGCAGAGGAGCTGCGGCTGTGCAGATGTGGCTGTAAACATTGCAAGCTCGAAGTGTTTTGAATGCTGTAACAATCCCGCCCCCCCCCCACTTTTTCCTTTAAAATGCCAAAAAAAGAACAAGCACCAAGGAGAGGCCTCCACCCAAATGTTTTCACAGCCCAGCTGATCAGGGAATATTTTGCAGGTTTACGGGTCAGCAACGCACAATAGAGTCTCTCGACCTGACGGTCCTTCCAGGAAGGCAAGAATTGGGGAGAGTTAAACTAAGATGCGGTGGCTAAAACGCTGAGCTTGTCGATCACAAGGTCGGCGGTTCGAATCCCTTGCGCCGCCTAACGGGGTGAGCTCCCATTCCTTGTTCCAGCTTCTGCCAACCTAGCAGTTCGAAAGCACATTAAAAAATGCAAGTAGAAAAATAGGGACCACCTTTGGTGGGAAGGGAACAGCGTTCCGTGCGCCTTCGGCATTGAGTCATGCCAGCCACATGACCACGGAGACATCTTCAGACAACGCTGGCTCTTCGGCTTTGAAATGGAGATGAGCACCGCCCCCTAGAGTCGGGAACCACTAGCACATATGTGCGAGGGGAACCTTTACCTTTAAACCGAGAGGGCTGTGTGTCATCCTTGCAACAACCTCGCCTGGGTTGCTGGTGGCAATCCTGGTTTTGCAAATGGTGACCTGTGTGTAGAGTAGTCCCTCCCCCGCCTCCTCATTCAGTAAATCTATAACCACGTAAAACAAGTTATCAGGTGGGTTTTTTGTTTTTTGTTTTTTTGAGTTCGCAGGTAACCTCCACCCTATTGGCAATTCATAACTGCAGGATTACCTGCTGTTAGCAGAGTCTAGGCATCACAAAGAGGAACGTGGCATTAGCCGAATCTGAATAACAAGAGTTTGGAAGGGACCTTGAAGGTCGTCTAGTCCGGGGGGTCTCCAACCTGGCTGAGGAATTCTGGGAGTTGAAGTCCACATGTCGTAAAGTTGCCAAGGTTGGAGACCCCTGTTCTAGTCCAGCGGCGCCCAACCTTTTGGGCACCAGGGACCAGTTCTGTGCAGTGAGTTTTTTCACCGGACTGGAGGAGTGGTTCCGTGCGCTGCCTGCATCCCGCAGATGGGACTTCGCTTATTTGCACAGCCTGGTTTCTGACGTGCTGGTTCACGGACCGTGGATTGAGGACCCCTGTTCTAGTCCAGCCCCCTGCTCAGGCAGGAAACCCTACACCATTTCAGACTAATGGTTGTCCAATCGCTTCTTAAAAACTTCCAGTGTTGGAGCACCCACAATCTCTGGATTCAGCTGCTGGGACTTATGGGCACTTGGGGGCTTTGATGAGACAGGTAAACTGGAAGCCTACACCAACCCAAGTAAAGTCCTATCAAGTTTCCCAGCAATTTACCGTATTTCTCAGAGTATAAGACGCACCTTTCCCCCCCCCCAAAAGGGGGTGAAAATTTAGATACGTCTTATACACAATGTAGCCCCGCCCACCCACAGGCCCCCACCCTTTGGCCTCTGCCTCCCAGCAGTTATCTCCATGCAAGCAAAAAGCAAGAAAAAACAGCTCCTTTCAGCTTCAGCATGGCCTAATTAGCACAAGTTGATTAGATCGGCCTCCAGACTCAGCTGATTTGCTCTCCGCTGTTTTGCACAGGGCTCTGCTGCTTGCTGCAAATAGGTAAATTGCTGGAGCAGATTTTTTTTTTCCCTTGTGCTAATTAAGCTATGATGAAAATGAAAGTAAAGCAGGCTGTTTGCTCCAATGAGGCAAAATTGCTCAGAGGCAGAGGGAGATTTCTTTTTCTTCTTTTCCTCACCAGAAAAGGTAGGTGCATCTTATACTCCGGTGCGTCTTATACTCTGAAAAATACTTCAATGCTATTTTTCTTTAAAATTGTAGCCAATGTAGGTTGCGTGCATCTATCCAAATCTTGCCTTTTGCTTCCTCCAAACCTGATCCTTCCAGCTATAGGGGGAAAAAATCAAGAGGAGCTCTTGAAAGAGGCTTGCTTAAAAGGTGTTCTGTGGAGTCTGGTTTTTTCTGAGCTTGATTGTTTTCTTGCTGGACGTTTCACTACCCAGCTTGGTAACATCATCAGCACTGGAAGGGAGTTGGGTTTGCTCTCTTTGTATACTACTGGTTTGCCCTTCCTTATCTGTTCGTGGGAGCGGCGGTGTTTGTAATTTCGAGTTTGACTAAAAAACGAGCAGGAGTGTAAGCTAAGCTGGGGGCTTACAGGTAAGTCCATCTCGGTCCCCAAGAACAGAATTCAGCCTGAAGTAGAATTTACTTTTTAATAGTTTTGCACAGAAGTATCAGCGTTGCTTAGGTGAAATTTACATAAGCCGAGTTTTATACCCTGCTATTTACAGTCCAAGGGGCAAGCATAATTAATGCTGTATACGGTTCGGTTTCCATAACGGCCTGGCTGAAACGTGGAGTGGTTTGTGATGAGGTGTGAATTCATCCCCTTTCATTTTGTGTGGTCCTCGCCTTGTGCAGATTTGGGGCAAGTGGGTTATGTAACTCCGTAAAAAACTCAAAAGATGTTTGCAACAGAGCTCTTGTTTTTAGTGCACAAAGTTTCTGGACTCGCCTTGGGAACGGGAGCAGGAAAGCTGATGCGTGTGTAAGTATACTAACATGGTTGCTTCATTTGCAGGATTTTGAGCCATTTTAAAAGTGCTATCCACTTCTATTGAGGTGGGTGGATGGATAGATAGATAGATGATATATAGATATATAGTGCATTTTGTGTTGATGATACAGCTTTTTTCCTCCTTTTTTTGCAGCTACTCCAAATCAGTGGTGAAATCCAAATTTTTTTACTACCGGTTCTGAGGGCGTGGCTTGGTGGGCATGGCAGGGGAAGGATACTGCAAAATCTCCATTCCCTCCCCACTCCTGGGGGAAGGATACTGCAAAATCTCCATTCCCACCCCACTCTGGAGCCATACTCAAAATTTCTGCTACCGGTTCTCTGAACTACTCAAAATTTCCGCAACCGGTTCTCCGACCTGCTCAAAATTTCCGCTACCGGTTCGCCAGAACCTGCTGAATTTCACCCCTGCTCCACATGGTATCTTCCAAACTGAAAGCCACCATTTATTCTGCCAAATATTCAAAAGTGCTCTTACCTTCCTTTCTCTCTGTGCTTTTCAACAACCTTAAGGAACTCTTCCCTCCCTCTTCATTCCCCAACCCCCACCCCATATAATGATCCATAAGATCTGTGTAAGCCTTGTATTTTCTTCTTTTTGAAACATTCCTCCCACCTCACCCCGTGTCTTTCTCATTAGGCCTGTCCTAAAGGCCAGATTGCATACAGATCGGAGCTGATTATTGCTGGGATTGAATTCCTGTCTGACTCAATCGCCCGGTGGCTTGACTCATAAATATAAAGTAAACACATCAGAGTCATTAGCCAAGGTGACTCACGTTTCATTCGGTAAACAGTTTAAAAATCCAGCCGGGCAGATCTCGAGAGACTCCGAGACTCAAGATCTCCGAGAGAGGGATCCCTCCCCTCTTGCAGTGAAGCTCCTTTGGCAGAGCTTCCATATAATCCCTCTTGACAAGGCTAAAGTAATTCTTAAAGAACAAAAAACAAAGGCGTTGTGATCTGTTCATACAAGCTCGGGTGATTTGCATGAGATCTGATCAAAGTTACTGGCATGCCACAACAGTAGCAGAAGCCCATCAACTGGTTTCACCTTTGTGGTGTCACAGAATTCTCCCCTTATTGCAACCAACTCACTCAACAACCTCTGGAAATCGGATTAATGCAGACTAGGGAGGTTACAAAATTTAAATTAATTGTTATTGTTGTTGTTAGTTGCGAAGTTGTGACTGACCCATCGCGACCCCATGGACAATGTTCCTCCAGGCCTTCCTGTCCTCTACCATCCCCGGAGTCCATTTAAGCTCACACCGACTGCTTCAGTGACTCCATCCAGCCACCTCCTTCTCTGCCGTCCCCTTCTTCTTTTGCCCTCAATCGTTCCCAGCATTAGGCTTTTCTCCAGAGAGTCCTTCCTTATTTATTTATTTATTTATTGGTTCGATTTATATGCCGCCCTTCTCCAGAGACTCAGGGCGGCTTACAATGCGTTAAGCAATAGCCTTCATAGTTTCGTATATACTTGCTTAGTAGGGCTTTCGGCCCCCCTTAAGCGGTGTTCTTTTTTATACAAAGCTTATTGCCCCCACAATCCGGGTCCTCATTTTACCTACCTTGGAAGGATGGAAGGCTGAGTCAACCTTGAGGCTGGTGAGATTTGAACTTGCAGTAATTGCAGGCAGCTGGTACTACTTAACAGCACTTTAGTCTGCTGCGCCACCAAGGCTCTTGTTAGGTGGCCAAAGTATTTCAGTTTCCTCTTCAGGATCTGGCCTTCTAAAGAGCAGTCAGGGTTGATCTCCTCTAGGACCGACTGGTTTGATCGCCTTGCAGTCCAAGGGACTCGCAGGAGTCTTCTCCAGCACCAGAGTTCAAAGGCCTCCATTCTTTGGCGCTCAGCCTTCCTTATGGTCCAACTTGCACAGCCATCCATTGCAACTGGGAAAACCATCGCCTTGGACTGTACGCACTTTAGTTGGCAGGATGATGTCTCTGCTTTTTAGTATGCTGTCTAGATTTGCCATGGCTTTCCTCCCCAGGAGCAAGTGTCTTTTAATTTCTTGGCTGCAGTCCCCATCTGCAGTGATCTTGGAGCCCAGGAAAATAAAATCTGTCACTACCTCCATTTCTTCCCCATCTATTTGCCAAGAATTGAGAGGGCCGGATGCCATGATCTCAGTTTTCTTAATGTTGAATTTCAAGCCAACTTTTGCACTCTCCTCCTTCACCCGCATCAAGAGGCTCTTTAGTTCCTCTTCACTTTCTGCCATTAGAGTGGTATCATACAGCCTCACAATTACATGGAGGAAATGGTGGTAAGGACAGGGAGATTTTTTTAATAGAAGAGAACCTGGGCTTTTGCATTCAAAATCTTGGTTACAATTCTTTCCCTTCCAGCAAGAGATTGCTTAGGCGGGGCTTTAAAATATCTGTAATCTAGAAATGTTGTGTCGTTGGTATCCTTTCTTAGGGCAAAACTCCAAAACATGCTGAAAAGAGTCCTTTGTGCTTTTTTTTTTCTTCCTCCCATTATTTTAAATCCCAAATTAAAAATTGAGAATGTTCCTATTTCTGGCTGAATCCAGAAAAGTTAACTTCCTACTTTTGGAAGACACTACAAGAAAAGGATTGGTTCATTGTTTGGAAGTGGAGAGTCCACAATAAAAAACATCTGGGCCCTCCTTCTTTGCAGGGTCCCATCCCCCAGAACAGGGGTCTCCAACCTTGGCAACTTTAAGACTTGTGGACTTCAACTCCCAGAGTTCCTCAGCCAGCAAAGCTGGCTGAGGAATTCTGGGAGTTGAAGTCCACAAGCCCTATTCCAGAGGTGGTTTGTCCCTGGTGGTCTCAAAAGATGGGCTTCTTATAAACACTCCCTTCCCATCCACCTCTCTTCCTCCTCCCTCTCCCCACCACCCCTCCGGTCCCCCTCCTCTTCCTCCCCTTTTTTTTTCAAAGCCAGGCTGGGAGGTTTTTAATTTTTAATTTTCTCACATTTTCGATTCTGGGTGAACGGGTTGTTAAATTACGTGAAGCCCACCTCTGGCTGGAAGGGACTTTGGAGGTCTTCTAGTCCAACCCGCTCAAGCAGGAGATCCTATACCATTTCAGACAAATGGCTGTCCGCTCTGTTCTTAAAAACCTCCAGTGATGGAGCATCCACAATATCTGAAGGCAACTGTTCTGTCCCCGTCTCACACACACACACAAACAGACAGCCGGGGGTTAAATAAACTGGCAGACAACCAATTCTTCCAATAAGACGCTTGGCAGCAACCCAGTAGCTGCTTGCCAAGAACTTTTACTCAATAAACAAAATACCCACAGTCAAGAATTGTCCATTTCGTAAAATAAATCCAAGGCCGATAATGTTGTTTCCACAGATGCAATGTGACTCGATAGTAGTTAATTTTGTCCGTCACAGAGTCTGAATGGCCATCTCACCCCCTTTTATACCCTGTGGGTTATGGTCCAGTGACTCAGCCTAATCTCTGGTACGCCTTTTCTTCTGTTGCGCGCGCTTATCTCTGCGACGCTGCCAAGGATCCAGCCAAGACTCATTACCCTCATCACTGTCCACCTGTGGCTGCGTGGACGTGCTTGGCCCCGGCCCTATCTCTTGCCCTTCGGCGGACACTGAAGGCATTGCCAGAGAGGAGGGTCCTGGAGAGGGAGGCCTTGCCAATTCCTCTCCTTCACTCTCGGAGTCCTCTCCTGCCGATGACACAGGCTCAGGTAATGGAGCCACAACAGCAACTTCTGTTCCACTGGTTAATTGTCCTCACTGTTAGGAAGTTTCTCCTTGGTTCCAGGTTGCTTCTCTCCTTGGTTAGTTCCCATCCATTGCTTCTTGTCTTGCCTTCTGGTGCTTTAGAAAATAAGTTGACCCCCTCTTCTTTGTAGCAGCCCCTCAAATACTGGAATTCTGCTATCATGTCACCCCTAGTCCTTCTTTTTGTCTGGACTGACCATACCCAAACCCTGCAACCGTTCTTCATATATTTTAGCCTCCAGGCCTTTAATCGTCTTAGTTGCCCTTCTTTGCACTTTTTCCAAAGTCTCAACCACTTTTTCGTAACGTGGCGACCAAAACTGGATGCGGTATTCCAGGTGTGGCTTTATAAAGCGGTAATAATACTTCACATCATTTTGATTCTATGCCTTCACACCAGGGGTGGGTTCTAAATTTTTTTACTACCGGTTCTGTGGGCGTGGCTTATTTTGTGGGTGTGGCTTGGAGGTCATGTGACTAGGTGGGCGTGGCTAGCTGGTCAGAGTCATTTCTGGAAGGTCCTCGCACTTACGACCCGACTCATTTGTTTGCTTTTAACACTGATCAGCTGTAGGACGGCCCTTTGAAGCCCCCCGGCAAGAGTTTAAACAGTTTTTTTCCCTCTAGTCATCAGCTGGGACTCAGGAGGCAGCAATAGATTGGGGGTGGGGCCAAATAAAAGGTAAGAATAACGTGGGGGGCTGGGAGGGTGGGGGGGATAACCGGTTCGGTGATGTCATATCGTCACCGCTACCGGCTCTGCCGAACCGGACCAAACCAGGAGGAACCCACCACTGCTTCACACAGTTTCATTTCTCGAAATCGGTGTTTGCACACAGAAAATTGTTGGGTTTCAGCGTGGGAGCAGAAGGCCATGAAATGTAAGGAGTTCGATCTGTCCTCCGGAGCTCATGGGGTTTTTAGATGATCTCCATCTTTTGGGGGGATCAAAAGGGCCAAAATCTCCTGTGGGATTTCGTGACACAAAAATGTTTTCTTTTTTTTTTTGCAAAAACATTTTCATAGTAATTTAATAACTGCCACCTACACTGTCGTGCCCGCACAGAAGGACGCTGGTTACTGGAAAAACCTGTTATGCCATCTTATTTTAGAAGATGATTTTTTTTTTTTAGGGCTGGGATCGTGAAACTACCTCAATTTTCATTGCGATGGCATTTTCATACATGTTTGTTTCATGAAGTTTTTCATTTCCTCATCGGCAGATTACTGCAAGGCGCTGCCGATCTCGCAGAGTTGTGTCTAGCTTGGCTACTTAGCATTAATTCAGGCACATGTTGCTTTCCTTCCCTTGTGAATCACGCTGACTGCCTATCGCTGGGATGGCGAACCTATGGCACATGTGCCACGCGTAGCCATATTGGTGGGGATGCGAGCTCAGCTTGGTGGGACCGGAAGTTGGCAAACGGGCCATTTCCGGCTTCCGGGGTGGGAGGGAAGGCTGTTTTCGCCCTCCCCAGGCTCCTAGAAAGGCTCTGGAGTCTGGAGAGAGCAAAAAAATGGGCATTCCGGTCTCACTGGAAGTTGGCAAACAGGCCGTTTCCGGCCTCCGGAGGGCCTCCGAGGTGAGTGGGGAAGGCTGTTTTAACCCTCCCCAGGCTCCTAGAAAGGCTCTGGAGGCTGGGGAGAGAGATAACCATGCCATTGTGTGCCAGGAACGGGGGCGGGGGGAAAAGGGGGATCGGGGGCAGGGTGCATAGAATTATGGGTGTGGGCACGCATGTGCGCAACCTCTCCGCTCCTGGCACGCAATGGCAAAAAAAGTTAGCCATCACTGACCTATGGCATAGTTTGTGGGATTCGATTTTTGGACTTTTTGTGTGACGCACTGAAGAAGGTAACTAGAAATTGTCCTCGCCCTTACAACAGTTCATTTAGTGACCATTTGAAGTGGCGAGGCCCTGAAAAACAGTGGCTTAGGACTGTTTTTCACACAAACGTTGCAGCATCCTCAGGGTCACATTATCAAAATTCAGCCCCTTGGCAAGTGACTCACACTTACGACGGTTGCAATGTCATCTCATCCCCTTTTGCGATCTTCTGAACAAGCAAAGTCAACGGGGAAGCCAGGTTCACTTAACCCAACTGTGTGACTAACTTAACTGCGGCGATTCATTTAACAATGGTGCCAAGGGAGATTGTACAACGGGGCAAAAGTCACTTAACAAACTGTCTCGCTTGGCAACATAAATGTTGGGCTCAATTGTGGTCATAAGTTGAGGACTGCCTGTATCCATGTTTTCCAGTGGTGAAATCTAAAATTTGATACTACTGGTTCTGTGGGCGTGGCTTGGTGGTGGTGGGGGTAATGTGACGGTGGGCGTGGCCAATTTTTTTAACTTTTAAAACCATTTTTTCTACAACCTCCTCGGTAAAGAGGTGGTAAAAAAATGCTTTTAAAAGCCTCTGATGATCCCAGCTGAGTTACCTGATCGTCAGAGGCATTTAAAAGAAAAAAAGTATCTGCCTATCAGGCAACTCAGCTTGGATCGTCAGAGGCATTTAAAAGAAAAAAAAGGGTTTTTTTCTTTTAAAAGCCTTTGAGGATCCCAGCTGAGCTGCGCGATCATCAGAGGCTTTTTTTTTTTTACTTTTAAAAGCATTTTTTCAGCCATAGAGGTAGAAAAAATGCTTTTAAAAGTAAAAAAAAGCCTCTGATGATTGTGTGGCTCAGCTGGGAACGGGGGCGGGGGGACAGGGATTTTTGCTACCGGTTCTCCAAACCACCCGCCTTCATCGCTACTGGATCGGGCGATCTGGTCCAAACCGGGAGCATTTCACCCCTGATGTTTTCCCAAATGCGAGTAGCTAGTTTGTGGCTTAAAATCTATCCATGGTTTGTCTGCATCCATCTGTGGTGGCAACAATATATAGCTAGTCCTCAATTTACAATTTTAATGGAGCCTCACACTTAACAACCTGATCAAAATTGGGGCACTTGAAAAGTGGCATGAATTTAAGAGGGTTGCAGTGCCCCCAGGATCATGTTATTACCATTTGCAACCTCCTAGCCAGCTTCCGACAAGCAAAGCTTTGTCTTCACAAGTGCTTGATTCACTTAAGAGCTGCGGTAATTCACTTAACAACGGTTGCAACGGTTGTCTTCCAAGACTTTATTGCAACGTGCGGCATTCTCCCACCTCCTGCACGTATCGTCACGACACCCTTGTGGAGTAGGCTGTGCTATCTTACATCATTAAACGGTACGGGTAAGTGGCACCTCCCGTTCCTAGCTCAATCCACGGAATGGATAGGATTGTGTGCAAGATGCACTGTTAACATCTAATGTCAGTCCATGTCATGCATTGCCCAGAGAGTAATCCAAGGCTGCCAGTGATGGGCTTAATCAGTGGTGGGTTCCTCCCGGTTCAGCTGAGCCGGTAGTGGTGATGATATGATGTCACCGAACTGGTTCTCTTTGTTCGGGAGCTGGGCCCTCCCGCGCCCCCCCTCGCGTTATTCTTACTTTTTATTTGGCCCCGCCCCCAATCTATTCGCTGCCTCCCAAGTCCCAGCTGATCGGCTAGAAGGAAAAAAACTGTTTAAACTCTTGCCGCGAGGCTTCAAAGGCCGCCCTACAGCTGATCAGTGTTAAAAGGCAGTGGTGGTAGACCAGTGCGCTCCAAAAACAAATGGGTAGACCGGTACAGCTCTGCAAGCAGTTAAAAGTCTGGTAGACCAGTATCTCTGCTAAATCCTAAAGAATTATCACATGACCATCAAACCATGCCCACAAAATAAGCCATGCCCACTGAACCGGTAGTAAAAAAAAATAGAACCCACCCTTGGGCTTAATCCATAACGAGACTTGGTTGGTTGTCGTAAACTAAGCCAAGTCCACCTACTCTTGATTTGTAGGTCATAGTTAGTGGCTTAATGGCAAACAGCCAGCTGTGCTTAATTCAGCAACTTGTGTTTAAGTCAATCATAAGGTATGAAGGAAGTCTGGTTGGTTGGCTTTTCACACATTGCCCTAAAACCATAAAGAGTTCACTTTATTTTGGCTTGATATATGGACGTTAACTTGCAGATTGGCTGTCCAATGTATTTAATGCATGGTTGAAATCTGCATCTGTGTCCAGGGTGGGGGAAATGCTGTTATTGTTTATATACAAAAGGAAAAAAATTGTAAATGTGAAGGCAAAGACTAAAGGGGGAATTTGTTCATTTTAATAATAATAACTTTATTCTCATTGTACGTGTATACACAGTATACCCATACAACGAAATTCACTTAACACCCAAAGACCAGGTCCAACACACATAACAATCCCCAAACCCACTCCCACCCACCACAATTCCCCACCCCTAAACCATCCAAACATCCACACAACAGACCAAGTAATGCTGTCCAACAGCTCACTGATGGTGGCCCTTTAGTTCATTGTTAAGTGCAATTATAGCTCTGGGATAAAAACTATTCAGAAAACGTGTGGTCCGAGTTCTAATTGTTCTGTATCTTCTGCCACAAGGCAACAGTCCAAAAAGATTGTAAGCAGGATGGGAAGAGTCTCTGAAAATGTTACGCAACTTCCTCAAACAGCGAGATTCGAAGATGTCGTCCAGGGCTGGTAGCTGGAGTCCGATGATATTCTGGGCAGTTTTAATGATTCTCTGTAGGGCTTTTTTGTCCGCTACAGAGCTGCTCCCATACCATGCAAGAATGCCGTATGTCAGGACACTCTCAGTGGTGCTGCGATAGGAGGACAGAAGTAGATGCTGAGATAGATTTATCTTCCTGAGCATTCTCAGGAAGTACAGCTTCTTCTGTGCCTTCTTCACAAGCATGTTAGCATTCATCGTCCATGAGAGGTCCTCCGAGATATAAACGCCCAGAAATTTAAAACTACCCACCCTCTCCACCTCCTCACCATTTATGTACAATGGTAAATGTACATCTCTCTTCCTCCTGAAGTCAATTATAAGTTCTTTAGGTTTTTTTTGTGTTAAGTGTAAGATTTTTGGGAAGGTACCGTATTTTCCGGTGTATAAGACGACTGGGCGTATAAGACGACCCCCAAATTTTGAGATGATTTTCCTGTGTTAAAAAGTCTTATACGTCGGAAAATACGGTATTTCTTTTATTCCTCCGCAGGTCACCGAAAAATGTATGACTATGAGAAGCAAACGTTTATTATATGCTTCTTGATTTAAAGAAAGTATCAAACTAAAGGGAAGAGGCTTAAATTATGGAGCATTTTGCATGGATATAGGGTGGAAGGTTAGTTGTTCAACTTGATTTCAAGTAAAGCATTTGAAAGAATAAACTGAATGTTTAATACATGGTTTAATATTAAACCCGGGGGTAAAATAAGATGGGGTGATTTTCCCTTGGTGGTTGAATATATTTAAAGATAAATGCATAAAGAATACTGATGGTAATAGTAGAGATGTGATAATAGCACAGAGCTGCTTGCTGCAAACATGAATATGTACATTTAAGTTTGCGGAGGGTGTTATATGATGAAAAACTGAATGATTTTCCACAAAGGTTATATTATATGACATCGTGAGAAGGACAAGACTAACATTTTCATATATTTTTTTTAATACTTACAGGTTTATTACTCTACTGTTACCGTTTTATTTTATAAAATGTTGTCCCCTGTGTTTGACGCAGAATGAATAATTGTAAGCGTTGAGTAAATGGCAACAGGCTACAGCACACAGGTGAATTTGTGTATACCTTGGTAGAATCTTTACTAAAAGCGGGGGAATGGATCGAGAAATGTTAAGATGGGGTGCAACTCCTGCAAAAAAAAAAAAAAAAAAAACCCAAGCTTTAACAGGTGAGTGTGCACTTTGTTGTAAGAACGAACATTTGTCAAAAGAAGCAAAAATGGTGGGCCTACCCTAAAAGAACAGCTTGAAAGCAATAGCAACAGCACTTAGACTTATATACCGCTTTACAGTGCTTTCCAGCCCTCTCTAAGCGGTTTACAGAGTCAGCCTTTTGTTCCCAACAATTTGGCTCCTCATTTTACCCACCTCGGAAGGATGGAAGACTGAGTCAATCTTGAGCTTGGTGAGATTCGATCTGCCAACTGCTGGTAGCCGGCAGTCAGCTGAAGTAGCCTGCAGTACTGCACTTTAACCACTGCGCCACCATGGCTCCTTCCTTCCTTCCTTCCTTTCTTTCTTTCTTTCTTCCTTCCTTCCTTCCTTCCTTCCTTCCTTCCTTCCTTCCTTCCTCCCTTCCCTCCTTCCTTCCCTCCCTCCCTTCCTTTACAATAAGACTTATATACCACTTTACAGTGCTTTCCAGCTACAGGTGGTACTCAGCAGATTCTGACCAGTTCTGGAGAATCGGTAGCGGAAATTTTGAGTAGTCCAGAGAACCGGTAAATACCACCTCTGACTGGCTTTCCCCCCATCTATTCTCTGCCTCCCGAGTCCCAGCTGATCAGGAGGAAATGGGGATTTTGCAGTATCCTTCCCCTGCCACGCCCACCAAGCCATACCACGCCCATCAAGCCACGCCCACAGAACGGGTAGTAAAAAGTTTTGAATCCCACCACTGTTTCCAGCCCTCTCTAAGCGGTTTACAGAGTCAGCTTCTTGCCCCCCCAACAATTTGCTCCTCATTTTACCGACCTCGGAAGGATGGAAGGCTGAGTGAACCTTGATACACATACTTGCTTGAGTGTATGTAAAAATAATAATCACCTGCAACTTTTATTTTTTTTCCTGGGGGAGATAAAGGGTGCACCCAAAACTTGACAGCAAGTATGCTTTGGGTAGTCCTTGACTTACAACAGTTCATTTAATGACCGTTCAGAGTTACAGTGGTACTGGAAAAGTCAGTTATGACCATTTTTCACACTATTGACTATTGCAACATCCCCATGGTCACATGATTAAAGTTTGGGCGCTTGGCAACTGGACATGTATTTATGACAGTCGCAGTGTCCCGGGCAGGGGTAGGTTCTACTTACCTTTATTACCGGTTCGCAACGGGATCGCTCGCGCACGCACCTTGCTTCTGCGCATCCGCAGATTGCTTCCGATGACATCAGGGTCAGTGGGCGGAGCCTCCCGCCGGTTTTACTACCAGTTCTATAGAACTGGTCCAAAACGGGGGCAACCCACCACTGGTCCCAGGGTCACGTGATACCCTTTTGCGACCTTCTGACAAGCCAAGTCAATGGGGAAGCCAGATTCACTTAACAACCGGGTGGCTGACTACACAATTGCAGTGATTCCCTTAACAAACGTGACAAGGAAGGTCGTAAAACGGGGCAAAACTCACTTAACACCTGCCTCGCTTAGCGACCAAAATGTTGGGCTCCACTGTGGTCGTAAGTCGAGGATTACCTGTAACTAACACAGTGGTGAAATCTAAAATTTGTTACTACCGGTTCTGTGGGCGTGGCTCGGTGGGCGGGGGTAATGTGACTGGGTGGGCATGGCCAATTTTTTTTTTTTTTTACTTTTAAAACCATTTTTTCTACAACCTCTTCGGCGAAGAGGTTGTAAAAAATGCTTTCAAAAGGCTCTGACGATCCCAGCTGAGTTGCCTGATCAGCAGAGGCTTTTTTTCTTTTAAATGCCTCCAACGATCAGGCAACTCAGCTTGGATCGTCAGAGGCATTTAAAAGAAAAAAAGGGTTTTTTTTCTTTTAAAAGCCTTTGATGATCCCAGCTGAGCTGCGCGATCATCAGAGGCTTTTTTTTTTACTTTTACTTTTAAAAGCATTTTTTCAGCTGAAGAGGTTGTAGAAAAAAATGCTTTTAAAAGTAAAAAAAAAAGCCTCTGATGATCGCGCGGCTCAGCTGGGCATGGGGGAGAGCAGGGATTTATGCTACCGGTTCTCCAAACCACCCGCCTCCATCGCTCCCGGATCGGGTGATCCGGTCCAAACCGGGAGCATTTCACCCCTGAACTAACAGCATTAATTTTTCCAGGGTTTCTCCAAGTCTTTCTCAAAGAAAAAATCCTAACGTTTGATCTGAGAGCAGTCGCGTGTTCCTGTGGCTGATGTAATGAGAT
Source organism: Pantherophis guttatus (assembly GCF_059756535.1). NCBI lineage: Eukaryota > Metazoa > Chordata > Lepidosauria > Squamata > Colubridae > Pantherophis > Pantherophis guttatus. The sequence goes on from NC_142067.1 coordinate 7,626,505, forward strand.
CACCAGAGAATTGGAGGGGGGAAAAAAATCAGGATTTCCAGCAATTGATGACGGCATAGAAATAAAGTGGAAATATTAAGAGTAATATTTGGCTGGTGGCTTCGGTCAGGAAACATTGGAGATATGAAGCAAACGGCTTTGCGGTGTTTCTAAATGCAAGATTATATCAAGCCAGCTGGGCTACCCTGCTCTTCTCACCCCTGAGCATCCCGACAAATGCCTAGCTGGCTGAGGCATTCTGGGAGTTGAAGTCCACAAGCCTTAAAAAAGTTGCCAAGTTTGGAGACCTTCTAATATAAACAATTGTAATAGGCTGGTGTTCTGACCTAGGCTTCCTTAGAAATTAAACAGCACAAACTTAGTCCCGGCAAACCTCTTTAATTCATACGGCTGTAAATTATTTTCATGTACAAGTCCGCAAGGCTTGATAAACAGTCTTTCAGAGGAAGGTTATCCACACCCACGTATCTTACGTGGAACCCTGCCAAAGAGCTAATTTCCAGACGCAGGGCAAGGCCAAACTTGGCACAGAGTCACAAACAGAAGTTTCAAATCTTGAATCGGCCAGATGAACTAATCGCTTTCTACAAAAGCTCACTTCTCTTTTATGTCTTATGGGAGGGGCCAATCATCTCCAAGCCTTACTCCCAAGTCGACCCTGCTTCCTTAATTGTTCCTGTCTCCTGGCACCTCTGCGCATGCACACACTGGGAACAGGCTCACGCTGTTCTTCTGCCTCGCTGATGTCAGACTCCGGAGGCAGCAAAGAACTACCAGATGGCCTTGGCCCCTTCGCTGCCTCCGACTCAGAACCATCAGCCGAGACTTCCCCAGACTCCAGGACTGGCCCACGTTCCTCCCCAACCTCCTCACTGTCCGAATCTGCTGCCAACTCTGCTGGCTGCTGGCGGGCCACAACAGCTGGGTTTATTAACAGATTTCCTATTAGCACAAGGACAGTGGGACACCCGAAAATCCAACATGGAAATGGGAAAGAATTTGGAGGCAGGATTAAATGGGGGTGGAATGCTTAGATTTTCTTGTGCCATTCTGGTTTTTTTTTTTTTCTCCTGCAAATATTCCCTTTGGTGCTTTTATTAAAAGTTTGGTTTTTTTCTTCCAGGTACTAGAAGTAGCGGGCAGCTTACATTCCCGAAGCCCCCACAACTCAGGAGCATTTGAAAAAGAGGCATTAGGAAAGCATCCATCACATACACACACAGTCGCTCGTAAATTTTATCTGTTTCTTAAATTTATATGCCACTCATCCTGCTTTCAAACGACTTCTGGGCAGCCTTACAACAGTACAAAAACGCAACATAAAATGATAAGAACATTTCCTGTCAAGTGAGAACAATTAATCAGTGGAACAACTTGCCTTCCAGAAGTTGTGAATGCTCCAACACTGGAAGTTTTTGAGATTGGATAACCATTTGTCCGAAATGGTATAGGATTTCCTGCTGAAGCAGGGGGTTGGACTAGAAGACTTCCAACTCTGTCCTATTCTGTTTTCTGTTCTGTTCTGTTCTGTTCTGTTCTACTCTACTCTACTCTACTCTACTCTATTCTATTTTTAAAAAACCTTCAGCATTAAAACATGAAAATCAACCTCATCCAAGGCTCTCCAAATTTGGCAACTTTAAGACTTGGGGACTTCAACTCCCAGAATTCCAAGCATGGCTGGCTGAGGAATTCTGGGAGTTGTAGTCCACGAGTCTTAAAGTGACCAAGTTTGGCGACCCCCTTTCCCAATCTACTAACCACGTCCAAGATGGGACGCCTCCATTGGGACCAGTTGGTAGAGCCAGGTTTTTCTGGCCTTTCCAGAAAGGTGGGGACAGATCTCACCTCGAGGGACATAAAATTCCAGAGACCAGGAGCCATGGCAGAAAAGCCTCTTCCCCTGAACCCCATCAGCCAAAATTCCTTTACTGGCATCGTCCACATCATGCCCCCTTTCTGCCACAGCGAACGGGATGGGCCCAGTTGTGGGATTCATCCGGTTCTGGTGAACCGATAGTTAAATTGCTGGCTGGCCTCTCCCCACCCCATTTTGTCCCCCAGGTAAGTGCAGGGGGGCCTATTGAGCCCAAAATGGGCCACAGGGGTTTGCAGAGAGGCCAAGTGCTGCTGTCACATCCCCTGGCCACGCCCACCATGGCCACGCCCACCCAGCTGGTCATTAGGGCAGAGATCTGGTTGTTAAATTATTTGAATCCCACCACTGGATGGGCCAGTCCCATTGGATGACTCAGTTCCTCATGTAGGGGATAAGACAGAGGATAACTCAAGAGGATAAAACGGATTAAACTTTGTTACTAGTCCTGTATTTATCCCGGTGGTGAAATGTAAAATTTGTTACTACCAGTTCTGTGGGCGTGGCTTGGGGGGTGTAATATGACTGAGTGGGCGTGGCCAACTTTTTTTTTTTCCTTTTAAAACCATGTTTTCGTATGAAGAGGTTGTGAAAAAATACTTTTAAAGCCTCTGACGATCCCAACTGACTTGCCTGATCAGCAGAGGCTTTCTTACTTTTTTTAAAGCCTCTGATGATCCCAGCTGACTTGCCTGATCGGCAGAGGCTTTTTTTTCCCTTTAAAAACATTTTTTCTATAACCTCTTCGGCCGAAGAGGTTGTAGAAAAAATGCTTTAAAAAAAAAAAGAAGCCTCTGATGATTGTGCGGCTCAGCTGGACAATGAGTTGGGGGGAGGCAGGGATTTTTGCTACCTGTTCTCCGAACCACCCGCCTCCCATCAATACCGGATCAGGCGATCCAGTCCGAACCGGGAGCATTTCACCCCTGATTTATCCTGTATTATTTTGCTCTCCTGTAATCCAGAAAGATATGAAGAAAAGTAAAAATCTCCACTGTTGCCCAGACCTGATAATTCAAAAATCCTCAATCGTGGCGGAAGCACGTCGTAGCGGTCTCTTTTTAAGAAACATTCCTCAAAAAAATGCTATGCAAATAGTCCTCAACTGACAGACATTCATTTAGTAACCAGAGTTACACCACCATTGAAAAGAAAAAGACTTATGACCATTTTTCACTTAACGACAGTTGGCAGGATCCCCGCGGTTACATGATCAAAATTTGGACGCGTGGCAACTGATGGTTGTACTATCCTTAGGTCATATGATCACCTTCTGCGACCTTCCAACAAGCAAAGTCAAATAGAGGTGTTGGAAGAACTGTCCATCTGGGTTCAGTTCCAAGTGGGGAAAAAGACACTGGATTCATGGAAGTTGCTTGGAAAGAAGTTTATTGATGAACGGGATCACATTTTTCTAGAAGAGGGGTGGGTGCTAACTTCCTACAGAAGGAAGGCAGATTTGTTTAATGAAAGGAGCCTTGGTGGCGCAGCGGACTAAAGTGCTGTTAAAGTAGCACTTAGCTGCCAGCTGCCTGCAATTACTGCGAGTTCAAATCTCACCAGGCTCAAGGTTGACTCAGCCTTCCATCCTTTCGAGGTAGGTAAAATGAGGACCTGGATTGTGGGGGCAATAAGCTGACTGTATAAAAAAAAGAACACCGCTTAGGGGTGGCCAAAAGCCCTACTAAGCAGGTATATACAAAAGTATGAAGGCTATTGCTTAACGCATTGTAAGACACCCTGAGTCTCCGGAGAAGGGCGGCATATAAATCGAACCAATAAATAAATAAACAATAAATAAATAATGACCATATGATTCATTTAACAACAGTGGCAAGAAAGGTCGTAAAATGGGTCAAACCTCAGCTGTCTTGCTTAGCAGTGGAGATTTTGGGCTCAAGGCCACATGCCAGTTGGCTCTTCCTGCCCTTCCAAGAAGGCTGGAATCCTGATCCTCTTTCCAGCTGCCCAAATTTTAATGACGTCATTTGTCCAGAATTGGTAATCCAGCGTTTGAAATGGAAGACGGAGGAAATCCTAATATCACTTCCATGCAACTTAAAGAAATAAAGGCAATATTTAAATATCCGCTTTTCCTCCTTCCGTTCCTGATACCACAATAGAAAATGAATATTAATACGGGTAGTCCTCAATTTATGACCTCAGTTGAGCCCAGAATTTTGCTGCTAAGCGAGACAGCGGCCAAGTGAATTTTGCCCCATGTTAACGACCTTTCTGGCCAGAGCTGTTAAGTGAGTTTTTAATTCGTGACATGGTTGTTAAGCGAATCTGGCTTCCCTGTTGACTTTGCTCGTCAGAAGGTCGCAAAACGGAGTCATGCGATCTCGGGACATTGCAACCGTTCATAAATATGAATCCGTTGCCAAGCGTCTGGATTTTGATCACATGATCCTGGGGAATGCTGCAACAGTCGTTAAGTGTGAAAAAAGGTCACAAGTCCCTTTTTTCAGTGCCGTTGTAACTTTGAACGGTCGCTGAATGAATTGTTTTAAGTCGAGGACTACCTGTACGCAATTCTAGCTTCCGTATTTAGCTCTGCCCCAAGTCAACAGAACCTCCAGCTCCCTAATGATTTGATAGAAATGAATATTTGTAGCTCAGGGTTGAAATTTATTTATTTATTTATTTATTAGTTCGATTTATATGCCGCCCTTCTCTGGAGACTCAGGGCGGCTTACAATGCGTTAAGCAATAGCCTTCATACTTTTTGTATATACCTGCTTAGTAGGGCTTTCGCCCCCCCCCCCCCCAGCAGTGCTCTTTTTTATACAAAGTCTGCTTATTGCCCCCACAAACCGGGTCCTCATTTTACCTACCTCGGAAGGATGGAAGGCTGAATCAACCTTGAGCCTGGCGAGATTTGAACTTGCAGTAATTTGCAGGCAGCTGGTGCTACTTAACAGCACTTTAGTCTGCTGCGCCACCAAGGCTCTTGGAAATTCACCCATTCACAACCATCTCACTTGAACCACAGAAATGTGGGGCTTAATTTTGGTCGCAGGTCAAAAGCTACCGGACAAGCTCTATTTTCATACAGCCCATCCTGCATATTTTACAGATTCCCCATCAACTATCTACCTTTGTGGCAGAACCCAGTTACAGAATCGCCATTGGAAGTGAAGCAAGCCCACTCCCCACTAGTCAGAAAGGGGTTACCAAGTCTTTGAAAGCCGTTATTTTAGTTCCAGTTCAAACCTCCCCGTCTAGACGGTTCTTCACTTAATGAGAATTTTTTTAGATTTTTCCCTAAAGCAGCCTTGCATCTTGGAAATATTAACCCTTTTTAGAACAGGGGTCTGCAACCTTGGCAACTTTAAGACTTGTGGACTTCAACTCCCAGAATTCCTCAGCCAGCTTTGCTTAAGTTAAGCAAAGCTGGCTGAGGAATTCTGGGAGTTGAAGTCCACAAGTCTTAAAGTTGCCAAGGTTGGAGACCCTCTGGTTTTTTCAACTCCCCCCCCCACCAGTGTTTTTTCAACCTCTACAACTTTAGGATGTATTTGTATTTACTTTAACAGCACTTTAGTCCACTGCGCCACCAGGCTCCCTATGTGGGGTCCTTGGTGCTCTCTGGGTTTTTTTGCAGACTTTTTCATTACCCAACTAGGTGACATCATCAGTGCAGGGTGGACAAAAGCCAGGAATCTTGGCTAAAAGATCCTTAAGATAATTAAGACGGAACTCGGTGTACTGATGATGTTACCTGGCTGGGTAATGAAACGTCTGCAAGAAAACAGCCAACCTCAGAGGCACCCAGGGTCTCGGAAGTCTTGTAACAGTAACACAGTTGGAAGGGACCTTGGAGGTCATTTAGTCCAACCCCCTGGTCATGCAGGAGACCTGTACTAGGGATTCGAACCGCCGACCTTTCTGATCGACAAGCTCAGGGTCTTGGTCTATCCATCCCCAATATATGTATTGTGCCTGATATTTAATACTGATCTGTGCTATTTATACAGCATCAAATTAAAGAGGAAGGAAGTTTTAAAACAGGAAACCACCGCTGGACTTTATTCTGGTCCCGCAGATAGGACGCCGTTCATAAGTGAACCCTTTTAAAGGGAAATGTATGTTCCTACTTCTGCCTTCTTGTTGTGGTGAAAGGCTTGCAAGAATGCCCTTGACTTGTTCTGCCCTAGCTACGGACCCCAAAGAACACAGCACACACAAAGTTTGTACAAAACTTAAATTTACTAAAATAACTCAGTCTTTTCCAAACAAAGGCTGTTAATAAACTTCCTTAACAGCCTACAAGAAAACAAAGATAAAGTAATCACAATCTTACTAATGTTGGCAGAAAGCCCAGAAGCAATTTGCAGAGAATCCAGACGTGAACTAAAGTTGTTCCCTACAACTTGCTTCAGTCAGCATTCCTCCTTAAATAGGCTAAGGGAGTGGCCAATTAGCCCCAAGCCTTACTCTCGAGGAGACCTCCTCCTGAGAAGCCACTCCTGCCTTTTGGCAGCTCTGTGCGCCCATGCATTGAGAAAAGGCTCCTCCTCTTCGTCCTCTTCACTTAAAGGAGCTTCTGGAGGTTCTGAAGGCTCTGGCTGAATCCCTGCCTCTGGCACCATATCTTCTCCAGCCTCCTCATTGTCTGACTCAGGTGCCAGCTGCACAGGCAGCTAGCGTAACACCACACCAACCTCCTCGCTGTCAGAATCAGCTACAATCCACACAGGCCGCTGACGGACCACAACATGACTTCACATCAGAAACAGCTGGGGTGGGAGGGGGAAAAAAGTCCCCAGAAGTTTGGAAACTTCAACGCTTTTTAATATTTTGTCGAGCATTAAATTAAAAAGCGAGGAAGTACGTCAGCCGAAGAGAGGACCTCTCAGCCGTGAGTCAAGTGGGAGAGAGAGAGATTTTGCAAAGAGTGCATGAAATCCCGGCTGACAGGCAAAACCTGTTTAGAAAAATTATAGGGTGAGACAAAGGAGGCGATTTGCTTGGCGTCAGCAGGAGGATGTGAGCCATTAGGAGGTGGGTTGTTGGAGGCACAGGTGGAGGCATAAGGATCCAGATTTTCACCTTGGAGAAGATGCTCTCAGTTTCTTATCCCTATTCCCTATTTGCTTATTCTGGGTAGACAAGGCTCAATCGACAGTATTCTCAGAATGAGCCATCTAGAATTAGAATAAGAGAGTTGGAAGGGACCTTGGAGGTCTTCTAGTCCAGCCCCCTGCTTAGGCAAGAAACCCTACACCATTTCAGACAAAATGGTTATCTAATCTGTTCTTCAAAACTTCCAGTGTTGGAGCATTTATAACTCTTTTTTAAAAAAATTTATTTATATGCCGCCCTTCTCCGGAGACTCAGGACGGCTTACAATGTGTTAAGTAATAGCCTTCATACTTTTGTATATTTATACAAAGTCAGCTTATTGCCCCCACAAACTGGGTCCTCATTTAACCTACTTTAGAAAGGATCGAAGACTGAGTCAACCTTGAGCCTGGTAAGATTCGAACCTGCAGTAATTGCAGGCAGCTGTGTTAATAACGGGTGCTTTAAACCACTGTACTACCAAGGCTCCTTGGTAGGATTTACCAAGGATTTTGCAAAGCAGAACCAGAATCCATTTATCTTTTTGTTTGTTTATATTCCACTTTTATTATTTTTATACTAATTCAAGGGGGCAAATGTATCTAATATTCCTTCATCCCCCTATTTTCCTGACCACAACAACCTTGTGAGATGGGTTGAGCTGAGAGCGGGGGACTGGCCCAAAGTCACCAACCGGTTTTCAGGTCTAACGCAGGACTAGAACTCACCATCTCCTGGTGATTCGTTCAAAGTCACCCACCCGGCTTTTATACCTAAGACACAACTACAATTCACCCTCTCTAGGTCATTGGCCCAAGTCACCCGGCCAGCTTTCCTGTCCAAAGTGGAACTAGAATTCACAGTCTCCTAATAGTTGGCCCAAAATCACCCAGCCGATTATAATAAAGGCGGGATGTAAATTTAAAAAGTCATCGTTGTCCCAAAGGTGCTTTTTCAAGAGGCAACTGGACTTTCTGGTTTTTTCTTTGAAGACATTTCGCTTCTCATCCAAGAAGCTTCTTCAGCTCTGACCTCCATTCCCCACCATCCAATCAGAGCTGAAGAAGCCTTCTTGGATGAGAAGCGAAACGTCTTCAAAGAAAAAACCAGAAAGTCCAGTTGCCTCTTGAAAAAAAAAACACCTTTGGGATAACCGTAACTGGGATGACTGAGAATCTCCATAGGTAAAAAGTCATTTGTTTTCCGTCGCGTTTCAGCTTCAAATGGTCACTAAACGAATGGTTGAAAGTCAAGGACCGCCTGTATTCTTTCAGTACATAGTTTTTCTTCCGTGTTCCAAAAACTGAAGGCCAGAAGGGCTTGGAACTGAGTTTTGGTGTCCGTCTGCCCCATTCCCTGACGTAGGAGGAAAGTTGTTGCTTACGGAAGTGTCAGTGATTGACAGATAAGGCAAGAAATACCTGAGTCTTCAAGGAGCCATTGACAAGTTGACTGCAGCCCACAAGAGGAAAAGGGTTGCTCACTCTTGATCCAGTCTGAGATGTCGCAGGTGAGAATCAAGATTGCTGCTCCCTGGAATTACTCGTGGTACTCATGAGTCTGCGTATTTGCTGAAATCAAAATATGTTTTGATCTAGTGTTTTAAGGTTAGCTGTCTAGAAACCAGAAGACTGTGGGTTCTATTCCTGCCTTAGGCGTGAATGCTGGCTGGGTGACTTTGAGCCAATCACCAGGAGACAGAGTTCTAGTCCCACCTTAGGCATGAATGCTGGCTGGGTGACTTTGAGCCAATCACCAGCAGACTGAGAGTTCTAGTCCCACTTTAGGCATGAATGCTGGCTGGGTGACTTTGAGCCAATCACCAGCAGACTGAGAGTTCTAGTCCCACTTTAGGCATGAATGCTGGCTGGGTGACTTTGAGCCAATCACCAGGAGACTGTGAGTTCTAGTCCCAACTCAGGCATGAAAGCTGGCTGGGTGACTTTGAGCCAATCACCAGGAGACCGTGAGTTCTAGTCCCAACTCAGGCATGAAAGCTGGCTGGGTGACTTTGAGCCAATCACCAGGAGACTGAGAGTTCTAGTCCCACCTTAGGCATGAAAGCTGGCTGGATGACTTTGAGCCAATCACCAGGAGCCTGGAGTTCTAGTCCCACCTTAGGCATGAAAGCCAAGTGGGTAACTTTGGGCCAATCACCAGAGACTGTGAATTCTAGTCCCAACTCAGGCATGAAAGCTGGCTGGGTGACTTTGAGCCAATCACCAGGAGACTGAGAGTTCTAGTCCCACCTTAGGCATGAAAGCTGGCTGGATGACTTTGAACCAATCACCAGGAGACTGAGAGTTCTAGTCCCACCTTAGGCATGAAAGCCAAGTGGGTAACTTTGGGCCAATCACTAGGAGCCTGTGAGTTCTAGTCCCATTTTAGGCATGAAAGCTGGCTGGGTGCCTTTGAGTCAATGACCTAAAGACTGTGAGTTGTAGTCCCCCGCCTTAGGCATGAAACTTTGGGCCAATCACTCTCGCAGTCAAACCCACCTCACAGGGTTGTTGTGGCAAAATAGGAGGAAAGAGTATCATGTACCTTCACCACTTTGAGTTACTTATAAAGTAATAAAGGTGGGATAAAAATAATAGATTTGTAATGTCGTCGTTACATGCATGATATTTGACATATCCACATAAAATATATTGTCATCAGTTTGAAACAATACTGCAAAAATGCAAACATCTCAGAATGCATGACAATTAACTTTCTCTCTCTGTGTGTGTGTGTGTGTGTAGAACTGGACAAAAACATTGGCAATTAGCGCTCCAAATGGATCTGTCTTGAAAAACAGCCTTTAGTGGGGCATTTAACGGTATGCACATTGTGCACACACAAACAAACAAAAGCTATCATTATACCTCTGTGTCTGGAGAGCTGAAAAGCAGCCGCTTCTGAACTCCTTTAAGAAAGAACATTGTGACCAAAAAAAAGCAAAACTCAGCATTTTTCTCCATTTCCTCCACTCTTTTTATTGTTCAAGCAAGAATCGCCACCGAGGGGGAAAATCTCCACTGAAATTAGATATACATTTCAATTCTGTCTCACCACTCCCACAAATTTCTGCCTTGAGCATCCTTGACAGGTGTCAAGAAGACCAATGTTTTACTCTCTGATTACTCTCTCTCTCTTTACAACTGATGGGTGAACTGCTTTGAATATACCAGTTGCCTGGAAGGTAAGAGCAAGACAAAAACAAAGATCAAGACAAAAACTGGGCCCTATCTAACAAAATGAAATTCAATGTAGAGAAAAGTAAAGTCCTACACTTAGGTAAGGAAAACCAAAAGTACACATAAACTGGGGAAAACTAGGCTTAATAACAGTAACTGTGAGAGGGATCTTGAGTCTTAGTGGACAACCAGCTAAATATGAGCCAGCAGTGTGCAGTGGCAGCCCAAAAAGCCAATGCAATCCTAAATTGCATTAACAGAGGGATACAATCAAGAGGTACTTGATAGGGAGGTACTAATACCCCTCTATAAAGCCCTAGTAAGATCACACCTAGAGTACTGCATCCAGTCTTGGTCACCCCACTATAAAAAAGATGTTGAGACTCTAGAAAGAGTGCAGAGAAGAGCAACCAAGATGATTAGGGGACTGGAGGCTAAAACATAGTGGCTCAGTGGCTAAGACACTGAGCTTGTCGATCGAAAGGTCGGCAGTTCAACGGTTCGAATCCCTAAGTGCTACCTAATGGGGTAAGCTCCCGTTACTTGTCCCAGCCTCTGCCAACCTAGCAGTTCGAAAGCACGTAAAAAATGCAAGTAGAAAAAATAGGGACCCTCTTTGGTGGGAAGGTAACAGCGTTCCGTGCGCCTTTGGCGTTGAGTCATGCCAGCCACATGACCACGGAGACGTCTTCGGACAGCGCTGGCTCTTCGGCTTTGAAACAGACATGACCACCGCCCCCTAGAGTCGGGAACAACTAGCACATCTGTGCAAGGGGAATCTTTACCTTTTAAAGAATTCACTGTGTGGGAAGAGCCCCCCCTTCCCAGAATATTCTACAGAAAAGAGGGAGAATAAAATATTTTCTCAAAAGAAGGGAAGAAAAATCTCTTTAACAAAGGCAGAAAGCAGGCCCAGTCTTTCTTCTATAGGAAAAATAGCCTCAAGCAGAAGTCTGGAGAGGCTAGGTTTTAGGAAGAGATACTTTGGAAACAGTGTGTAGGGATGCAGAAGTGTGCATGCTATCCCTGCCACCAAAGTCCTGAATGTGGGATTATTATTTTTTTTTACTACCGGTTCTATGGGTGTGGCTTGGTGGGTGTGGCGTGGCTTGGTGGGCGTGGCAGGGGAAGGTTACTGTAAAATCCCCATTTCGTCCTGATCAGCTGGGACTCGGGAGGCAGAGAATAGATGGGGGCAGGGCTAGCCAGAGGTGGTATTTACCGGTTCTCCGAACTACTCAAAATTTCCGCTACCGGTTCTCCAGAACTGGTCAGAACCTGCTGAAATCCAACTCTGGAATGCATGCTAAAGAGGAGAAAAGAGGAGAGGGAAGGGGAGAGGAGAAGATTATATATTGGCCAAGTGTGATTGGACACAAGGAATTTGTCTCTGGTGCATTTAGGGTAGGGTAGGGTAGAGTAGAAGAGAGGAGAATTTTGGAAGAAATGTCCTTCTAGGTTCAGTTCCAAGAGGGGAAAAAGACACTGGATTCATGGAAGTTGCTTGGAAAGATGGTTTAATGGTGGACAGGACCACATGGTTTTGAAGTCCTGGAAGAAAAGGGTGATCACAGGCTGTAAGATGTTGGGTGAAGAAAAAAAGGGCCGAGATGCCGAGAGTCCCTTGGTTTTATACCCTCTCTTGTCTTGGGCCCCCACCTTAGCGTTTCCTGTTCCTGTATAAGAAATGTATCCTGATTGGTTGTCAGACTCCCAGGGGGCAGGGGTCTTAGGTAGCCTTGCTGGCTGATGTAATCTTCCCAGGTGCCATGTGATGAGCTTGTGTTGCTAGAAAAGTAGAGGCTAATCCTATCTTTGTTATGTAGAATGGACTGGCTTAGGCCTTAATGGCCTATTGACAAAGGTGTGGGGTGGGGCAGGGAGCTGCTTTGTCTTCAAAACATGTTTCTCCATTTCTCATCCAGGGAAATATAATATTCTGCCTTTTTAATACTCCCTAAAATATTTCATTCTTCTAGGAGAGGGGTGGGTGCTAACTTCCTACAAGACGATATTGGCTAAGTGTGATTGGACACAAGGAATTTGTCTCTGGTGCATTTAGGGGAGGGGAGGGGAGGGGAGGGGAGAGAAGAGAAAATTATATATTGGCCAAGTGTGATCTGACACAAGGAATTTGTCTCCGGTGCAATAAGAATAGGGTAGGGTAGGGTAGGGTAGAAGAAAAGAGAAGAGAAAAGATTCTTTATTGGCAAAGTGTGATTGGACACACAATCACTCCTGTGCATAAGCTGTCAGTATATGTACAAACAACAAAGATATAAGAAGACATAATAAGAATTGTATGTACAAAAAACAAAGAGATATAAGACACCAATAAGAGAAGGTAATAAGAAAAATGAGAAGGATAATAGTAATACAGTCATACGACATGGGTAAATATCCTTAAGCAGTGCCTGTGGGAATCGTTTAACAGAGTGATGGTGACATGAGGAAAAAAACTGCCCTTGTGTCTAGGAGGTGTAGGAAGTTAGCACCCACCCCTTTCCTGGAAGAATGCAATATTTTAGGAAATATTAAAAAGGCAGAATATTATGTTCCCCTGGTTGAGAAATGGAGAAACATGTTTTAAAGATAAAGCAACTCCCACCTTCCTGCCCCCCACCCCTTTGTTAATGGGCCAGAGGTAGAAACTCAATTTTTGACAATAGGACCCATCTGCAACACAATAGCAACAGAAAGTAACACAATGGGACCCATCTAGGACAAAAACTCACCACATGGCACCTGGGAAGATTACATCAGCCAGCAAGGCTAGCTAAAACCCCCCACCCCCTGGGAGTCTGACAACCAATCAGGATACTCTTTCGGGGCCCCAGGAAGTTCAAAGCCAGAGAAAGCATAAAACCAGGGACTCGCTGTATCTCGCCCCTTTTTCTTTTCAGGAACTCAAGCCACGTGATCCTGTCCAACATAAAACCATCTTTCCAAGCAGTCTCCATGTTTCCAGTGTCTTTTTCCCCACTTGGAGCTGAACCCAGAAGGATATTTCTTCCTATAGAGGAGTTGAAACAGTTTATGTCCAGGATGTGAGGGTCAGCCCTCTTTCTGGTTTGTGCAGTATATAGGTCCTCAATGGAAGGCAGGCAATTGTTTTTTCCCCACAGTTGTCCTAACTAGCTGTTGAATTTTGGGAAATTAGCTAGGGCATGGACATGAAGTGCTGTATCAGCCCAAGGAGAACCAAGTTTAATCACCAGCTTGTAAGTTGTTTGAGTTCAGCTGTTTGACAGTACAGGTAGTCCTCGACTTACAATCATTTGTTTAATGACCGTTCAAAGATACCCCAACAATATGAACTACAAGTACTTCAGGCAAAGCGAATAACATTTTATTAAGGCAGGGTGGTATAGGGCAGGGGTCTGCAACCTTAAACACTCAAAGAGCCATTTGGACCCGTTTCCCACAGAAAAGAAAACACCGGGAGCCACAAAACCCTTCCCGTGCCTGACTATTTCTTGAGCAGCCATAAAACTAGCATATGTAGTTGAATTAAATGTTCTGTTTTCATCTGAAACTTTTCTTTTCTTGGATTTATCTATGGTTGGCCTACTGGGGATTGAAAAGCTCAATAAATCGCGTGCCGGCGGGTGTCACACATTGGCGGCTGTGACGCATATTTTGAGTGGCAGGGAGCCGCAGCAGAGGGGTTGAAAGAGTCACATGCAGCTCCAGAGCTGCAGGTTGCTGACCCCTCGTATAGGGTATAGAAACAAAAGGTACATTTGGTATATGTGATGTGTGAGAAAGCAACAAACAATAAAAGATATGAGAAAAAAAATACCCTCACAAATACCATCTCCACTTTTCTTGTCCAGGTTTCTTTCTTTTAACACTTGCAACCCATAAAGACTTTAGAATGCAGCCCTGTTATTTGATTGATGGTCACTGAAGGGGCTAGTTTTTGCATATCAAAGGAAATGGTTTGGGCTCAAAGCAAAAATGTGGTTCCCTAAAGTTCAGGAGGAGGCCTGGATGCCTTGCTAAAATGCTAATATCACCTTTATTGAAATGCTAATAATGAAGTTTAACATTCCATAACGGCTGAGGTGTTGAAATAGCAATTTTGAAGGAGGCTGTTGCAAATGACTTTCCTAGCAATACCATAAAAGGAACATGGAACTATCCACCAAGCTACCAGGAGCTTCATTTGAAGGAATCTCATTCTTTTCAAATATGCATAGAGCATTGTGGCAAATTTTCCTTCCAGGAGAGTAAAGCTTGGGTGCAAAATCAGTTTGCTCTTATAGTTTTGAGTGCAATACAGAAGTTTAAGGGAGCTCCCCGTAAACAGGAGCCAAACTGAGTCAACCCAATGGCACTTTTTCAAAAAGCAACTGGACTTTGTTTTCCCTTGAAAACATTTTGCTTTTTCAGTTCTGACTGAAGAACCGAAGAAGCTTCTTGGATGAGAAGCGAAACACCTTCAAGGAAAAACAGAAGTCCAGTTGCCTTTTGAAAAACTTTGTAAGTTAGAAAATCAAAACAATAGGAAAACAATCATGCCATCCACCCCTTTGGTTTGTACTATTTAATTCTTAATTTTAACTTTTTGTTTTTAAAATCATTTTTTAAAAGTTGCTCAGCGCTGCTCCAACAGTGAGATGGGTGGCATAGAAATTTAATAAACAAACTTCTAATTTAAACTCTGGGCTTTAAGAAATTAATCTCCTCTACCAATGGTTAGAAAATAGAAGCAGAAGTTAGAAACTTGGAATAGAGGAGGATATGTAAATAAAATAAATGTGTAAGTAAATAATATTGAATAACCAGGATAAGTAAACATTAGGATTAACAGGATTAAGAGGATGAAGGTTACAAATGTGAAGTTCATATGAGGTTTATAATGCTTGATATCATTAACCAAATGTAGATAAAACTGAACAGAGTGTTTTATTAAATAATGGAAAATGTTTAATAAGGAGAAGTGAAGATTATGGTGAATAGACTTTGAGAATAATAGTTATAGTTAATTGTATGTATGAGGCCTGTTACTTGTACTTAAAAAGAGATTGTACCCAGATGGTACACTGCCATTGTAGATATGGAAATTTTTATATGTAACAAAGAAAATTGTATAATAAAAAATAATAATGTTGGAAGTAATGTCCATCTGGGTTCAGTTCCGAGTGGGGAGAAAAGACACTAGAAATATGGAAGCTGTTTGGAAAGATGGTTTAATGGTGGACAGGACCACATGGTTTCCTATACTACTACTACTACTACTACTACTACTACTACTACTACTACTACTACTACTACTACTACTACTACTAATAATAATAATAATAATAATAATAGGAATTCATCTCCTCATTTAGACCTCAGTAAATAATAGTCACACACACCATTTCCAATAGAATTCCTTATGGGCTTCTGGAAGGTTATTAAGAGCTTGTTTTGACTGAATTTTAAATAGGTATCTAGCAGCAAATAATCCTAGAGGTTTCATTATATAGATGCCATGAAGATAGGGGAGAAAAAGATATCTCTGAGGAAAAAGAAGCTTTTTTTCCCTTGTATTTTCAAGGGATTTCTCAAGAGGGTTAGTATATAGGTGCTCAGAGCAGGGCATCCATGCCATAAATCAGTGGCATAATTACTTTTTCTTCTAATTAAGCTGTTAACAAGGGGCTGAAAGACTGATAAGTTCTGGAAAAACCTATTTTATAGGCCTGTTTGCAGTATAGAAATCGAAATCTGTTGGTGGGCAACATTTTTTTCTTTTAAAGGAAGCCACTCCTCAATTGCTTTCTATTTATTTTATTTTATTATTTATTTAGGTAGGTAGATAGGTAGGTATTTGATAATATATATAAGTATAAGCATGAATTGAATACATAAAATGAATAAAGGGAACTTTCTAATGGAGGAGAGCCCAAATCTGAGGGATTTTTTAAAAATGTGCATTATTATTATTATTATTTGCACCAGCCAAGTCTCAACATATGCCAGCCTTTTGTAGTACAGCAGGGCACGGCGGATTATTATCAGTATTTATTGGTTAGTTTTACTACCCCCGCGGCTGTAACGCAAGGCCCGCCTGACCGGCCGTGTGACTTTTAGGTAGGCCTCAAAAAAGGCCCGTATTCCCATAGCAACAGTTGAGCCAACGAACGGGGCCAATAGGAAACGAGGTCTCGCGGACAAGTCTTGAACGCTTTAAAAGACGTTGAAAAGGTGGGGGGGGGGAAGAGGGAGGCAACCGCAACTCTTCCCCCCGCGCGCCCCCCCCGCCGCTCACGTCACGCGACAACAAGGAGTCCGGGTTACATTCGGAAAGAGCCAACCCCAAAGCTTGAAGAAATAAAGAAAGGCGGGTTCTAACAAGGCGAGCCCGCCAATCGCGGCGAGGAGCGGCGCCGTTCAATAAAGAAGGAGATCGCTCTCCCCCACTCCCGAATGGGACGCGGGGGGGGGGAAACGAACGGCGGGGCGGCCCTATCAGAGCGCGGCGGCGGTGGCCCTCCCCCTCCCTCGCGGCGAGCCAATGGCGTCGCGGCCAGCGAACAAAAGGCGCTCTCCAAAGCGCCCCGCCCCTTTCCCTCCTTTTTCGGAACCATTTCAGATGACGCAGCGGTTGAAGCCGGAGGACAGAAGGCGTTCGCGAGCCGCAGGAGCCGTCGTCGTCGTCGCCGCCGCCGCCATTTTGTGCGTGCGTTTCTGAGGGAGGAAAAAAAAAGAGAAAGAAAGGCGGTTGGATCGAGGCGGCTGAGGAGAAAGAAGAGGCGGCCGACGACGACGACCTGAGGAGAAAAAAACAAAAACAAACGGCGAAGCGGAGGATGAGCTAGAAGAAAGCCGGGTGGGATCAGCAGCAGCGGCGGCGGCGGCGGCCACTTTTCACCACCACCACCACATCGGCGAAGGGGAAAAAAAAAAAAAGAGGCTTGCCTGGCCTTCCCTCCTCGGCGGGAGGGGGAATCGGCCGGCCGTATCCCCGCGGCCTGGTCAGGCCTGAGGCGGGTGTGCGTGTGTGTGTGTCTGTCTGTGGGAAGAATGTCGGGCGGCGGCGCCGCGACGACGACGGCGGCGTCCGAAGGGGCCGCCAGCGGTGGCGGCGGCACCACCACCGGTGGCGGCAACAGCGAAGACGCCTGCCGCGACTACCAGTCGTCGCTGGATGACCTGACGTTCAACAGCAAGCCGCACATCAACATGCTGACCATCCTGGCCGAGGAGAACGTGCCCTTCGCCAAGGACATCGTCTCGCTGATCGAGGCGCAAATCGCCAAGGTTTTTATATACTCTCCCGCCGAATACGCTCTCTCTTATTTAAACCCCCCCCCACCCATATCCCCATCCTCCTCCCCTTCCCATCTCTAGGGCAAGCAGGTCTTTCTCCCTTCCTCCCTCCCCCCCTTCTCTTATCCTTTTCCAACCCCGCGTGTTTGTTGAGCCATAGAATTAGTGGGGGGGGGGAGACCCAATAGGGGCCCCGGCCTATGTGTCTGTGTGTGAGTGTGGGATTCAGAGAAAAGGTCACAACTCAAAAGTGGGGAAGGAATAGCTGGCTGGAAGCGTGGGGGTGGGGTGGGTGTTTAGTATGGCAGAGGTCAGGATTGAGGCCTTAGGATAGAACCCACTAGGTGTACGCCACAAAGAGAGTTGTACAGGTAGTCCTCGACTTACGACACTTCATTTAGTGCCTGTTCAAGGTGACTGACCAAAACAGCACTGGGGTGGGGGGGAAAAGTGACTTATGACCCGCTTTATCACACTTTTTACCGACCCGTTGCAGCATCCCCATGTGGGTCACGCGGCCACCATTTGGGACGTGCTCAGCAACTGGTTCATCCTTATGACCATCGCAGCGTCCTGGGATCCTCTGTCAAGTGGGGGAATCCAGTTTGACTTAACCAGGTTACCAGCAATTCGCTTGACAACTGCTACGAGAAAGGTCATGAAGTGGGGGGGCACAAAGTCACTTAAATGTCTCGCTTGGGCGACAGGATTGTGGCCCTAAGTCGGAGGACTACCTATATTTTGGAAGGAGAAATTAAGAACTAGAAGGACCTAGTTAAGATTGACTTGGCCTTGCTAGGTGGGTAAAATGAGGACCCAGATTGTTGAGGGCAAGGTGCTGACACTGTAGAACCGCCCAGAGAGGACTGTGAAGTGATATATAAATCAGGCTAATAAACGGGAGGGGTAGAGAAGAGGAAGCCCTAAGGAGGAGAAAGGGGAAATGGGTTGTTTTGTTAGGAATGTCACATGGGGAGGCACACACAACCTAGGCAAGGCAGCCTCTGAATCCCCTTCCTTGGGTTTCTTTCCTTGGATTTCTCTGTGGCTTAGAATTGCCCTCAGTTCAGGCAAAACATTTTCCCAGCCATATCTGAAAAATAAATGCTATATCAAAGTAGGTCAAGTTATTAACAGTGAACCCCCAAGTCATATAGATAGCATGTTTTTCAGACAGACATGGATGGAAGGGGAGGGGTGTGGAGTGTAATCGGGAGCATTGTAGATTGTCTAGAGTAAGAGGGGGGCCATGCAGGCAATTTGAAAGTCAGTCCAGATGCTCTGGGAACAGCTGGGGGGGGGAGAGAATCTAGAGCTGCCATCCACCCTCATGCATGGCAGTGCAGCATTGTCGGGGACAGATAAACCTGTCCTAACTGCTTTGTTTCAGATAACTTTATGGAATACAATTTACATAAAAGGGAGGTGAAGGCAATGGATTTTTTTTAAAGTTATTATGTTAAAAACAGGTAGGAACCATGTTTGACAGAACAATGTTGTGGGAGATAGCTTTCAGATCAAAAAAGGAAATGGAGAATGGTAGCGTGAGCAAAGATTAAGGTGGAAAATGAGACTAGGCCGTAGTTGGCAGAAAACCCCCATTTATGATTAGATTAAGGCATGAATTATTCTTTTCTATGGAATAATTCCAAGGAAGAGGTACATCTGCCCAGTTCAGAAAAGGGACTGATTCTTCCTCCCCAGAATTTTGTGAGGGATTTTTAAGCCTGCATGAATTGGATATACAACATGGCCGCTTAGCTGACTCTATGCAGCAGTTACTGTGCTTGAAACATGCAGTTTTAAGTCTCCTAGCCTACATATGGTTAATTAGCTCGGTTACATATTTTTGAAAGGATAAAATCATTTCAGGGACAACTAGCCTTAATACGTAAGACCTGTAAAGGGAGTTTGGTTAAGAGGAGTGGAATTTCATTATTTTCTGTAGAATAAATTTCTATAGGCGAAGGAGGATGCTCCCGGAATGTTTTTAGTAACAGATGCATGACAAGCCAAGGGTGTGTGTGTCTGCATGTGTATGCATGATCCATTCCTTGTTAGAGCAGCACGTTCATTAAGGCATGGAAAGAAATGTTCAGCCCTGCCTGCAGGAACCACAGCAGCCTGTCTAATCCCAACATGGCGCCCGAGAAGCATATGATGCAAAAAGTCTAGGGCTCATATCGGCTCAGAAATTTTCTGATAGAAGTCACCCTTATGGTGCAGGATCTTTTTTTCCTGGAGTATTTTAGTCATTTAAGTAGCAGAAGGGTAGCACATCTCCATTATAATTGAACATTTCTGTTCTCTTGCTGTTTCTTCTTCCTCACCCATTTTCCTTAGCTTTTGCCAGTATGTTGGGTTTTTATTTTGCTAATTTAATCTGGGATATTAAGTTATAATAAAATGGAAATGCAGGATAAAGGGTGATTGTTTACAGTGCAGATTGGTTAGTTTCAGCTCTCTAGAAATATCCCCTATTTACTTTTAATGTTTTTGATCTCTCCAGAAGTTCATAACACATAAATTCCAATTCTGTTATTTGGCTTTTGGGGTAATGGGGATGGTTACATAGATATCCCCTTGAGTGTATTTAAAAATACCTAAAACCTGTATTTCTAATTGGATTTGCATAGCTGTCTTTAGTGACCAGGATGAAATGAGATTTGAGTTCTCTGAAAACCACTTTTGAAAGAAAATATTGTCTGGAGACAATTTCTATTTAGTGTAATGCAGAGTGGTTTGCCTACCTTTTTAATAAATGATTTTGAAATGTGTGTGGTATTAAAAATGTAAATAAAATATATAAAATATGTATTTGTCTTTTTATTTACCGGGTGTAGTGCAGAATCTGTTATTAAAGTGCTAACTTTTCTGTGGTGTGGTTTACAGGAAAAAAAGTCTGAGGAAAGTTCAATTTTAGGGAAATATTAAGAAAAACACAGATCCACATATATTCAACACTCAATTCATCTGATGTTTGAAGGAGTGCACCAAGCATTCTGTTGAGAACTCTGGACATGGTTTTTCTAGAAATAAGCTTTAAATTTTATCTCCACTTTCTTGGTGATTTTGAGTTGACTTTCTCACCTTCCACGACTTCTTGAAAATCTGACTTGGGGTTTGCCTCAGCTTGGGTGGTTCTCCAGTATTTCACAATGCATTTCTCTTCATGAATTATTGCAGTTGTAAATCCTGGTTCTCAGAACGGGGCATTCCACTCATTTAAAGCTGGGATTGCTTTCCAATATCTAAAAACTGATTCTAGGACAAATTTGCCTCCTTGTTTCATAATTTCACACATAATTTGCACAGTTTTGTGAATACAATAGGACCTTTTCTAATCCTTGAAATACTTTTATAGCTTAAAAGGGAAGTGCACACATACTTTTTTGGGAATAAGATTTTAAAGCCTAGCTATATTTTTGACAGCTATCCTTCACAGTCTGCAGATGGGGTTTAAGAGCAGAGTACTGAAGTGTTCAAGAGACTTAATACTTTGCAAGCCCTGTTGTAACAATCCAAATTCAATTTTAGCAGATTGCACCTAATAAATTATTTTCAAGTCCAACTATTAGGGAATTGATAATTGGCCAGGACTGATATTCATGCCTTACCTGTTTGGGAATTCCTTTCTCTACATTTAACTTTTCCTTAAATGCTGTCCATAAAAGCCCTGTGTGCGTGTGTGTGGTTAAAGAATTGCTGACCTCCTTCCCTCTTGAGCCGATTTCAAACAAATGTTTGATGTAAGGGTTTGAATAACTTGTTTTGAGGAAGAAAAAAAAACCCTACACATTTTAAAGTGAAGAAGATAAGATGTGGTTTAGATTTTTCAAGATTTGAAAACTGCCTATGTGTTTGCATCTTCTATAAATATCTTCACAATTTGAACTATGTTAAAGGGAAAGACACTAGTTACAAGAAAAAGACCCTTGCTCCAAGGACAGCCAAACATATTTGAGCAGTGGAATTTTGGCAATAAATGCAGACACTGTTAGCTTCTTAATGTTACACTGCCTGCAAATTTTGAGGATTGATGGGTGTTAAATGGGAATTAAATTATTCCTGTGTAAAAAGTCAATGTGTATGAGAAACAATTACCCTCAACAAGTTTATACATGCTGATGCTTTTTGGAAGTTGGTGGCCCTTCCTTAATGTGGATGAGACATTAACACTCATTTTGAACAGAAACGGGAAGGCTTCCACTTTCTTTGGAAATTCATTTTCAACAATCGTTCGTACTACATGAACTCCGGGCGTGCCTTATGTACAGAGGGAAAAAATCCATCTTGACTCCTTGGCCATTGAGGAGTGACCAGACATTGAAGATTGTCTTCTGTGCCAGTCTTTGGTTCCAGTTATTTATAAATTCAGCAACATAACTCCATTGTGGATTTTTATTTTTTCGGTTCCAGCTATATGGCTTGCATATAATTTTGAGAGTGTCTGCTGTTTCTTCAACTGTCTAGAGTCGGTATTACTTGCCTTTGGATGACAGCAAGTGAAGCATGGCTCACCTAACAACACTGGTATTCAACTTTCTGTCCACTGAGAATTCTCCCCTTCATTTTATGAGATCTAGTTAATTGATCCATGTCCCATTTTATAGAGATCCCAACAGAAACTACTGTGTGTTCCCTCAAAGTATAATCCAATAGAATGTGAGGTGGCTCATATAAAGACCCCAGTAGTTAATTTTGCATCATGGGCCAGTACTTCCTGCCACTCACAATCCAATCCCCTTAAAAGAAAACCCAACCTACCAAATAGCTGCACTGGTATCTTGATTGTTTTAATAGCTAGTTCTAAAATTAGTAAATTGTATTTTTTTTGTTCGGATTTGTTACCTGCCAGAGGTATGGTGATTTGGGGTTGGTAATTCCTTCATTTAAAAAGATCATTTTTGTTTTGTTACAACTAAATGTCTCAGTTTTCTTCTTATTACTCCAGGCTCCTTCTAATGAGAAACTTCCTGTTATGTACCTAATGGACTCCATTGTCAAGAATGTTGGACGAGAATATCTTGCTGCATTTACTAAAAACCTAGTTTCAACATTTGTTAATGTGTTTGAAAAGGTATATATAAATGTGTTTCTCTAAAGCTTTAAAATTGCGGTTGTATAAATAAAGACATGGCACATTGTCTTGTTTTTTTGCAGTTTTAAGGGTGGAACATAAAGAACAACTAAATGTAATCATATCATGTGTTTGCTTTCTGTGAGTCACTCAGAAGGGACAGTAAAATGCAGCTCATTAGATTTTTACGTGTGTTTTTAGTTCTATAGAAGAATGAGTGACCAAGTGTATGCATCCTATTCTTGTTTGTGTTAATTATACAATAATTTAGGGTTTTATTTATTTGAACCTGCTTACCAGGATCTATAAAAGTCTTGCTTTGATCACCTTTTCTCTCCAATCTCAAGCCATTTCAATTTTCCATACCTGACCTAATTTATAACAATTGATCATGGACAGTATATTTTGCATTAGTTTGCTTGCTAAATTTTAAAGATAATTACCAAAGGCAGAATTTTCCTTTATAAATGTACATTGCTGTGAATGTTAAAGGAAATTGAAATAACATTTTCCATTTCAGTATGGTTTGGTTGAAAGAGGCTAAAATTTTTGAATTGCTCAAACGTTAAATCAGTTTAATCTTAAATCAGTTTAATTTTGCCATGGCGGCTTTCAGAATAACAGCAGTCATATTTCTGTGTGACCATATAAAGATTTAGGCAATGGAAAAGATTTCACTTTTTGACTGAGCTTTTCAGAGTTGGGTTTTTTTGCATATTGACATACAAAAAAGTTTTGCCTTAAGTGGAGTAGTGCAGCCTCTTCAACCTGGCGCCCTTCAAATATGTTGAACAACAGTTTCCTTCATGCAAACTCAGCAGTGGACATGCTGTCTCTGAATAATGGGAACCTCAACATCCCGAAAAAAACATAAGGAATTGATGAATGTGCCTGTATTGTTTATTATATTGCTGGAATATACTTTAATAATAAAAATAAGATTTTATCCAATAATGCTGAGAACTCACTCGTGAAATATGTCTTGTTCCAGTTGGTAGTGGAAACATTCTAAAAATAAGATATAACTGCTATACCACTATAAGTCTTACGTGGAAGATGAAAGAGACACTTGACTGCTGAAATCTTCGTTGTACTGTGCAAATTAGCATATCAGCAGAGTACAGTACTTGTTTCAGTTGTGCCCACTTGAATTCTCCACTTTTCACTGGAACTTGTGTACGCAAATGAGTAGGATATAACCCTAAAACACTTAGGCGATCTTGAATTTTAGAAAGATGGATAACATGTTATATGGACTTAACAAGCCATAGAATTGTTCTATTGTTCTTAGGTGGATGAAAATACTAGGAAAAGTTTATTTAAATTGCGTTCCACGTGGGATGAAATTTTCCCTCTGAAGATTCTCTATGCTCTTGATGTTCGGGTGAATTCAGTTGACCCTGCTTGGCCTGTTAAGCCGTTACCCCCTAATGTGAATACTTCTAGCATCCACGTGAATCCTAAGTTTTTAAGTAAATCGGTAAGTTGCTGAAACTAATGTTAAGTGTTTTTAACTGTGGCTTGACTTTTGCACACCATAAATTAATAATTAAGCGTTAAGGCAAAGAATTATCACTGCCCCTTTTTTATATTGTATGATATGCCCAAGACACATTCTGATTTATTTGTATAAATAAACAAAATTACAAAATAATGGCCAGTTATTTTCCTTCTTCATAAGTAAGAATCATGTATTTTATTACCATTTTCTCGGTAGCCTGAGGAACCTGCTGCACCTAGCTCTACAGTCTGTTCTCTTCCTGTGTCCTGTTCTGCTGTGTCCTCTACTCCAATTGTTCCTGAAATACAAAAGAACTTAACGCAAGAGCAGCTGATAAGACAACAGCTGCTGGCAAAACAAAAACAGTTGTTAGAACTTCAACAGAAGAAATTAGAACTTGAATTAGAACAGACAAAAGCACAGCTGGTGAGTAAGATGACTATGGCGGCTCTGATGTTTCAGGAATGGATTTTTTGGTGTTCCTGATAAAGTCAGTTTAGCCTCATGGTCCATGCAACCTATTCTTTTTCTTTAAACTACTAAAATTCCAAGTAAAATGTATTTTTTCCTATTGATCAATCATTGCTATACTGCAGATAATAACTATGTCATTCCAACATGTTAACAAGGTGGACAAAGATCAGAATTTATAACTCAGTAGATAAAATGCTTACTGTGAAAGTGTTCTTGTATATATCACACTTGATATGTAAATGGCACTTAACTATTTTAGCATCTTCCACAAGTTCCACATCTTCAGTGAAGCCCAGTGCTTTAGATGGGATCATCACTGTTCACTTTGTCAATGGAAATAGTAGATTAGAGCTGCAGGTTTAACATGACAGAGACTGACTATGAGGAATGTAAATTCTATTAGAAAAGAAACACAAGGCAGAATCTTGGTATATTTTTCTTCCTAAACTAAAAAAAAAAATGTATAACGTGGTTTATACTGTGCTGCTGATGGGTCTTCAGTTTGAGATTTTGAATAATTTTCATACCGTATCATATGCTTCATTACTCTAAAATGACTGGATTACAGAGCTTTGAAGAAAGCACCAAGTAATGCAAATACAGTGGTACCTCGGTACTCATCATTAATTGGTTCCGGGAGGTGTGATGAGTATCAAACAGATTTTTCCCATAAGGAATAATGTATGTCACAAGGTAGCCGATAATGACGAGTTCTAGCTTGTGTGTTGAATGCCAAACAAATGATGAATACCAGAACAATTCTTTGCATCAAAATGTGTTGAGTTCCAAATTTGATGAGTTTCAGTTGAGTATCAAGATACCATTGTTTTGGTTTCAGATTTGTGATCTTTTTATTATCATTACTGAAATACTAGCTATAAAATGTACTTAACGTCATTTACCACAACTAGATATTGAAAACATTTTATTAGATTTTAACATATTGACAGATATGAAAAGAAAATTGACCCAAAACCTATGTTTATTGTGGCATCTACAGTATATATTATACTGGAATTGGTTGATACATGAAAGTAATTTCTTTATGCAGCTCAAATTGTGTTACAGATACTCCTCACTTAATGACCAGACTTGGGACAGGCAATTCCATTGCTAAGCAGTGTGGTCATTAAGTGAGACATCATGTGACTACAACTTGCAATTTGACTGCCAGCTTCTCCATTGACTCTGCTGATCATAAGTCAGCAGTGAAATGTGCAGATGGGGATTGTGTGACCACAGATCACACTTGGTGGCCATAGACACCTGCCAGTTGCAAAACATCTAAATTTTGATCATGTAGCTATGGAGATACTGCAGCAGTCATAAATGCAAGAACTAGTCATAACATTTTCGGCACTATCATAACTTTGAAGTGTTGTTAAATAAGGTAGTTCATTAAGCAAAGACATGTATATTGTTGAACAGCTACGAGAAAGTGGTGCTTGTGTCTGAAATACTTTCCCCCCCTGCCTCCTTATTTCAGGCTGTTTCCCTCAGTGTCCAGCAAAGTGGATCTAATCTGGGCCAAGCACCTTTAAAACAACATGTGCCGCAGCCACCTCATATGCCAGTTAAAGCTCCCCATCCAGCTTGTCTGCCACCGGAGAAAAACCGTTTGTCTCCACTCCAGGATGCCAAAATAGCCACTAGAGACCCTCGTCTTAACAGAACGAGTCAGCATTCATCTCATTTGAAAGAGCAGACTCATAGGAAGGACTTTCTGATGAATGCAGTCAGTCAGCCTGACCCGAAGACTAGCAAAATTCCACAAAGTGAAAAGCAAAATGCCACAAAGCCAGAAAAATTAAAACAGAACGAGAAACTGCAGAAGAAAGAATTTGATCAAATGGATGCAAAGTCGAAGTTGGCCTCTCCATTGCAAAATAAGCTGCTTCACCCTAAAGAAACCAGGAACCAAGAATGTGAGAATCCCAGAGTGTCTGACATTAACAAGAGAGACCCCAGGTTAAAAAAACATCTCCTAGAGAAACCAGATGGCAAAGATGATGACCTCAAAGAAAAAAGAAGATGCGTGGAGAGGAAAGACAAAGAGGAACATAGATCAGTTGGTGGTAGAAATAAAGTAATCAATGGCATTGTACAAAAGCAAGATCCCAATACAGAAGAGTCAGAGAAGCAGAGTGGAAAACCAGGAAGGTCAAGTACTAGGAAACGATCACGTTCTCCTAGATCTCGGTCACCATCTGCACATTCTCCAAAACGAAGAGAAAGGAGGTCACCTAAAAGAAGGCTTAGGAGTCTCTCTCCAACTGGATCTAAGATCGGGAAACCACGACAGTCTGGGCCCAAACAGTCGCATCTAGAGGATTTTGGGTCAGGAGCACGGGATGACAGAAGCTCGAATAAGAGGAATATCAAGCAGGAGGTGAGAGATTCTAGGAGGCCAAAGAAAATCCACGAAGACCGACCCCAAGAAGGAATGAATCAACATTCTTCCAAGTCAAATTCAGAACCCAAAGAAAATCTGGAGAATTGGCAAGGTTCCAAATCAAGCAAAAGGTGGAAATCGGGCTGGGAGGAAAATAAAAAGTAAGTTGATGTTTATGAGCTGTAATTGATTATCACTAAGTGCAAATCTAAAATTACTGCTGAAATAAATTGTCTTTACAAAACAAAGATATAAGATAATTTCTAGTCGCTGTGGATGGAGACGTTACGTAAAATAACATGTCATTTCTATTGCTTTCAGCCCTCAACTTACTGAAGAGCATCAAGGACTTAGTAAATCCCTTCATCAGAGGCACAGGGATACTTGGGCAACTAATAAAGGAGTTCCTTCACCTCGCACCCCAAAACAGCAACATCGATTAAGCGTAGATGCTAATTTGCAGATACCCAAAGAACTGACCTTGGCAAACAAGAGAGAGATACTTAAGAAGGTAATATGTGAATTTGTTCTTGCTGGTTTAGTTCTTTTTTTTTTTTTTTTAAAGCATTGAGGATTAACTCTTAATTTTTTTTTTCTTTCGACTTGCAGGCAAGTGAACGTCTCACATCTGGTGAAATAACACAGGATGAGTTTCTTGTCCTGTGTCATAAGATTCGCCAACTTTTCCAGTATCAGGAAGGAAAGCATAGATGTGAGTGGGATAATACACCAGGTGAAAAAGGGATTTCCAAAAAGAAGCCCTTATTATCTGAATCGGATTTAATATACCATGAACACAAAGCTAAGCTAAAACGAACGCAAGTTCAACATTCATTTCCAAGACTCAATATGATAGATCCTGAAGAAATATTAGACTATCATTTACCAATTCTTTCTGGAATTGACTGTGACCAAACAAAAAACAAATGTGGTGCTCAGTTTGGTGAAAGATCAAGACGACATTCTCCTGTTGGTGGTAGCAGACCATACTCTGATAATTCTCCACATGATGTCAGGAGAAGACACGATGAGCCAAGTGCCTCGAAAGGTATAAAAACATTTATATTAGCGAAGCAAAATCAATACATGTTTTTGTATGTGATTGAGCTAATGTTTGAATTTTTTTTTTCCATAGAGATGTGTGAGCTTTACGTAATGGGTTTAGTGAATACACTTTGTAATTTTAGTCTTATTTTTCCTTAAAGGTCTTAGAGAAGAGCAGAGGATCAATGACATTTTCAAGCGAACAAGATACGAAGATACCGAGAAACCGTTCACTGACCTTCCAGGATCACGATTTGGGGTCTCTGATGGGAAGCAAAGATTTAGTTCATTGATTGAGGACAGAGCTCATTTTGAAGGTTCACCTAGACATCCTGGCATAAGGGCAAGTGGAGATGGACAACCAGGTCATTTTGAAGGGCCAGCTAATGCAGCTCCTCGAATTGAAGGGCCACAAGCACAGACAAATTTAAGGTTTGAAGGATCTCTAGGTCAGCCAGCTTCTCAGTTTGAAGGGCCCCAAGGACAATCCGGAGGAAAAGGTTCTCACCTGTTTGATGGGCCACCAGCACAGCTTGGGGGTGGTCCCTTAAGGTTTGATGGGCCCTCGGGGCAAGTTAGTACAGGAAGTGCTATACGGTTTGAGGGTCCGATAGGACAACCAGGGGGAAGTTTACGATTTGAGGGGCCTTCAGGCCAATCTGTGGGTGGAATGAGATTTGAAGGGACCCATGGTCAACCCTCAGGAGGAATGAGGTTTGAAGGACCTCACGGTCATGCAACGGCTGGTATTAGGTTCGAGGGACCTCATGGCCAGTCTTCTGCTGGAATGAGGTTTGAAGGTATGCACGATCAGCCATCAAATAATATAAGATTTGATGGCCAGCCTTCGGGTGGATTGAGGTTCGAAGGGCCTCATGGCCAACCTTCAAATGCCATAAGATTTGAAGGACCTCATGACCGGCCAGTGGGACCTCATGGTCCACCAGGAAGTGGAATGAGATTTGAGGGACCACATGGACAGCCTGTAGGGCCTCATGGCCAACAAGGATCTGGTCTAAGATTAGAAGCCCCACATATGCAACCGGTGGGGTCCCTGGGACAACCAGGAAGTAATATGCCATTTGACGCGCCACATGGACAGCCCATTGGTCCACACGTGCAGCCTGCAAGTGGTCTGAGATTTGAGGGCCCTCATGGGCAACCTGTAGGGGCACACGGTCAACCCCTTGGCTCTAGGTTTGAGGGGCCTCACAATCAGCCTCTGGGGCCACATGGACAGCTGGGAATTTCTCCCAGGTTTGAGACACCTTCAGTTCAGACTGGAGGTGGTCTTAGGTTTGAAGGGCCTATTAACCAGACAAGGTTTGATGGCTGTCCGTCAAGATTTGATGGTCAGCCTGGCCAGCCATCAATTTTACAAAGACTGGATGGATTACACGTACAACCTGGTTCAAGGTTTGAAATTGGCCCTGCTCAAACACCACCTCGATTCGATGGCCCACCTGGTCAGCAGGTCCAACCTCGGTTTGATACAATACTTCAGCGGTTTGACGATCCTCAACACCCAGCAACACGATATGACATCCTCCTTGGTCATCAGGGCCCAAGAATTGAAAACGTAGCTAACCATCCTGGCTCCAGATTAGAGACGGCACCATATGGACAAACAGGCCCATACAATGAGGCTCCCAACCAGTCACCTTATAATGGGGCATCACAAGGACTGCAGTTCCAAAGACCTGACCAAATATTTGATAATCCCCAAGGACCAAACTTCAGTGGCCCACCTGTTTCTGGAGCACAGCACTTTCCTAATGCAATTAACAGGGCCCCAGGACCTTTTTATGACGACAAGAATATTCAGGGCCCTCAGTTCAGAAATTTTAATAATATGACAGTTGGAAACGTTCAGCCGCCACAGCAGGTAAGAGTCTTAACGGTATTTCTGTTGTACTGCTCTTCAGAAACCTCATATGTTTGTATTTTTTTTTTTATTAAGATTGATTTGTGTGTGTGTGTGCATATGCCTTTGACTAGCAACTGCCTGGACAAATCCCTGCAGTTTTCTTGGCAAGATTTTAGAAGTGGCTTGCCATTGCTTGCTTCCTAGGGCTGAGAGGGAGGGACCGGCCCAAAGTCACCCAGCCAGCTTTGTGCCCAAGCTGGGACTAGAACTCACGATTTCCTGGTTTCTAGCCTTATCCCTTAATCAGTACACCAAACTGGCCATGGATTAAGAAATACTTAATATCAATATAGTCTTAAAATAGTATAATGAAGTGAATCCTAAATTGTCATTGAGGTTGATTGATGCCATGAAAAGTTTTGAATCTTTAATATTAATTTCTGACACAATCAGAATGTCTGAAATGATTTCATCGGCAAAAAAAAAAAAATGTATTCCTAAACTGTTTCTTTGCATTGATTAATTTCCATGCCTGCAAAATTACGTCAGTAAAACTAGTGTAATCCCCTAGTTTCATATTGTAGATAATTTCATTGGCTAAACGAAGATTATAAATTATAACCTTATCAGTCATCAGTCCTTCTTTTGGAAAAACAGAAGCAAAATTTCCATGTTGGTGGTTAGTTTATATGGATGGTATAAAAGGATTTTAAGACTGGTGTTTAACATTTGATTTGATATTTATAACATGGTTGGGGGCAATATGCTGACATCGTAAACTGTTCAGAGAGTGCTGTAAAGCAGGGGTCCCCAACCCCCCGAGCCGTAGTCCTCTACCGGGCCGTGGCCTGTTCAGAACTGGGTTGTATTGCTATTTTATATTATATAAAATATTTTATATTATATATATTTTATATTATATAAAATATATTGCTGTTGCTGATTTCATTTCTTTAAATGGTTTTATGTTCTGTACAAGACTGAAATAAAGATTCATTTATTTTTGTCCTTAAGAGGGGAAAAAAGGCCTTTTGATCAGGGTTATGTCTTTTCACAGGTACCTGTTCTGCCAGTATCTTCTGGCCAGCCTTTCAATCAAGCGCAGCCACTATTGCCAGTCCATGGACAAAACCCTGGAGGTTTTGTTCAAAATCCACCAGGTTAACATTCACTTATTTTGGGGGAAAAGGGGGTTGTTTTACTGAAATACTGCTTTATTCTAAACTGAACTGGGGATGCTTTGTCTATATTAAACCTGAAAGATGTGTTCAGCAATAAGGCTTGGTTACAACTGTCTGAAATTTTAATTTAATTCAGTTTGGTATCATAAAGTCATTAAGGTAAAATTGGTATGTATGTTCTGCTTATAGATGAGATATTTATATACAGATATTTTCCTCTATAAAATAGGACGAATATGAAATTCAGAGTTCAAATTATAGTTGCTAAATGCATCCTAGAAAATAATCTGTACCCATTGGGAGTCGAATTTTCATTGTTCAACATAAAGTAATATCTCCCCACCCCTCCTTCCATACATTCAACAGTGACCGAGAACATAACAGTTGTAACTTGCTCTAGTTTTCTGTATTGTGATCTGTGATAGCGAAAGGAATTTTAACTTAATTCTGAATTCTGAAGAAAGCAGGAGTAAATACTGTAGGCAATGATTGTAAGTAATGGCATATGAAATGAAGAATCCTTTGAGTGCTGGATATTAGCTGTTCAAAGTTTTATTGGACTGCAAAATTTGAATATAAGTGAAACAAGAAGTATTAAAAATAGCTGCATAGGATTGGATTTGAATTTTCTAGAACCACTAATGTTTACCACGCAAAACCAACCCTTTTTTAAAAACAATAATGCTGCCATAAAATGATTTATAAAATTATAGCTTATTTCTCCCACACTCTTGAGAATATAACTAATACATTTGATTTTAGTACACGAGATTTACATTTTAAAATAGTTTTTAAAGCGATTTTTATCATCTGACCAGAATCACATTTTTGTTTATAATGCTAGTAAACAAAAATATGC
The DNA here is from genome assembly GCF_059756535.1 of Pantherophis guttatus. Classification (NCBI taxonomy): domain Eukaryota; kingdom Metazoa; phylum Chordata; class Lepidosauria; order Squamata; family Colubridae; genus Pantherophis; species Pantherophis guttatus. The sequence continues at coordinate 7,658,288 of NC_142067.1, forward strand.
ATTCATGTTACTATGGTTTAATTATTAGGTCTGAATTGATTAAATATATTGTGGTAGAAATTTATTTAAAAACTAAGGTTTCCAGAACATCAGAAGAGGAATTTAATTTGCGTAAAAAATGATATTCAGAAGACTACATCTTAAACTATATATTTAAAAATATACAGTATATATTTATAAAAATCCCAGTAGACACATAAAAAACTTCATCGACCAGGGATATAATCATGTTTTTTATTGTCTATTTTGATAATAGACATAATTGTTATTCCTAACTATAAAGCTTTTTGTGTCCATTGTGATTTTTTTACTTTTAATTTCTAGAATTGTATTATGTAATTTTGAGCACATGAAACTAGTCCAGCATTTTTTAAAATCACAGTCTTCTGTAACGTTTGTTAGATAGATTCTCAAAGGCTGCTTCTGCGTTTATACATGCAAGGTCATTGTATAAATTGAAATGGGAAGGTGGTTAAAACGGTCCTCAAGTTCTTTTAAGAGGAACCAAAATTAAAGATGGAGAAAGGGATAATTAATGATTTGTTTGTTTAATCTTTGACAATAACTACTTAAGATACTTGAATTCTAAATTGAGTTTCGAGAGTAATATCTTACAAATGTTCACATTTTCACTCATTTCTAGGGAACATCCCACTTTCCTACCCTGATAATCACCTTGGACAACTTGATGTGAATGAGTTATTTTCAAAACTACTCTCTACAGGAATCCTTAAATCTTTACAGCCCGATTCATCTTCATCACGTAAGTATCCTTTTGTCATTATAGAATATCCTTTGTATCCTAATAAATATCCAGTCTTGTCGGTCTGTCTATCTTATCTTATCTTATCTTATCTTATCTTATCTTATCTTATCTTATCTTATCATCTATCTATCTATCTATCTATCTATCTATCTATCTATCTATCTATCTATCTATCTATCTATCATCTAATTTAGGTACTATCCATCTCACTCTTGGCATTCTGAACCTATTGTACCAAGTAATGTTTATGGCTACCATTCAACATGAAGCATTAGAAATAATTTGGTTTTCTTTTCTCCGGGCAGAAATTGACCAGTTGAAAATGGATCTATCATGTGTAAGAACTTAGTTTTTAAACCTATCAGTTGGAAATAGTGTTTATATGTCTGAATGCACAAATGTGTGTACTGTGCTTCCAACTGATACATTTTTGTACGTGTGTATAAAGAAAATTAAACCAGGAGATAAAAGTTAGATGTATTGAAAGAAATTGATCCCAATCACTACCCCTGAATACTGTACCTGAGATCAATGTTGATCTTACAGATAAAGTTACTTTAAATTTTTTAACACTGTTACAATTGAGGAAGCAAAGGTTATATCCCAGTATTTAAAAATACATCTCATTTATTTAGAAGTCAGTGAAGTTTCAACTCAACCACCTCCAGAGGAAGAAGAGGATGATCAAGATCAGAATGAGGATATTCCAGACCTAACTAATTTTGTGATAGAAGAACTAAAACAGTATGTGTATTTAATGGGGTGAAGAGGGGATTATATCCAAATGTGTAGTTTAAATAAGGAATTCCAAATGAATTGTAAAATTTAAAAAAAAAAATCAGGTGCCTGACTCCTGAGGGTAAAAAATAGTGGTAGCTGTGTATAAATTCAATGTTTACTTTAAATATTGCAACATTTATTCAGTTGAGCATTAAGCATTCTAGATGAAGAGGTCCCAAGGTTTGCAGTGGATTTCTTTAACATAGTGTCTTTATATAATCAGTTTGAACTCAAAAAAAATGATAAATCCAGAGAAAAATGTATGTTCCCAAATCCCTATTAACATCTTTCATACATGAACTAAGATACAGAAATTTATCTAGCTGTTCTGTTTTTGGAAAATTTACACATAAAAATGCCCTTGGAAAAATATACATAAACTGAATCCCAAATAACCCAACTTAACAAGCAATTCTTATACATTTATCTTTAAAACAGATATCATACATCAGTTTTTAACCTCTTGTTTAGTACATTAATCCTCCATTTATTGTGATATATGGTTTATTTCCATCATATGTCATTCTTAATGTGTTCATAGCTGCATATTTGGGCAATACATATCATAATTAAAAGCTTTTGAATTTTCAGTAAACATGCAATAAAACTACTTTTCATATATTTCTGATTGATCTGCAGAAGATTAAAAGTCTGATTTGCACAATTCATTGGCATCTCTGGTATGTTTTCAATCAGAATTGTGCCAATCCATTATGCAGGCACACTTAACAAACTAATCCCTCTGTAGTTTAACTATCTTCCACCTTGAAAATAAAATTGGCCTGTATTTCCGTGTTATAGTATGTATTTGGACTTAACAATTTTCCATTTCAGGTAGGGGCCACAAATCAGATACTAAGTTTTTTAACTATTTCTTTAAAAAAAGATTATAATTAAATTTCCAAAAATAAAAAGCTAAAATTAAAAAAAAAGCATAACAAAAGAGCAAAGGTGGGGCAATGGAACAACAGGGGAAGTTTAAAGCTTAAAAAGTAACATAAAAAAACAAAGCAAAATAAATAAATGAGATTGCTTCCAACTCTCCTCTGGATTGATACAATTACATAATAAAACTTAAAATTATAAAGATGTACATGCCAAACAATCAAATAATAGCAAATAACAGCAACTATGTAAAGTCATAAAATCAGATCTTAATTTGACATATAACCCCTATGTGTACCGTGATAAATTCCATAAAATACACCTAATATTGCTAGATATTTCTATAATAGAAAATCTACAGTGGAACATCCTGTATGCTAAGTTTTCTAACTTGACATTTCTCTCTTGTTTTCAGACGTTATGATAGCATTATAAACAGGCTCTACACTGGCATTCAGTGTTACTCTTGCGGAATGAGGTTTACAACTTCCCAGACAGATGTGTATGCTGACCATCTGGATTGGCACTATCGCCAGAACCGTACAGAAAAGGATGTTAGCAGGAAAATCACTCACAGAAGATGGTACTACAGCTTAACAGTAAGCACCTGTTTACATTGTTTGGCACAGAGAATATTTATTCCGTGTTCTTGGTTCACCTTTCCCAAAGGACTGAGGGTCATAACAGTATCATCGAAATCAGTATAACACAAGGAATCTTCTAGCCTCTTACAGATTAAGACAATAATTGGGGATCATAGACCATTTTTATCAGTTAACACAAATCGGTCCCAAGAGAGAGAGAGAGAGGGAAGGAAGAAAAGGGGATAATACACCTAGTCCTCAATTTACGACCAGAATTGAGCCCAAAATTTCAGTTGCTAAGTGAGACTTTTGCTAAGTGAATTTTGCTCCATTTTATGACCTTTCTTGCCACAGTTGTTAAGGGAATCACTGCACTTCTTAAGTTAGTAATACAGTTTTGTTAAGTGGCTTCCCCGTTGACTTTGCTTTAGAAGGTCACAAAAGATGATCACATGACCCCAGGACACTGTAACCATCATTAATATGAGTCAGTTGTCAAGGGTTCGAATTTTGAACATGTGACCCTCGGGATGCTGCAATGGTCGTAAGTGTGAAAAACAGTTATAACTCACTTTTTTCAGTGCCGTTGTGACTTTGATGGGTCAGTGAACTGCTGTAAGTTGAGGGCCACATGCAAAAAAGTTAAAATTACTTGAGAATTACTTTTAGGCAGCAACAAAAAAATATTAATATGAGATAAACTTTCCTCCATTGATAAATACGGATAATTGTTCTTATTTAATTCATGAGGAATACTGTAAAAGCTGCAAACTTTAGTTTGCTGTTTTTCAGGGAGATGTGATGTTGGTTTATTTCTTTAATTTATATGCTGCCCATCTCACTTTACAAAGCAACACTTTGTAATTCTTTTGTTTGAAGAGGAATATTTCTAATAATGTATCGTTTTTAAAATGATGCAAGGCTTTGTCGGGTTTTCTCCAATAGCATGGCTATAAGTTTGGAAACCAAGAGGAAACATTAGGGTAAATTGTGTAATTTGTCTTAAATTCAGTATTCTGACTGCTAAGCTTTCTCGGGAGAGAGAATATTTGGTACTAGCCTTTCAGTAGTATTACGTCTTGCTTGGATCACTTAAGATCATTTGCTGCTATTGTTTTAATAGGTCTTTGGATAGTAATCCAGTTTCTAGCCTTAACATACTTTGTCCTTTGATTGATTCACATAAACCACAGTGCGTTCTCTTTGTAACCAGTACCATACAAGTGCTCTCTGCTGGTGATGTGGTCACAGCCTCTGCCTCTAAAAATAATGCCGTATAGCCTTGTCACTGTGTTTAGAAGAAAAGAATATGCAGCTGCAGCAGTTAAATTCTAAACTGAGAAGTTGAAAGCTACAGTTTTTAGTGGCACTGGGTAGTCAAAGCATCCCCCCCCCCCATGCCTGATCTAAGCGTTTTTCCTAGGTGCTGTGTCCCACATGGACCTTGGTCTTATGTTTGCTTACCGATATTTGGTGGTAGAGTTTTCTTGCATGTAGGCACCTGTCGAGTGAGAGCTGAATAGCTTGAAGTCACTAGCCTCTTGCTTCAATCTTCCCTTGAAGATTCAGGGAAGGATCAAAAACAAGCCCCAAGGGTGGTTTTTCAAAAGGACACTGGACTTTATTTTTCCTTGAAGATGTTTTGCTTCTCATCCCAGAAGCTTCTTCAGTTCTAACTGAATGATGGACAATTGAAGATTCATATTCCTTGCAGTCATCTGGTCGTTAGCACTCTTAACACAATGACCAGATGGCTGCAAGGAATATAAATCCTTCCAGTCTTCATCATTCAGTCAAAACATCACATGGCCGTGCCAGCTTACAACATCAATTCTGGTTGTGTCATGAAGCAAATCACCCATGATCATTAAGCTTGATGATTCATGACCACAACTGGCAAGTTTCTATCAGCTTCCTTAAATGGCTTAGCTTGTTGGTAGCTGGTGAACATGTTGTGGTTGTTGTAAATGCATTCTGGTTGCTAAGTGCCCAAAACACAATCACGCAGCTTTGAGGATCAGTCAAAACTTATTTTTCAGTGTCGCCATAACTTTGAATAGTCACTGAAGAGCAATCAGTAAACAAGGATTACCCATACATCACTGGGTATAATGAGTTCCACCTGGCTCATTGAATCAAACACGTTTCCTATACTGCTGGAGAATTCAGATGGATTGAAGAGCAGCATGTCAAGAGGTCTGTTCTTTTCAGGATAAAAAAACTGCACGGACTTGATCCTGTTGCCGAAATAGGATCATAAAGTGCTGTTGGTCACTGGGAACAAGAGACAAAGAGAAATAAACTCATGTTGCCATTTTAAAAAATTGGAAAATGGGTTAAACGTTTTTCAATGTTCTTTAGGATTGGATAGAGTTTGAAGAAATAGCCGATTTAGAGGAGCGTGCAAAGAGCCAGTTCTTTGAAAAAGTACATGAAGAAGTTGTATTAAAAACTCAAGAAGCTGCTAAGGAGAAGGAGTTTCAGAGTGTCCCTGCAGGCCCAGCTGGAGTGGATGAGGTAGGCATTGCTCTGTTAAAACTGGCTTCACGTAATTGAAGTTTTTAAGTTGGCGTAATTATACTGCAGTCCTTAGTTTGGCACTTAATATTTTATTATAGCACTTGGAATATATAAAAATAGATCCATGTGGGTTTTACGTTTGTACAATTTTTAAAAAGGCTTACTATGAAAAGCCAAATACATAGATGTTTACAATATTTACAATAAGAAAAGGTTTTTAAAAATACTGATCTCCCCTCCCCCCCAATTTCTTCTTAAAATTTTTTTTGTTCACTGCTTACCTTTGGACTTCACATTCTAGAACTTTGTGGTAGCAGTAATTTATGATCAGCATTTGGAGATGACAATGGATTTTAAAATACTGTAGTTTCCCAAATGACGTATCTATCTATAAATTAAAACACTAGTGTCTGTTTGTAACTTTCAAATTGAGCGAAATGGTGCAGTATACAGCATCCATTTCTGAACCAACGTACCTCAAATGGGTCAATTTACAGAATGCCAGGATGCATTACTCCTGGGGGGAACAAAATCTGGGCAAGTTGTGGCCGCTTTGGCACCACTGTGTTTCTGCTGCCGCTTTGGCGCTGCCACAATCGGCTGTAGTGCTTATTGTCATTTCCAACACTCCCCAACACAAGTCAGTCATCCTTTCCATTGATTGCTGACAGCTTCCCAGAAGCAAAGCCTTTGCTTCTGGGAAGCTAGTAGGGAGCATTGGCAATGGAGAAACTGTCAGAGAAAGTTACAAGCAGGAAACTAGCAATGAAGTTTGTTTGCTTGAGAAAGTTGGCTATGGCAGATTGTCCTATTCCGGGCTGAGAAGGGTGTGTTGGGGTGCACAAGTGTGGAAGATGTGGTAAAAGTCAAAGGGGTGTGTGTAGGCTATATGAGTTACATAAGGAAATATATCTGAAACAATGACTCAACAGGTTAGGGAGTTGTCTAGTTACAGTAGTAATGCCAGCCTACACATTTCTGCATTTGTCATGGGCCAGCTAGCCTTAGGTGGAAACTGAAATTGTTCTGCTACTCATCTGAAAATGTAAATGACGCTTTGTAAGTATAACTATATTTGATTGCTTTCAGAGCTGTGAAATCTGCCAGGAGCAGTTTGAGCAATATTGGGATGAGGAAGAGGAGGAATGGCACTTAAAAAATGCAATTCGTGTAGAGGAAAAGGTACTGTTGCATCTCTTTGTGTACGCAGTCTGCTTAAAGATGTCTATTTTGGCTTGATACGCTATTGTTATTTCTATAACTTTGAAGAATTGGTATCCCTGAAAATATTCCCTTGTAATCATGCTCGGGCTGCCTTCCATCAGTCTACTTCAGTGAGATTTGCCACAGGTTCAAAGAAAATTGAATCAGATGGAATGAAATATCAGCAAAGGAAAAATAACAGCTACAACTTCCTATTTTTTATAGAAATAGTTCAGAGAGAGAGATATGCCCCTGCAGAAAGAGTAATTGTTTTGCAATATACTTTGTGTGTCTTTGTGTATTTATAAGCTAAGATCTGTTCCCTTTCCTTTTGTAGATCTACCATCCATCGTGTTATGAAGATTATCAAAAGGTAAACAAAAATTGGCTTTGATCTTCTGTAGGTTTATATGTTGAGACTGCAAAAGCTGTTATTTGAATCACTAATCCTTACTGAGCATATTTGGCTACAGCGGTAAAGAAGTAGCAATATTTTCCAGGTCAGACTAAATATTTCTTGCTGTTGATGATTCTATCTAGGGCTGATTGACATTGAAGAATGTCCGAATAATATCTGGATTTTACGTGTGTTGAATTAACCATAAAGACAGCTGGTTGACAATAGGCAATCTCCATTATGAAAAACCTAAATACAGGGACTCTGAACCACCTTTTGAAGATGGTTTTTAGAGATGATTCTTAAAAATCACAAAGATTTAAGAATGACTTTTATTTTAAGTGGCTTTTTTAAACCCTTGCCATCTTGTGAACCACTGTTGACTAGGACCCCTTTTCTACATGAAATCATGAAATCCCTGGTATTCCAACAGAAATTTTACTCTGCTCATGGACAGGTAATGAAAGAGTCCACCCAAATAACGAAAGCACCGTTTTGCTTTATTTAAATTTTATCACATAAAAAAAACACTGTCAAGCTTCATTACAAATATGATGTTGATTTTGACTTGCAGACTTCATCATTTGATTCCACCCCATCTCCAAGCAAGACTCCTGTGGAGAACCCACTAAATATTATGTTGAATATTGTCAAACAAGAGGGACAGGACTCATGTAACAGCCCCAAAGTTAAAGAAGAACCGGAAGAAAAAGCTACGGATTGCACGGATGGGAATATACCTGAATCTGCTGAAATTAAAACAGAGCCTCTAAAGGTTGAATCGGTTTAAACTGTGGGTTTTTTTTTTAATTACAGAGAAATGCTTATTGTGTCCTACTGACTCACGAATGCAAATAATTTTTATATGAATAAAATGTTTGCCTGGGGCAGGGCCCCAGCTACTGACTTGGTTAATAAATACATTTTTGTATTTGAATTTCTTATTGCCTGCACCGTGTCAGGTGTCTATCGTGTGGAAGTTCTGTAGATGGCGTACAAATTTAACAGGAATAAGACTGTATATGTAAGAGAAAAAAAATGTACATTTTTTTTTCATTTGTGGAAAATGTAAATTATAAATAAAAGATATTTTTGCTATCTACGGAGTGTAATGTTTATGCACACCATCCAATTAAACAACACCACCACACTTAACCTTGGGGGTGTTTTAAAGGCAACAGAACTCACGCTCCTACACACAAGGCTTTTGCTTAACTAGGATTCTTGCAGACATAACAAGGAAGGCTTCTTTTGCTGTAAAATTTGATAAGGAGAAAATTACTGTCTGAAGAAAATTCTTTTGCAAACCTTGAATTGCTTTTCTTAAGCATTCACATTAGGCATTTAAAAAGAAAAGTAGGCTTACATAACAAATATAACATAGTTCCCTTTGGATACTTACCCACACCTTACATCCGAGCTAAATTCTCATAATTTCAACTTCTCAGTACACAAAAAGCTTAGTCCTTCCTTCCTTCCTTCCTTTTTTTTTTTTTTCATTTTAGAGGAACAAATGTAAGATTGCTCGTTTGCAACATGGTTAAACTTTTTTTTTGTTGGGTTTATTGGATCTAAATAGTAGAAGAGATTACTAAGAAATGTTAATATTTATTTCGTGTAATAAATTAGAATGAAGCATATACCTGTTTGGAGTCTTTTTATTTCATGGATGGGTTTGGGGGACGTCCAACTTGCGACCTTGCATACGAATTACAACTTTGAAGTTAAATGAATTGGATGGGGGTGCACTTGTTTGTTTGTTTGCTTGTTTGTTGAATGTTAATAGAATCAGGGTTAGAAGGGACCTCAGAAGTTTAGTCCTACCCCTCACCCAAGACAGGGTGTGGGGCCTGCCACAATTTAAGCCCCTAAATCAGTGATGGCAAACCTTTGCAAGGGAGTGTGCGCGCCCCGAAAATGAACTTCCGGTTTCCAGCACGCACTTGCATGCCGGCCAGCTAGTCTTCTGGTTACTGGTGCGCATGCACACATGACGATCAGCTGGCCGGTGCGTATGCTTACGCAAGAAAATGGAAGACCAGGTCTTCCAGTTTCCAGCACTGACACACACACAAAGGTCAGTTGATCGTCACATGCACACGCATGCCAGAAACCCAGAAGAGGAACGGGTGACACCGTGCGTGCCAGGCGACATGGCTTCGTGTGCCACTTCGGGCATGTGTGCCATAGGTTCGCCATCACGGCCCTAAATAAAATTATACCTTTCTCAACTGATGGAACCAATTTAGGGGTTTAAAGATTAATTCAAGAGGCCTTATTTCATCCCGGACAAATGACTCTCCAATTTTTTTCTCCAGCAATGGAGTACCCATAACTCCAGGACTTAATTGTTCTCACTCGTCAGGAAATTCCTCCTTATTTCCAGATTGGATCTCCCTCTAAGGAGCTTCCACCCATTGCTTCTTGACCAGCCCTTGGATGCTATGGAGAATAAGTTGACCCTCTCTTCTCTGGGACAGGCCCTCAACTAGTGGAAGGTAGCTGGCATGTCATCCCCAATCCTTCTTTAGGCCAAGCATATCTACTTTTCTAAAGCAGGGGTCCCCAACTCCTGGTCCGTGGACTGGCACCGAGCCACGGCATGCTAGAAACTCAGCCATGCCAACAAGCGAAGCTCCATCCGTGGGATGCCAGCAGCACATAGAACCATGACCCCTTCGGTCCGCTGAAAACCCTCCACGGAACCAGTCCCTGATGGCCAAAAGATTGGGGCCCATTGTTATAAAGTAGGGGTCTCCAACTTTGGCAACTTTAAGCTTGGCGGACCTCAGCTCCCAGAATCCCTCAGCCATGTATCTGCAGTCCATACATAGACTTCTGCAAAGCCTTTGATTCAGTGGTGCATGACAAACTACTGTTAAAACTAAGTTCTTACGGCATTTCTGGATCTACATATATATATATATATACAGTATATATAGGACTATCATATATATATATATGATATATATATATAGGATAGTCCCTGTCCTACTGTCCCCATTTATTTGTATTCATTTCTTTCGTTCATATCCATGTTTATATTTATACCTGCTGTCTTGTACATGTTTGACAAACTAATAAATGCAAATAAATACAAATACATCCTAAAGTTATCGAGGTTGAAAAAACACTGGTCTGGGAGGGTGGTTTCGAAAAAACCAGGGGGTCTCCAACCTTGGCAACTTTAAGACTTGTGGACTTCAACTCCCAGAATTCCTCAGCCAGCTTTGCAAAGCTGGCTGAGGAATTCTGGGAGTTGAAGTCCACAAGTCTTAAAGTTGCCAAGGTTGGAGACCCCTGTTCTAAAAAGCGGTCCTGTGGGCGTGGCTTATTTTGTGGGCGTGGTTTGATGGTCATGTGACAATTCTTTAGGATTTAGCAGAGGTACTGGTCTACCAGGCTTTTAACTGCTTGCAGAGCTGTACCAGTCTACCCATTTTTTCTTGGAGCGTTCCGGTCTACCCATTTGTTTTTCGAGCGCACTGATCTACCACCACACTGCCTTTTAACACTGATCAGCTGTAGGGCGGCCCTTTGAAGCCTTGAGGCAAGAGTTTAAACAGTTTTTTTCCTTCTAGCCGATCAGCTGGGACTCGGGAGGCAGCGAATAGATTGGGGGCGGGGCCAAATAAAAGATAAGAATAACACGGGGTGGGAGGGCCCAGCTCCCGAACAAAGAGAACTGGTTTGGTGACGTCATATTGTCACCGCTACCGGCTCGGCCGAACCGGGCCGAACCGGGAGGAACCCACCACTGGTACCACCGCAGTTGAGCCCAACAATTTATGTTGCTGAGCGAGAAATTTGTGAAGCGAGTTCCGCTCCATTTTACGACTCTTCTTGCCAACATTCGCTAAGCGAATTGCTGCAACTCTTCAATTAGTAACACGGTCGTTAAATGAATCTGGTTTCCTCATTGACTTTGCTGGTCAGAAGGTCGCAAAAGGGGGGGTATCACATGACATTGGGACACCTCAACCGTCATAAATATGAGCCAGTTGCTGAGCGTCTGAATTTTGATCACGTGACCATGGGGATGCTGCCACGGTCATAAGTGTGAAAAATGGTCGTAAGTCTTTTTTTTTTTGCAGTGCCGTTGTAACTTCGAATGGTTACTAAATGAACTGTTGTATTTCGAGGACTACCTGTACGGTTATCTCCTTCTCGCAACATACTAAGATTAATCCCTGTTGACTAAATTTGTGCTTTTCAAATTTAGCTGCACAGGCTCACCTGGAAATCATCATTATGATGATTTAAATCACGTTTCCCTGAATGCAGGTGATATTGTTTTTAAAGGAAAAGGAAAAGAATGCCTGGTAGCTTGACTCAAGACTGAGGTCCAAATTGTTTTAATCAAGATTAAACTCCTCCGTGCCTGGAGGCTTCCAGTCCACCTGCCAGGAGAGAACATGGCCGACAGAGCATCGCAGGAAGTGTATAGGGTTTCCATAGCAACCTCCTAGCAGCCAAAGAAGCACTAAGAAGAAAGGAAGGGAGAGGAAAAGAGAAGAGCTGTGAGATTTTGGGGAAAGCCTGGACCATGCCTGCTGCTGTCACTTCCCAAAAAGGTGAGATTTGTTTTGCCTCGTCTTTCTCCCTACCCCTTCCTTCCTTCTTTCCTTCCTTCCCTCCCTCCCTCCCTCCTTCCTTCCTTCCCTCCTTCCTTCCTTCCTTCTTCTGTCCTTCCTTCCTTCCTTCCCTCTTTCTTTCTTTCCTTCCTTCCTTCCCTCTCTTTCCTTCCTTCCTTCCTTCCTTCCTTCCTTCCTTCCTTCCTTCCTTCCTTCCTTCCTTCCTTCCTTCCTTCCTTCCTTCCTTCCTTCCTTCCTTCTGGCCAGGAGGTGCATTCAGTTTTTTTTTCTGGCCTAATTTGAGTTAAAATACATTTTTAGAGTAAGCTCAGAACTGTCCCCAACTTTGTGGGTCTGCAAGAATTATATACCCGTAGTCCTTGACCACAATTGAGCCCAAAAAAGAGTGGGCATCAGAATTTTGAATGTGTGCCAGTATATACATAGAAAAAGTGACAATAAAAGTTTATTCTCTTCTCTTCTCTTCTCTTCTCTTCTCTTCTCTTCTCTTCTCTTCTCTTCTCTTCTCTTCTCTTCTCTTCTCTTCTCTTCTCTTCTCTTCTCCTCTCCTCTCCTCTCCTCTCCTCTCCTCTCCTCTCCTCTCCTCTCCTCTCCTCTCCTCTCCTCTCCTCTCTTCTCCTCTCCTCTTCTCATTCTCTTCTCTTCTCTTCTCTTCTCTTTTTATTATCTTTTCTAATTATTCTCTTCTCTTTTCTAATTCTGCTCTCCTCTCCTCTCCTCTCCTTTTCCCATCCCATTTCACCCTACCCTACCTTATAATTTCTATTGCTAAGTGAGACATTTGTTAAGTGAATTTCACCCCCATTTTACAACTTTTCTTGACAGGGTTGTTAAGCAGGGGTGGGTTCTACTTACCTTTACTACCGGTTTGCAACAGGGCCACACAAAAAATGGCCTGAAAACAGGCCTGAAAACAGCCTCAAAACGGCCCAAAAAACAGCCTGAAAATGCCCCCCAAAACGCCCCCCAAATGCCCTTAAAATAACCCCAAAAACGGGCCTGAAAATGGCCGGAAAACTGGCCTGAAAATGGCCCATAAAAAGCCAAAAAACAGGCATGCATGGACCAGCCAGCTGATTTTTGGGTTCCTGACGCTCCGGCGCGTGCCCATGCATACAATTTCCAGTTTGGGCACTCGGTGCCGAAACAGTTCGCCATCACTTTTGTAGGTGCTCCAAAACTGGAGGTTTTTTAAAAAGAGCATGGACAACCATTTGTCTGAAGTTGTGTAGGGTCTCCTGCTTGAGCAAGAGGTTGGACGAGAAGACCTCCAAGGTCCCTTCCAACTCTATTATTCTGTTTTTCTCAGTTGGTGTCCCCTTGCTTTTCTGCAGAGCGGCCAAAAAAGCCGAAGTGCAAAACCATTCACGAGGCCGTCAAAACTGGGAACATCAAACAACTGGATGAAATGGTGACCTTCGGCATCAGCATCAATGAGGTGGATCCAGTCTATAAGTTCACCCCACTGCACTGGGCAGCCCATTCTGGGAGTTTGGAGGTAAGACACTATCCGAGATGGCGCTGTATTCTTTCAAATTGAAAAGAAGGGATGGATGAGTGAATGAGTTGACACCTGCGCACCAGCCCACGTGGCCCGGTTGCAAATAGGCCACGCCCGGTAGAGTGGGGTTGGGGACCCCAATGTAGCAGTGGTGGGTTTCAAAATTTTTTACTATCGATTCTGTGGGTGTGGCTTGGTGGGAGTGGCATAGCTTGGCGGGACTGGCTTAGTGGGCGTGGCAGGGGAAGGATACTGTAAAATCTCCATTCCCACCCCACTCCAGGGGAAGGATACTGTAAAATTTCCATTCCCTCCTCAATCCAGGGGAAGGTTACTGAAAAAATTCCCATCTCCTCCCAATCAGCTGGGACTCAGGAGGGAGAGACTAGATAGGAGCGGGACCAGTCAGAGGTGGTATTTACCGGTTCTCCGAACTACTCAAAATTTCCGCTACCGGTTGTCCAAGACTGCTGAAACCCACCTCTGCAATGTAGTGTAAAAACAACGGATGTTCTGTCCCCCGTCCTCACACAGACAAATACAATATCAAACATGCCTGCCAATAATTTATTGTATAAACAGACCAGAATTCCTGGCAGATGAGAGTTCTGGCAACTAACTGTAAAATGCCTGTCCATGGGGTTGTGATGTGTCAGACACGACTTCGCAATTAACAGCAACAATGGAGAGACATGCTTTTTTAAAAAAACAGAAAGCAGACTCAGTCTTTCTTAATGGCCCCCAGCAGATATTTTGCGCCCATTAAGAAAGATTGGGCCAGTCTATTCAGAAACAGCCCCAGCCTCCTTGCCCCCAAGCAGAAACTAAGGAGGCCAGCTTTTAGAAATGCAGATTTGGTAATCCATCCAGAAAGACTGGGTGAGACAGAAACTTCAGATAAGCAACAAGCCAAAGGTTGACAAGATTAGCTCAGAGAAACACTAGGTTTTGCATTTCCGCTTTTGCCTATAGAGCCAGCTATGACCCCTATATAACCCCTACATGACCCCTCACAGGAATCTGACAACAGCCAATAGAATGTTCTTGCACAGGAACAGGAAGCTCAAGTGCAAAGCCTAAGGGAAGGTATAAACCCCACCCCCGCTCTCAACTCCATTTTGTCAGCTGCCCAGAACCACAAACCCATCTGGTTCTGCTTCATCAATAAACCATCTTTCCAATCAGCCTCTGTGTTTCCAGTGTCTTTCTCCCAGCTTGGAACTAAACCAGATGGATTTTCCTTCCCACAAAGCATGTCTTCTTATTTCCTAGTGTCTCCATTGGCTTCTCTGGCATGGAGCTGATCAGACTGCGGTGACTGTAAGAGGCTGGACCGCAGCTCATTTGGCCGCAATTCGAGGCCAGGATGCCTGCATGCAGGTGAGTGTCTCCATTTAATTCAATTTAAGGATTAATTTATTGTTTTAATTAAAAACCAGGATGATTAGGGGACTGGAGACTAAAACATATGAAGAACGGTCGCAGGAACTGGGCATGGCTAATCTAGTGAAGAGAAGGACCAGGGGAGACATGATAGCAGTCTTCCAATATTTGAGGGGCTGCCACAGAGAGGAGGAAGGGGGTCAACCTATTTTCCAAAGCACCTGAAGGCCAGACAAAGGAATAATGATTGGAAACTGATCAAGGAAAGATTCAACCTAGAAATAAGGATAATTTTTCTGACAGTGAGAACAATCAACCCATGGAACAGAAGTTGCCTTTGGAAGTTGTGGGAGCTTCATCACATCAAGAAAAGATTGGACTGCCATTTGTCAGAAATGGTGTGGGGGTCTCCTGCTTGAGCGGGGGGTTGGACTAGATGACCTATAAGGTCCCTTCCAACTCTGTTAATCTGAATTTGGAAAGGACATATTTGTTCCAAGTTGATTTTTAGGACGTATTGTATTGTACATTTCCTTGCTGTCAGCTAGGAATTTTTTCACAGCTAGACCAGTGTTTCTCCATCTTGGTATAGCTTTCACATACGTGGACTTCAACTCCCAGTATGCCCCAGCCAGCATCTTGCCTAAGGAATTCTGGGAGTTGAAGTCCACTCATCTTAAAGCTGTCAAGGTTGAGAAACATTGGATGTGAGAGCCATACTGTAATAAACCAGGTTCTTGGGAGGAAGTTAACGGTCAAAGATTTGAAGGTGATGTTAAGTTAAATCTCCAAATTTTCGGATTGTCTGTATATGAAAAATATATCTTGCCTGGTGATGTTGAAGTTTCAGAAGGATGATCTGTACCAGATTTTAAACTTTGCTTCAGTTAAATTTATCAGTTCTGATCCTTTATACTCAGTGGTGAGTTTCAAAATGTTTTACTACTGGTTCTGTGGGTGTGGCTTGGTGGGCGTGGCATGGTTTGGTGGGCGTGGCATGGCTTGGTGGGTGTGGCGTAATAGGTGTGGCAGGGGACGGTTACTGCAAAATCCCCATTTCCTCCTGATCAGCTGGGACTCGGGAGGCAGAGAATAGATGGGGGTAGGGCCAGTCAGAGGTGGTATTTACTGGTTCTCCGAACTCCGAAAATTTCCGCTACCTGTTCTCCAGAACTGGCCAGCACCTGCTGAAACCCACCTCTGTTTATACTGATGGAGACTGAAGTTTCAATAATTTCTTTATTGTTAGGATTTGGGTCATCCTCCCTCCCCCCATATAATTTTCTTGTTTTTATGATAATAGCTTAAATGAAATTCAGTAGTTTTGTTCGCAGTTCTTCTTTGCAAGCTTTAACGCCATTAAAAATAAAACAAAAAGCACATTCTCATTATTCCCAGAATGAATTCATTTATTTATTTGGCAAGATGACCTCAATTATAAAATGGGGGCTACTCGTCAACTGAAAATGGATAAGGATGGAAAGCTCACAGCCCGGGTTCGAGACCCAGACTGGAAAATGAAAAAATAGATATAATACTACATTATAAAATAGTTCCATAAAAGAAGAAACCGATATGATATGATCTCTAAACTAGGGAATTTAAAATCCTTGTTAACAATGTTGTTGTTGTTAGTTGCGAAGTCGTGTCCGACCCATCGCAACCCCATGGACAATGGTCCTTCAGGCCTTCCTGTCCTCTACCATCCTCTGGAGTCCATTTAAGCTCACACTGATTGCTTCAGTGACTCCATCCAGCCACCTCGTTCTCTGTCGTCCCCTTCTTCTTTTGCCCTCAATCGTTCCCAGCACTAGGCTCTTCTTCCTTCTCATTAGGTGGCCAAAGTATTCGAGTTTCCTCTTCAGGATCTGGCCTTCTAAGGAGCAGTCAGGGTTGATCTCCTCTAGGACCGAGCGGTTTGATCGCCCTGCTGTCCAAGAGACTTGCAGGAGTCTTCTACAGCACCAGAGTTCAAAGGCCTCAAATCTTTGGCGTTCAGCCTTCCTTATGGTCCAACTTTCACAGTCATTTCATTACAATGAATTTAAACTGATTTAAACACACGCGACGGGGCGTATCGCGCGACAGGGTGAGCTCCCGTTCCTTGCTCCACCTCCTGCCCATCTAGCACTTCGAAAACAAGCAAATGCGAGTAGATAAATAGGTATCGCTTCTGTGGGAAGGTAGCAGCGTTCCGTGCACCTCAGCGAATAATCATGCTGGTCACATGACCACAGAAAATGTCTCCAGACAATGCTGCCTCCTTCGGCTAGAAGCAGTTGAGCACTATTCCCTAGAGTCGGATATGATTGGACGGGGAAACCTTTGCCTTTACCTTTAGCCTGTCTAGCTTTCTGAGATTAACCAAGGATTTCTAGATGTTCCCACCAGCTCATATATTTAAGAGATATATTTATGTATTTTCCAGGCCCTTAATCTCAATGCTGTGAATCTACGAGTCCCAGATGACTTAGGATGTACTCCAGCACATCTTGCAGCGACCCACGGACACTCATTCACTTTACAAACCATACTCCGGAGCGGAGTGGTAAGAAATGTAACTTGTTTTTTAATGTTATTCCTAGTAGGAATCGGTATAATTCACCTTGCTCCTAGTTTTTCCATAACGTTTGCAGTGTGTGTCACAGGGGTATCTGCAGGGGCAGTCAAAACATTCAAGAAGGCAGTCACAAGCATGCCATGCAACCCTGCCCTTTACGTATATGCACATTGTATGATTGTGGTCTTGACTTTTGATTATCTCC
The DNA here is from genome assembly GCF_059756535.1 of Pantherophis guttatus. Taxonomy (NCBI): domain Eukaryota; kingdom Metazoa; phylum Chordata; class Lepidosauria; order Squamata; family Colubridae; genus Pantherophis; species Pantherophis guttatus. The sequence continues at coordinate 7,675,667 of NC_142067.1, forward strand.
CTGTGGGCAGCCCTTCTTCTTATATAAGTAAGTCAAGCTAGAGACAAATTCCATCCTCTTCTTTCCCACATTCCCACATTATATTCAGGGGTGGGCTTCAGATCAGTGGTGAAATTCAATTTTTTTTTACTACCGGTTCTGTGGGCGTGGCTTGGTGGCCGTGGCAGGGGAAGGATACTGCAAAATCTCCATTCCCACCCCACTCCTGGCAGAAGGATATTGCAAAATCTCCATTCCCACCCTACTCTGGGGCCAGCCAGAGGTGGTATTTGCTGGTTCTCCGAACTACTCAAAATTTCCGCAACCGGTTCTCCAGAAGCTGACAGAACCTGCTGGATTTCACCCCTGCTTCAGATCTTTTAGCAACGGGTTCGCTGCCCCATTGCTGGGTGGGTGTGGCCATGGTGGCATGGCCTAGACGGCCACCTGAACCACAGTGTGTGTGGGGGGGGTGTTTTTCACCCTCCCCAGGCTCCAGAGGCTTTCCTTGAACCTCCGGGAGGGCGAAAACAGTTTCCTTTAGCCTCCGGAGGCCCTCTGGAGGCCAGAAACACGCCTGTTTCTGGACTTCTGGAACCTCTGGTAGGCCCATTTTTTGCCCTCCCAGATCCTCCGCATGGTCCCTGCACTTACCTGGAATGATGAACGGGCCGCGTGGAGACTCCTGGGAGGGGAGGGGTGGGATCCAACCAGGGGTGACATTTGGGGTTTTGCCGAACCCCGGTGATCCTTGGCTAGAGGATCGCCCGAAGGCTGCCAAACCCCCCGGTTATATTCATAAGAATAATTTGTGTTCTGTTGTCAGCCTCCAAAGTACCAGGCGAGAAACACGGCAAGATCCCAACTTTATCGTAGGGCTATTTTAACAATATCTTGAAAACCTGAAAGCAGAAATCCCCCACCGTCTCCTTTACTGCCTGATAAGTTAGGGCAAATGGTTTTTATTTTCCTCTGCCCGTTATTCAACTGCAGGTTTCCCTTCTCTTTATCTAAATTTTTCCCTAGGCAGTATCTCTTCCCCTCCCCATCCATCAAGGTCATTCTCACACACCATTGCCTGAGCTGTGAAATCACTCATTTGAAAGAGAAATGGAATACATACTAAACATAAGAACTAAAGCTTCATGCAATGGCGGGATTCAAATCATTTAACAACCGGTTCTCTACCCTAATGACTGGCTGGATGGCCGTGGCCAGGCGGTGTGACAGGCAGCATTTGGCCTCCTGCACCTCCCTGGGAACAAAAACAGGCTGCGGGGGGGATGCATCACCCCCCGCGCCTCATTTTGGGCCTAGTAGGCCTCCCTGCACCCCTCTGGGAGCAAAAAAAAAGGCCGTGGGGGAGGGGTGCCGCACACCCCCATGCCCCATTTTGGGCCTAGGAGGCCTCCCTGAAGCCTCCTGGGAGTGGAAATGGGCCTAGGAAGTCTCCCTGAAGCCTCTTGGAAGTGGAGAGAAAACAGGCCATGGGGAGGGGGGGCGCACCACTCCCCCCACGCCCTGTTTTGGGCCTAGGAGGCCTTCCTGCACTTATCTGGGAGCCAAAATGGGGTGCATTGGGACTCCTGGAAGGGGTGGGGTAGGAAGGGACAGGGTCAGCCAGCAATTTAACTACCAGTTTGCCCAAACCAGCCCGAACCGGCTGAATCCCACCACTGGCTTCATGGTTAATAGTTTTACTGGCTAACAGCTCTCAAGGAAGAATTTAATTTTCATCATAGACGTTTTTCATTTGTGGTTTTCCTGTGGTTACCGGATCCAGTATAGCCACCATTTCTGCTGAGTACTGAACAGAATTTGAAGAAGCCCTTATTTACTGTGGAATTTAAATTTGAATCGATGCTCATTTCAATCGATGCCCATAGAAAAGTCACCAAGGGTCACCAAGAAGCTAGGCAAGAAAGGAGGAAGATAATATTGCTAGTGTCAGGGTTCCGACGAATGCCCTAATTAAATCATAAACCTCAAGCCAAGCTTCAAAAGAAATCCAGTTATTTATTAGGAGCTTCATGTCTGCACGTTCCCAAGTGAAGCCAGCTCTGACCCTATGTAATCTACGCTCCAATTATGACCCTGTTTTCCCCCTTCCCCCAGGGTGTGTCATCAATCACATTCGCCAACGGAGCAGTTTCACAGGTTGTAGAGGTCACTCCCCCTTGGCTGCTGTAGGTAACCCTGGGATACAGCCTTGAGAGTGATAAGCGTGGAATGTGCATCTATCTTTGGCTGCTGTGCCATTTCGTCAGTTTCCCATCCCCCCCTGGCCTATGGCAACTTTTTTTTTTTTTGATTTATATGCCGCCCTTCTCCAGAGACTCAGGGCGGTTTACAATGCGCTAAGCAATAGCCTTCATTCTTTTGTATATTTATACAAAGTCAGCTTATTGCCCCCACAACTGGGTCCTCAATTTACCTACCTTAGAAAGGATGGAAGGCTGAGTCAACCTTGAGCCTTGGCGAGATTCGAACCTGCAGTAATTGCAGGCATCTGGTCTTAATAACCAGCTTAATAACAGGGTGCCTTAGACCACTGTACTATCAAGGCTCTTCTTGAGAGCAGGCCAGGGATGCTTTGCGAGTTGACATCTAGATGTAGGAGAAGGGCAGGCAGAACTGAAGGACGGAGTTAAGCAAGTCATCAGCCTAGAGTCATTACATTGTCACCAATGGTCTAAGCTCCACCCCTCTTGAATTTCTCCAACCCTTCTCTAGCATCAGTTAAACTTTAGTTGACATAGATTCTTGGCTTGAGCAATAAATCTTCTGAACGGCAACTTTTCTTTGTGCCTCAAACCAAGGAGGAAGAAACAGCTAAACCGTATAATCCAAGGAACACAAGTCTTTTAACGCTCCCATGTTTATTCTTTTCACCTACCACACACGACTTCCTCTGAAATGTTGGCTTCCTTCCATTTTAACAACCAGGATGTCAACGCTTCTGACAAGAATGATTGGAAACCTATACACAATGCTGCTTTCTACGGCCGGCTAGGCTGCCTCCAGCTTCTTGTCCGATGGGGAGCTACTTTAGACGATGCGGATAAAGATGGAAACCTTCCAGGTATGGCAGGAGAAACATCCTAGTCATCCCTGTGAACCAGGGGATGGAGGAAGCGTCAAGTTATTATGGTAGAGGGAAAAGTGAGCTGGACTTTCTTGGGCAGGGGTATCAAACTTGATTTCATTGAGGGCCGCATCAGGGTTGTGTTTGACCTGGGCATGGCCAGGGTGGGCATGGCCAGTCTGAAGTCACTCGTGTTGGGGGCGCCTGAGCGCTCTGCCAGCGAAAAGGGCTCCCGAGCTCTGTTTTTGGCTGTGACAGCCTCCTGCAGCCCTCTGCCAGCAAAAACAGAGCTCAGGGGGGCAGCGGGGCACACACGACCCTTGTGAGCTCTGTTTTCAGCTGTGATGGCCTCCTGCAGTCCTCTGCCAGTGAAAACAGATCTCGGGGTGGGGGAGGCCTTGGTGGCAGAGGCACCACAGGTCGGTCCTTCGCTGTTTCCAGGGTGGTCCTGCGGGCCAGATCTAAGCACCCTGTGGGTCAAATCTGGCCTGTGGGCCTTGAGTTGAGACCCCTGTTTTTGGGTTTTCTTTGAAGACATTTCAGTCCTCATCCAAGAAGTTTCATCAGTTCTGTTTGACCCCAGCTCAGATAAGTCAGTTGTCTTCCTGTCTGGCTTTTTTAAGGTCCAATTTTCACAACCATAGGCAGATATGGGGACCACAATAGAGCGGACTACCCTGTTACCCCGAAAAATAAGACATCCCCTGATAATAAGCCCAATCGGGCTTTTGAGCACATGCACTAAAATAAACTTCCCCCTGAAAATAAGCCCTCCCCAAAAATATTTAAATGCAGAGCTGGAAATCAAGTAAGACGACAAGAGGAGCCCCATGTTGCGTCATGTGCCCCAAAATAATAAGACCTCCCCAAAAATAAGGCTTATTTCGGGGAAAATGGTATTTATTTATACTTCGTATTTCTTGCCCATCTCCTTTGGACACACAGTCACACGCACACAACACCTTCTGATACTCTATAGCAGGGGTGTCCAACCTTGGCAACTTTAAGACTTGTGTCAAGCTTCGGTGCTATCTCAAAATAAATGACTTTCCAAACTGCCAATCTTTAAGGAAATTTTCTCTTTATTCGAGTACGGCAACCGGATCATGACTCTGCGTGGTCAGTACTGACCTTTGCCCCCCAATCCCTCCCTTTCCGATCCCCAATTCTCTGCTTCTCATTGGCTATCTTCCAAGTCACTCTCCTGATTTCTTTTCCTGTCAGTTCGCAGGAATGTTCCCCCTCCCCTCTTCATCTCCAAGGAGATCGAAACTTCAAAGGGATTTAGCAGGCAAAAGTTCAAACTTCATCCTTCCTTTTCTATGTCAGCGCTGAGACGCTGACAACTTGTGGACTTCAACTCCCAGAATTCCTCAGCCAGCTGGCTGTGGAATTCTGGGAGTTGAAGTCCACAAGTCTTAAAGTTGTCAAGGTTGGAGACCCATGCTCTATAGAGATTTCTACAATGTAGTCTCTTATTGTGCACTGGGATTACTCCCGGCAGATTGTGTTGTCAACTTGGGGAAAGATCGGTCCAGTTTAGCTCAAAACGTAGACTCCTCCTTCTTGTTGTGTCGTAGTTCATCTGGCAGCCATGGAAGGCCACCTGCACTGCTTTAAATATTTGGTGAGCAAAATGCCCACGTTGGTCCACTCCTTGAAAGCCCGGAATGACCACGGTGAGACCCCACGGGATCTGGCTGAAAGGTTCTACAAGGAAAACATCCTGGTATACGTGGACAGTCTGGAGGAGGAGGAAGAGTCATTGGACGAGGAAGAAAGTAGGTGACGATGAGCAAAATCTTGGAAGGGAGAGAAACTGTGAGGATAGTTATTTTGCTCTTCTCAAATGCAGTTCTCACTTTTACTAGAACCTGCTATACACAGGATGCAGGTTTTGTTTGCTGTACTTTTCGGAGTATAAGACGGACTTCCCTTCCCCTAAAAGTGGGTGGAAATATCTGTGCATCTTATACACCAAATGCTGGCGAAACCCCGCCCACCCACTGCCCCCCTCTTCGGCCGTTTTCGGCCTCTGCATGTTGCGTTTTCAGCCTCGGCACACTCCATTTTGATCCATTCCAGGCTGCAGGGATCACCACAGCACATCGCTGCTGATCGCTGCCTCCATATGTCGAATTTTCAGCCTGCACACGTCACATTTTTGGCCTCCGCATGCCCCGTTTTTGGCCTCCGCACGTCGCATTTTTGGCCATTTCCAGCTGGCGGGGATCAGCGGTGGCAATCCCCGCTGCCTGAAACTGGCCAAAAATGCGATGCACAGAGGCCAAAAACGGGGCGTATGGAGGCTGAAAACGCGATGCACGGAGGGCAAATATGCGACGCGTGGAGGCAGTAATGGGCTGTGGTGATCCCTGCAGCCTGAAACAGCTGATTGGCGGTATTCTGGGAGACCGATCCAATCATTGTGTATCTCCCTAGAGATGATTCAGATTCATCGATTTCTTCTTTTTGCCTTCTTTGCCAAGATTTAAGCTTTCCGGGGCATGATTCTGCCTTCAGAGGGGACCTGGACACCTTAAGAATGCTACTAGAAAATAAAATCATCAGCGTGAACGAACGAGATGATCGAGGATCAACCCTCCTGCACAAAGGTCAGGAGAACATCCATTTTACGTAGAGCTGCTTTGATACGTTGCTTTTCAGTTTCGTTTTTTTGCATTTGATGGTTTTCTTTTGTCTCTCGCCAGCGGCTGGACAAGGTCATTTGCATATCTTAGAGTGGCTGATTAACAGGGAAGCCGACTGCAATATTGCCAACGATGCTGGGGAAACACCCAAGGACGTTGCAAAGAGGTGACCGTCGCTTTTCCGTCCACCAGAGATGCGCGAATGTGGACAGTTTTCCTGCATGTTCAGCTGGCAAGACAGCACTTAAATGGGTTGTCAGCATGGGAACGATGAATGAGCAAAAGCTAAGCCTGGGTTATCTGAGGCCAGGCAATGGCCTGTTTTAATTTTTTAAACAGGCAGTGGCTGCTGCTTCCGCCTCCCCGCCCTCCCCCAAGCCAGTATGAACCAGATGCATTTGTAATGAAGGGGAAGTCTGGCAAGAACCCCATAATAGGTTCAGCCGTGCGTGCGTACACGTGCGGGAATGTTCCGGCAATGTAAGGTGCCTCCACGAATTCAATCCATTGCATGGTTATCTATATACACAAAAGCCAAATACGACTCTCTCTCCAGAACGGTACAGTCTACCAACTTGAAATTTGGCACGTATTTTCCTCTTGGCTTCTAGGTGCTCGCTTAGAAAGGATTTTTCGAAATGACCATCAGAGCAATATAATATTTTATATACAGTATTATATTCACATGTTAAGGAGTTAGACGTTCTATTCCCCCTCCCCACCTGAAAAGAACTCTGTTCCAACTGCCAGTTGCCTTATATTAACACACTCTGATGCTACCCCTTCGCTAAACTGGGCGTGGCCAGGGCGTGACTCATCTGGCTTGGGCTGGCACATTCTACTCTCCCTCACCCTCTGTTCCAACTGCCAGTTGCCTTATATTAACACACTGTAATGCTACGGAGTTACACATTCTACATTAAGTTTCAGGCTTTAAGTGTCAATTTATCAGCGCTCGGGCCACTCCAGGCGCCCCCAACATGAGTGATGTCGAGCTGGCCACGCCCCCCTCACCATGCCCCCGGTTCCCCCCCAAGGTCAAACACAACCTTAATGTGGCCCTCACTGAAATCAAATAGGACACCCCTGATATAGATATATAGGGATAGAGATTTATTTATTTATTTATTTATTATTCGGTCTTTATTATTTTTATAACTAACTCAAGGCAGCAAACATAACCAATAATTCTTCCTCCTCCTATTTTCCCCACAACAACCCTATGAAGTGGATTGGGCTGAGAAAGAGGGACTGGCCCAAAGTCACCCAGCCAGCTTTCATGGCTAAGGCAGGACTAGAACTCACAGTCTCCTGGTGCTTGGCCCAAAGTCACCTAGCCAGCTTTCATGGCTAAGGCAGGACTAGAACTCACAGTCTCCTGGTGATTGGCCCAAAGTCACCTAGCTGGCTTTTATGGCTAAGGCAGGACTAGAACTCACAGTCTCCTGGTGATTGGCCCAAAGTCACCTAGCCAGCTTTCATGGCTAAGGCAGGACTAGAACTCACAATCTCCTGGTGATTGGCCCTAAGTCACCCAGCTGGAATAGAATCCCATGATACTATAGTTCTACTGTAGATTGGTAGGCCAGCTGTGCTTCTAACTCTGCCCTATATCATAACTATTATTTATCTTTGGTTGGTTGGTTGGTTCAGCCGCAATTGTCTGCATGAGATATAAAAGCCCCAGTTGCATACTCAACAATTCAAAAACAAGCCTGGTTCACAAAAATCCAAGGTTTCTTGGAGATATCGTGAAGAAAAATAAAAAACGGTTGCAAGTGCGGCCTCTTAGACCCTTCCCCTATTTCCCCTTGAAAATGCAGTTTTCAAGCTACATATTTTATACTCCTACATAACGCACGCCACGCCTAAGAAACCCTGCCAACTCTCCCCTTTATTCTCCTAAGTCATTCTCCAAGTTGTTTTACTCTTTAAAGCAGTGGTTCTCAATCTGTGGGTCGGGACCCCTTTGGGGGTCGAACGACCCTTTCACAGGGGTCGCCTAAGACTATCCGAAAAGACATATTTTCAATGGTTTCAGGGATAATTTTATGGTTGGGGGTCACCACAACATGAGGAACCGTATTAAAGGGTCGCAGCATTAGGAAGATTGAGACCCACTGCTTTAAAGGGTCATCTTGACATTTCCTGCCTAACAACAACTATCTTATCATGTTGACTTTTAATTTTCACCTTGAGCGGATGTTCCTTTCTTACTGATAGTGGTCTTGCCCAAGGCGTAGTAGGTTCCTATCTCCAAGGGAGCTTTTAGCAAGTCATAACACATTGTCTCTACTGATTACAATTTGTGGTCAGTTTGCAACAGTAAGAACATCATAGCTTTTTAATACATTTAACGCTTTTATTAAAGAGTAACTTATTATTCATTTCCTTCATCTGCATTGACTTTTTAGGATAAGCCATAAACCACGGTGGCTTGGGAACTTACAAGCCAAGATAAGAATGGGCTTTTATTTTTTATTTTTTAAATTTGATTTATATGCCGCTCTTCTCCGGAGACTCAGGGCGGCTTACAGTGCGTTAAGCAATAGCCTTCATACTTTTTGTATATTTATACAAAGTCAGCTTATTGCCCCCACAAACTGGGTCCTCAATTTACCTACCTTAGAAAGGATGGAAGGCTGAGTCAACCTTGAGCCTGGTGAGAATTGAACTCGGAGTAATTGCAGACAGCTGGATGTTAAATGCTGCCTTAGTAGGAGGCATTAGCCTCCTACGCCACTCAGGCTCCTCAGGGCTTTGAATTGGGTTTAACTCTTGATGGCTCCATGTAACTTCTAGGACTACAAAGCCATTCATATTTAAAAAGCAAAAGATAATTTGGAGTGCGCAACTTGCACATGTCATAACAGTGTGCAGAGCAGAGCAACTAAGTGATACATAAGTGATCTGGGGCTAAACTATGATGAACGGTTGCTAGTCCAGGGGTTTGGCCACCTTAAACACTCAAAGAGCCACAAAAGTCCTAACCAGAAACCATTCAATTCTGGAGCCAACCAGAAGTCCGGTTCCTCCACCATAGAGTCTCCTCCTAGCGCGGCGTCTTCTTTGGATGAGAAGCAAAACGTCTTCAAGGAAAACCCAAGAAAATCCAGTCGCCTTCTTAGTCTTGTTACACCACTGTGAAATCTACCTGTTCCCCCATCCAAATATTAGCCAGGGTCTGATCCCGCTTAGCTTCCAGACGAGATAAGGTTAGCCTGATGGTTCATAAAAGTCACCAGGGGTGGGCAACTGTAGCCCTTTTACAACCTGTGGACTTCAGCTCCCAGAATTCCTGAACCAGCTTCTGGGAGTTGAAGTCCACAAGTTGTAAAAGGGCCACAGTTGCTCACCCCTGACCTAGCCAAATCTCATCCCCATTGCTATGTTTGTAGCATTTAACTAGACTATTTTAACAGGAGGGCTTTCATCCGGTAAGCTACCGCTGAACTCAAGAGCAGAAATTAGAATTGGTATGCAGAGGTGGGTTTCACATATTTTTCCCACCGGTTCGCCGTGTGTGCGTGAGCTCACTTCGCGCATGCGCCTTCTGCACACGGGCCCAGCCTTCTGTGCATGTGCTTTGCTCGTGCGTGTGCCCGGTCTTCGAAAACGTAGCTAAATAGGACAGCATACCGTCGGGACAGGTTGGTAGGCCCACCCACGGTCGGCCCTACCAGTTCGCCCGAACCGGTCCGAACCACTGTTAGATATGGGAATTTGTTGTTCTTTCGTTTTCCAGGTTTGCCCAGCTGGCTGTTGTGGCGTATCTGAAAAACAAGATGGGAAATGATTCCGATTTGGAAATCGACATAAAAGATCCAACGTATTTTGAACATCACGGGGTGGAAGGGAGTACGGACAGCAAAGGAGACCTGAAGGAAAAAAAGCAAGAGAAAATCGACGCTCGTGGTAAGTCCAGGACTTCCTTGGTAAAGGTTTTTTTTTTTTTTTGGACATTTTTCACCTGAGAGTTGGGAAGTCACCTCTAGAGAATGTACCGTGTTTCCCCGAAAATAAGACCCTGTCTTATATTTTTTTGAACCCTGAAATAAGCGCTTGGCCTTATTTTTGGAGAGGTCTTATTATTTTGGGGCGCTTGGAGGAAACCAGAGGAAATGGGACTGGCTGCACATGTGTTTAAATATTTTCAAAAAGGGCTTATTTTCGAGGGGGGCTTATTTTAGTGCATGCACTCTAAAGCCCGAGTGGGCTTATTATCAGGGGATGTCTTATTTTAGGGGAAACAGGGTAATAAAATACCAGCTTACAGGTAGTCCTTGACTTATGACTGCAACTGAGCCCAAAATTGTGACAATCAGAATTGAAGAAGCTTCTTGCACAAGAAGCAAAATGTCTTCAAAGAAAAGAAAAGAAATAATAAGAAAGTCCAGTTGCCTTTTGAAAAAGCACCTTTGGGACAACCATGACCTGAATGACTGAAAATCTCTGTAGATTTTGTAAATTTTACAAAATCTCTGTAAAATTGGGTCGGTAGGTCCCGTCGGTGGCATGCTTTATGACTGTCGTGATTTACAGCTGTAATGGGGAGGCTTTCTGTCAGTTGTAAGTTGAGGACTACTGTATTATGAAAGCAGACAAAAGAAAAAGAATTAAGAAAACGTAACTCTCTAAGACTTAACATGTTAAATTGATTCAAGTCAACTTAAGTATTGGTAAAAAATCACTTTGGGACAGGTAGTCCTCAACTTACAACATTTATTTATTTTTATTTTTTATTTTTATTTAATTTGTATACCGCCCTTCTCCAACAGGACTCAGGGCGGTGAACAGCCATGGTAAAACATAACATAAAATTTAAAAGCAATTTAAAAAACATTAAATAATTTTGGCTATCCATTTAAAACAACCCAAATTAAAACCAATTACAAATTAAAACTGAAGGGATGGTTTATTTAGTGACCATTCGACGTTACAATAGCATTGAAAAAAGTGACTTATGACCCTTTCTCACACTAACGACCGTCGCAGCATCCCCATGGTCACGGGATCAAAACTCAGCTTGGCAACTGACTCCTATATATGACGATTGCACTGTCGCGGGGACACATGATCCTCTTTTGCGACCTTTTGACAAGCTAAGTCCATGGGGAAGCCGGATTCACTTAACGACCATGTGACTCATTGAACAACCGCAGCGATTCCCTTAACAAACATGGCAAGGAAAGTCGTAAAATGGGGGGGGGGAACTAGCCGAACCACTATCTGGCTTACCAACATGAATTTTGGGCTCAAATGTGGTCGTAAGTTGAGGACTACCTAGATACAGTGTCCTGAAAAAATCCACAGTTCTGTTGTGGCCCGCCAGCGGCCAATAGATCTGGTAGCAGATTCGGACAGTGAGGAGGTTGGGGAGGAACATGGGCCAGTCCTGGAGTCTGCGGAAAGCTCTGATGAGTGCTCTGCGTCGGAGGCAGAGATGGGACCAGGGCCGTCTGACACCTGTCAGCTGCCTTCGGAGTCGGACATCAGTGGGGCAGAAGAACAGCTGGAGCCTGTTCCCAGTGTGTGCATATGCGCAGAGCTACCAGGAGAAGGGAACAGCTAAGGAACAAGGGTCGACTCAGGAGTAAAGCCACAGGTGGACGGTGAATGGCCCCTCCCATAGGGAATAAAGAGGAGCGAAAGGGGAGGGGAGTTTGCAGGAGACAATTAGTTCATTTGGATGAAGATCTGTTCCTGCATTATCGGTTACAGTGTGGAGTCTGAAAGAGATCAGCCTGGCCATTCTCCAAGCCTGATAAAGGTCGGTAATTGTGAACTATCTTGAAAGACTGTGGGAGAGGAAAGACTTTGCTGGAGAGGAATTCACTGTAAATTAAATAAAAGAGGTTTATCGGGACGAGGACTCAGCTTCGTGATGCTGGAGAAGGCTAGGTCAGAACAGATTCAGCCAAATGAGCCATTGCGAGGCTTCACAGAACGATTCTTATTCGCTTTCTGAGACTCGTTTGGGCCTCTGGCTTCTTTTTTGGGCTCTGGTTTGAAGCAGGTTCATAAAAATGCTCTGAGAGTTTTGTTTTTTTTTAAATAAAACCTCCTCTTGCAGAAAGAGCCTACCAGAAAGTGGAAGAATTGCAAGGTCTCCTAGAAATGGCCCTCAGCAACTTCAAGCAGCTTGGAGGCATCACTCCCCAGGAAAGGCAGGCCAAGCTTGACGAGAAAAGGCTAGAAAGGTAAAAAAATCTTTTGCAAGCGGCCGAGAAATTCACGAGCGTTGTATTCACGATGATTGCATCCATGAGAACCAATCTGGTATAGTGGTTAAGGTCAGAGGTGGTATTCAGCCGGTTCGGACTAATTCACCCGTACCGATAGCGGAAATTCTAACCTGTCCCGGCTCTAGTGTATCCTATTTAGGCACGTTTTTGAGGCCGGGCGCATGCAAGGAAGGCGTGCGCGCCAGCAAAGCGCATGTGTGGAAGGACAGGCGCATGCGTGGACGGACGCACGCTCACATTTGTGTACCGGTAGGGAAAGTAAGTGAATATCACCCCTGGTTAAGATGCCCGCCTAGGAACTGGTAGATGGTGAGTGAAAGATGGCTGGGTGATTTTGAGTTCCAGGAGATGGTGAGTTCTAGTTCCATCCTGGACATGAAAGCCGGCTGGCTGATTTGAGGCCAATCACCAGGAGACGGTGAGTTATAGTCCTGCCCTAGGCATGAAAGCCGGTAGGATGACTTTGGACCAATCACCAGGAGATGGTGAGTTCTAGTTCCATCCTGGACATGAAAGCCGGCCGGCAGATTTGAGGCCAATCTCCAGGAGACGGTGAGTTCTAGTCCTGCCCTAGGCATGAAAGCTGGTTGAGTTATTTTGAGCAAATCACCAGGAGATGGTGAGTTCTAGTCCTGCCCTAGGCATGAAAACCGGTAGGATGACTTTGGGCCAATCACCAGGAGATGGTGAGTTCTAGTCCTGCCCTAGGCATGAAAACCGGTAGGATGACTTTGGGCCAATCACCAGGAGATGGTGAGTTCTAGTTCCATCCTGGACATGAAAGCCGGCCGGCAGATTTGAGGCCAATCTCCAGGAGACGGTGAGTTCTCGTCCTGCCCTAGGCATGAAAGCTGGTTGAGTTATTTTGAGCAAATCACCAGGAGATGGTGAGTTCTAGTCCTGCCCTAGGCATGAAAGCCGGTAGGATGACTTTGGGCCAATCACCAGGAGATGGTGAGTTCTAGTTCCATCCTGGACATGAAAGCCGGCTGGCTGATTTAAGGCTAATCACCAGGAAATGGCAAGTTCTAGTTCTGCCTTAGGCATGAAAGCTGGTTGAGTTATTTTGAGCAAATCACCAGGAGATGGTGAGTTCTAGTCCTGCCCTAGGCATGAAAGCCGGTAGGATGACTTTGGGCCAATCACCAGGAGATGGTGAGTTCTAGTTCCATCCTGGACATGAAAGCCGGCCGGCAGATTTGAGGCCAATCACCAGGAGACGGTGAGTTCTAGTCCTGTCCTAGGCATGAAAGCTGGTTGAGTTATTTTGAGCAAATCACCAGGAGATGGTGAGTTCTAGTCCTGCCCTAGGCATGAAAGCCGGTAGGATGACTTTGGGCCAATCACCAGGAGATGGTGAGTTCTAGTTCCATCCTGGACATGAAAGCCGGCTGGCTGATTTAAGGCTAATCACCAGGAAATGGCAAGTTCTAGTTCTGCCTTAGGCATGAAAGCTGGTTGAGTTATTTTGAGCAAATCACCAGGAGATGGTGAGTTCTAGTCCTGCCCTAGGCATGAAAGCCGGTAGGATGACTTTGGGCCAATCACCAGGAGATGGTGAGTTCTAGTTCCATCCTGGACATGAAAGCCGGCCGGCAGATTTGAGGCCAATCACCAGGAGACGGTGAGTTCTAGTCCTGTCCTAGGCATGAAAGCTGGTTGAGTTATTTTGAGCAAATCACCAGGAGACGGTGAGTTCTAGTCCTGCCCTAGGCATGAAAGCTGGTAGGATGACTTTGGGCCAATCACCAGGAGATGGTGAGTTCTAGTTCCATCTTGGACATGAAAGTCGGCTGGCTGATTTGAGGCCAATCACCAGGAGACGGTGAGTTCTAGTCCTGTCCTAGGCATGAAAGCTGGTTGGGTTATTTTTAGCAAATCACCAGGAGACAGTGAGTTCTAGTCCTGCCCTAGGCATGAAAGCTGGTAGGATGACTTTGGGCCAATCACCAGGAGATGGTGAGTTCTAGTTCCATCCTGGACATGAAAGCCGGCTGGCTGCTTTAAGGCCAATCACCAGGAGATGGTGAGTTCTAGTTCCATCTTAGACTTGAAAGCCGGCTACCTGATTTAAGGCCAATCACCAGGAAATGGCGAGTTCTAGTTCTGCCCTAGACATGAAAGGCAGTAGGATAACTTTGGGCCAATCACCAGGAGACGGTGAGTTCTAGTCCCGCCTTAGGCATGAAAGCCAGCTGGGTGACTTTGGGCTAGTAGTCCTTCTCTCTCAGCTCAACCCACCTCACAGGGTTGTTGTGAGGAAAAATAGGAGGAAGAAAGAATACTAGGTATGTTCTCTACCTTGAGTTATTTATAAAGCAAAAAAAAAAAAGCCTGATAAAAATCTAATACAGCCACGGCTCCATCACTTCAACTCCCTTAAATTTCAAAATCCCCTTTACAGGTGAATGAGAGTTAGTAGTTGCAACCTCCCCCATGGCTGGAAGACTACAAAAATTGGGTGAGGTAAGAAATTCAGCAGGCTTCAAAGTGTGGCGAGACCTTGTTTTTTCTGGTTATCAATACCAGAATGATTACTCTTCCTTCAGAATAGAAATAATTCACTTCTTAAGAATTATTGCTCTGCTGCCCTCTGCCGGTTGACTAAAACAGAGAGCAATCACCCCCCCCCGCCCCAATTAAACTTAGTTAAACATGAAAGATTCTGTTACAATAGCCCGGATCAATGAAGTAGAATTCCAGACAAATCTGTGGAGTCTGTGTTTTTATTTGGCCTACCTCAAGGGGCTAACATCGGTCTTGAAAACCTGACTGGGTTTTTCCCTTCTCTCCTTCTTATGAATTACGACTAGGTGGCTCAGTGGCTAAGATGCTGAGCTAGTCGATCAGAAAGGTCGGCAGTTCGGCGGTTCGAATCCCTAGTGTAGGTCTCCTGCATGAGCAGGGGGGTTGGACTAGATGACCTCGAAGGTCCCTTCCAGCTCTATTACTGTTACTGTTAGGGTAGAGCCAATATGAGCTTCTTTCTTTGATTCCAGGGTTTAAAGCATACTATTGTTTCTGTAACCATAGTCTTTGCATAGTTTTTCCAATATCATCTTCAAAGCTTACATGCGCAAGGCAGGACTAGAACTCACAGACACCTGGAGCTTGGCCCAGGGTCACCCAACTGGCTTTCATGCCTAAAGCAGGACTAGAATTCACAGTCACCTAGTGCTTGGCCCAGGGTCACCCAACTGGCTTTCATGTCTAAGGCAGGACTAGAACTCACAGTCACCTAGAGCTTGGCCCAGGGTCACCCAACTGGCTTTCATGCCTAAGGCAGGACTAGAACTCACAGTCACCTAGAGCTTGGCCCAGATTCAGTCACCTAGAGCTTGGCCCAGATTCACCCAACTGGCTTTCATGCCTAAAGCAGGACTAGAATTCACAGTCACCTAGTGCTTGGCCCAGATTCACCCAACTGGCTTCCATGCCTAAGGCAGGACTAGAACTCACAGACACCTGGAGCTTGGCCCAGGGTTACCCAACTGGCTTTCATGCCTAAGGCAGGACTAGAACTCACAGTCACCTGGTGCTTGGCCCAGATTCACCCAACTGGCTTTCATGTCTAAGGCAGGACTAGAATTCACAGTCACCTAGTGCTTGGCCCAGGATCACCCAACTGGCTTTCATGGCTAAAACAGGACTAGAACTCACAGACACCTGGAGCTTGGCCCAGGGTCACCCAACTGTCTTTCATGCCTAAGGCAGGATTAGAACTCACAGTCACCTGGTACTTGGCCCAGATTCACCCAACTGGCTTTCATGTCTAAGGCAGGACTAGAACTCACAGTCACCTAGAGCTTGGCCCAGATTCACCAAACTGGCTTTCATGCCTAAGGCAGGACTAGAACTCACAGTCACCTAGAGCTTGGCTCAGATTCAGTCACCTAGAGCTTGGCCCAGATTCACCCAACTGGCTTTCATGCCTAAAGCAGGACTAGAATTCACAGTCACCTAGTGCTTGGCCCAGATTCACCCAACTGGCTTCCATGCCTAAGGCAGGACTAGAACTCACAGACACCTGGAGCTTGGCCCAGGGTTACCCAACTGGCTTTCATGCCTAAGGCAGGACTAGAACTCACAGTCACCTGGTGCTTGGCCCAGATTCACCCAACTGGCTTTCATGTCTAAGGCAGGACTAGAATTCACAGTCACCTAGTGCTTGGCCCAGGATCACCCAACTGGCTTTCATGGCTAAGACAGGACTAGAACTCACAGTCACCTGGTGCTTGACCCAGATTCACTAAACTGGCTTTCATGCCTAAGGCAGGACTAGAACTCACAGTCACCTCGAGCTTGGCCCAGATTCACCCAACTAGCTTTCTGGAAATCCTTTTCTTCCATTTTCAAATGGTGATTGAAGATTATTGCAGTGTCTCAAGGATCAGGTGATCACCTCTTGAGACCTTCTGACAAGCAAAGTCAATAGGGAAGCCAGGTTCGTTTTACAACCCTGTTACTAACCGCACAATGGCAGTGATTCGCTTAACGTCGGAGAAAGGTTGCAAAACGGCAAAAGTCACTTCACAACTGTCTCGGTTAGCAACAGAAAGTTTGGGCTCCATAGCATCTTCTGAAGCTTGGTTTTGATCTGGCTTTGAAAAAGGATCATCTCTGAGCTGAACATGCAGCTGGAATATGAGCAGATGCGACGGGAGAAGTTGGAAGCTCAACTGGACGAAGCCCGAGCAGAAATAGGGAAACTCAGAGAGCTACAAGAAAAAAACGAGATGCCTTCAGCCCATAAGCTCTCTGTGGTGAGTACCATTTTTGTTTTTAGATAAAATTGTGATTCTTGGCATTGTTGATGATTGGATATATACAGAGGTGATATTCAGCCGGTTCTGTCCGGATCGCCCGAACCGGTAGCGGAAATTCTGGGTGGCTCCACCTACCTGCCCCGGCTATATGATGTGCTTTTTAGGCACATTTTTTGAGGCTGTGCACATGCGTGGAAGCGCACGTTCACATTTGCAAACCAGTAAGGAAGGTAAGTAAATACCACAGCTGTGGTATATGTGTCACTCCCCCCTTTTACAAAAAAATCCTGCAATTCTGGGTTCAAACTACAGGGATGGTTGACATCTGAATTTCCCGAGATGACCCAAGAGATGAAAACCAGGAATTGTTTCAATTCAAGTGGCGTAATTTTGTCTTACATCTATATCAAGGGTGAAATCCAGTAGGTTCTGACAGGTTCTGGAGAACTGGTAGCGGAAATTTTGAGCAGTTCGGAGAGGCAGATTTTTTTTTTCTCGTGCTAATCAGGCTGTGCTGAAAATGAAACTAAAGCAGGCTGTTTGCTGCAAGGAGGCAAATTGCTGGGAGGCAGAGGCAGATTTTTTTTCTCATGGTAATCAGGCTGTGCTGAAAATGAAACTAAAGCAGGCTGTTTGCTGCAAGGAGGCAAATTGCTGGGAGGCAGAGGCAGATTTTTTTTCTCATGCTAATCAGGCTATGCTGAAAATGAAAATGAAAGTAAAGCAGGCTGTTTGCTGCAATGAGGTAAATTGCTGGGAGGCAGAGGCAGATTTTTTTTTCTTGTTTTCCTCCCCAAAAAAGGTAGATGCGTCTTATAGTCTGGAGCGTCTTATACTCCAAAAAAATACGGTAATCCTTTGTGCAAAAGGGGTATTAAATCTGTTGGACAGCTTTTCCAGTTAGTAGCATTGAGCTGACCTTGGGAGATCTTGACAAGGTGACCTGGACCTGGCTGACACTCATTACTGGTTACAAGTCATCAGGGAATTCCAGGATGTAGGAATTTAGCTTGGAGCAAATATTCTTGAATAAGGCAATGGCATACTGCTTCCGTGCTGTTGCCAGGAAAAATACGTGGAGGTGTCCATGAGGTTGAGGAAATCTCGAGGTCATCTTTACTTTTAATGTTGAACATAGAGACTTTGTTGTGGCTCGTTGGCTGCCAGCAGAGCTAGCAGCAGAGTCAGACAAGGAAGAGGAGGTGGAGGGACAGCTTAAGCCAGCTTCGGAGCCTTTGGAAGGCTCCCATAAGGAAACGGCATCAGAGACAGAGCTGGGGCCTTCCGTCCTCCCCTCCTTCCCCGCCCCCCCTGTCTTCGGGTTCTGAGCTGAGTGAGGAGGAGGAACAGATGGGGCCCATCCCAGATGCACATATGCATAGAGAAGAGAGACTTAAGAAAGTAAAGACTCTTGAAACGTGGTAGTTCAAAAGGATCCTTTTATTAAGCAGAAGTGTTAGCAACTAAGTTAAAGCAAGATCTGAATAGGCAAGACAAGTAGGATTAAAGCAGTAGAGACTCCTCCCTTTAAGTCAGAATGCAGATTTTAGTCAATACACAAGTGTGAAGATGTTTTCTTTACTAGTTTCCCTGAGAACCCGAACAAACATGTATTCACACCATTATCCTTTAAAGTGAAACAACCCACATGGCTATCATAAACATTCCTCCACGTTAAGAGGATCTCAGGGCTCTTTGGCGCCAGGATATAGGTTGTAAAATATCTGTTGACACAGGCAATGCTAGTAAATCGAATCCAAGTCTCCCCCTTCTCCCAATTGATTGGCAGTATCACTTTTAGGGATCTGACAGGAGAGCAAAGAAAAACAATAAGCCGGCTCTCAGGGAAAACCAGACGTAGACGCTAGCCAGCCCCTCCCTGGCTGGGAAATAAATAGTAGAGGTTTGGGAGTGACTAGTTGTCACAGACAACTGTTCATTTCTAGTATACAGCAAGCAATTTGGATTCCTTGGCCAGAGCCAGGTTTGTTGGGACTAATTACATTTGGGTTTGTTTGTTTGTTTGTTTATGAATAAAAGACTGTTACTGCCTTGTTATAAAAACAGGGTTTGTTTTACTTGTGAGTAAACAGCTTATCATTTCTTGCAAAGGCCGAGTCAGAACAGACTTCTGCTTTCAAGTTATTCTTCATTCTGGTAGAATGCCTGGATTAGTCCCTACGGTTTTCCAGACATTTTCAGAAGCAGCCTCCTCATTGTCTCCTTCCTAGGGCGGAGACCGAACGAGTGGCCCAAAGTCACCTTCCTGCCTAAGGCAGGACTAGAACTCACCGTCACCCATTTCCTAGCCTGGTGCCTCCACCGCTACACCAAACCGGCTCTCTTAACATTATGCCTAAAGAACATAAGCAGACAATCCATCATCTGCTGTTTCCCTAGTTAGAAGTTAAAAGACCGAATCGCTATCGCTGTTAACTCATAGGTCGGCTGCTGGGGGTTCTCAGGGGTTCGGGAGAACCTCTAGCTAAGATTCTGTGCAGTTCGGAAAAACCCCAAATCCCACGGCTGGCCTCGCCCACCCCACCCCGCCCCTCCCAGGAGTCCCCACGTGGCCTGTCTTGGATGCAGGTACTGTAAATGCAGGCCGCGCACGGAGGCTTGGGGAGGCAAAAAACGGGCCTAACGGAAGGCCTCCAGATGGCCTCTGAAGCCTGGGGAGGCAGTTTTTGCCTTCTCAGAGGCTTGAGAAAAGCCTCCGGAGCCTGGGGAGGGCTGTGGTACAGGAGGCCGACTAGGCCGCGCCCACCATGGCCATACCCACCCAGCAATCAGACAGAGAACCCCTTGCTAAAATTTTTGAAGTCCACCCCTGTGTTAACTCCTTTTTAAAATCTCCCTTTCAATGTCATTTACCACCCGAAGCCGATGTCAATTTCTAACGTCGCTTGCAGGAGTCACTGGAGTTCCCGAAAGAAGAGCCTGATGTGGACACAGCCGCCTCCGATTTGCCTAAAGTGAGTTTTGACACCAAGAAAGAGAAGAAAATGAAGAAAAAGCCTCTCTTCGGCCCTGGGGGTGTGATTGTAAAAAGATTCTAAGAAAAGCAAGTAGTAAACAAGTAGTAAACAAAAGTAAGCATTTTACTCAAAGGAAAATTAAATTCAGTCGCCTTCCTGTACAATCCTAAGCACAAAAATAGGTTAACTAACAATGTCACCTCATTAACTAGTCGAAGCACATCTGTTTGTGGCATCATAAATATATTGCTTTGCCAGATGTTGAATTTGAAGGGAAAAGGGTAATGTATAACCTGTCCATATGCATGGGTCCACCCGTCAGAACTCAAGTTACATCTAAGTTTGCACAGCTTTTGATTTAAAGAGGCGCTTTATAGGACCCGTAGCCTAAATCTCCTTTCTCCTTCAAATCCAGATTAACCCAGACTTGTCGAACATCAGTTTTGTGCAACCTTTTAAACGTGAAACATTGCAGCCCTCGGAATGAAATTCTAGCAATTTTGGGGATCATGGGTTTAACCCGTTTTGGGGTTCCTGAAATTTGGAAAGGCTGCCTCTGAACCGGGTTGCCATTACGGATAAGGGTTTTAAAATGCACCGCTAATTACAACACACTGGCTTGTCATTAAAGACTAATATTTCTAATTTTTTAAAAAAATATCTGCTTATGTTGCCCCTTAGCCAAGGCTCAATGAAATTTCTGCTGTACCATGAGGACGCTAATAAACTGAACAGTTTAATATGAGTGATGCATCTGTTTTATTCTTACATCAGCAAGTCCAAGAACTCCAGCAGAGATGGTCAAAAATACAAGATTACTGTATTTTTCGGAGTATAAGACGCTCCGGACTATAAGACGCACCTACCTTTTTTGGTGAGGAAAACAAGAAAAAGAAATCTGCCTCTGCTCCCAGCAATTTTGCCTCGTTACAGCAAACAGCCTGCTTTACTTTCATTTTCGTTTTCAGCATAGCTTGATAGGCACAAGAAAAAAAAACTGCTCCCAGCAATTTACCTCCTTGCAGCAAGCAGCAGAGGCCCATGCAAAACAGCTGAGAGCAAAACAGCTGAGAGTCGGGAGGCCGATCCAATGAACTTGTGCTAATTAGGCTATGCTGAAGCTGAAACAAGCTGTTTCTTCTTGCTGCTTGCTGCAAGGAGGTAAACTGCTGGGAGGCAGAGGCCAAAGGGTCGGGGCCAGTGGGTGGGCGGGGCTACATTTGGTGTAAAAGACGCACCTAAATTTTCACCCCCATTTAGGGGGGAAAAAGGTGCGTCTTATTCTCCGAAAAATACAGTAGTTTTTCTTCTACATGGTGAAACTTCTTTTTAAAATGGGGGGAGGGAGGGAAATGGGCTTACAAGCATTCAAAGAAATTGTTGAAGGCTATCTTGGTGAAATGAGATCGGTTGGTTTACTGCTGTGGCCTGTCGACCGCCAGCCCCTCCAGCAGCCAAATCAGATGAGGTAGCGGCTGCGTGGGAGTGAGGGCCAGCATCAAGGCAACCAGAGAGCTCTGAGGGGGAAGAGAGAACGGAGCCGGCGGAGAGAGAGAGACAGAGGCAGAGCCTGGGCCGCCCATCAGTCCTCAGATGGAGAGTCAACAGCCCCCAGGTCTGGAGGTGGCTGATGAGGAAGAGGAGGAACAGCTGGGTCCAGTGCCTGATGCGTGGATGTGCAGAAGTCAGAGGAGAGGAGAGCAGTGGAAATCTATGGGCTGATCCTTGGGATGGAAGAGTCACCGCTGCTAGCAAGGCCCCACCCTAGCTCTGGGGATAAAAGGCAGGGGGTGGAGATGAATAGGTGTGGCAGATAACTATATATCTCCCTGCCGGATGGACTTGTTAGCCTGCGGTGAGAGAGAAACTTTTTGCTAGGGCTGCTGGCGCTCCTAATAAGGGGAACATTTATTTAACTACAAAGGGTTTGTGGTGTTTGGGAGCCGGGTGAGAAAATTTACAAAGTGTAAGAAGGGACTGAACAATTAAGCAATTCTGGAAATTTGCAGCCAAGTAGAAACTCCGCAGGTGAACTCCAGGGGGCAGCAGATACCAGATATTAAAACGGAGACTTCCAAGAATTTCAGTTATCAAAGCAACAAGAATTATTTCTGAAGAAATTCAGCTTCTTTGTGCTTAGGGGCCGCTGTCCCAACCCACCTGCCTTCAACATATCAAAGTAAAAACAATTATTTCTCCAACATCTGGAAAGCACAAAGGTGAAGAAGACAAGACCGTCTGATAGAACTACAAAACACAATATTGCAATTAAAAAAAAACAACAACGTTCTGTCTGATGCACGTATTTGAGGGAACTGGGGAATAAACCAGCTGGCGGTGCGAACTTAAATCTTCCCTTTGCAAAGGAAAACATCTGGCAGCTTTAAGCACCTTGTCGTTTTTTTTTTTTTTTAAGACAACGCAAGATAAATTGCAGAAAATACAGCTCTGGAAAGGCAGGTTTACGTTTCCTGTGAATTAATGTGGCATTTCAATAATAATAATAATAATAATAATAATAATAATAATAATAATAATAATAATAATAATAATAATAATAATCCTCCTCCTCCTCCTCCTCCTCCTCCTCCTCCTTCCTCTCAACTCACATCAGAGCTTCTAAAACTGTCTTTTCAATGTGGTATCTCAATATTCTGTAATTTATTTATTTTTTAAATTTGATTTATATGCCGCCCTTCTCCGGAGACTCAGGGTGGCTTACAATGCGCTAAGCAATAGCCTTCATACTTTTGTATATTTATACAAAGTCATCTTATTGCCCCCACAACTGGGTCCTCAATTTACCCACCTTAGAAAGGATGGAAGGCTGAGTCAACCTTGAGCCTGGTGAGATTCGAACCTGCAGTAATTGCAGGCAGCTGGTGTTAATAACAGGGTGCTTTAGACCACTGTGCTACCAATTGTAATTGGGGAACGTCTCAAAAATCTAGAGCAGATTAGATCAGAGACAAGGTGTATGAAACATGGTATCTCCATTGAGGCTCCATTGTGAGTCCAGATACCCACCAACCTCTTAACTAACTGGTGATGGGTATGTTGCCCTCCGTATGGTATTTATTTATTTATTTTATTATTTAAATTTTTATACCGCCCTTCTCCCAAGGGACTCAGGGCGGTGCACAACCACCATAAAACAACATATCTCCATAAAATTTAAAAACAGTTTAAAACATATTAAACAATTTGGCTCTTATATTAAAAAACTAAAAAACTAAAACACCCATTAAAATTCGTTATTTTGAAACGTATATATTGAAAATCAGCCATTGTCAATAGTTGTACATCAGGGGCTCCCAACCTCCGGTTCGTGGATTGGCACTGGTCTGTGGCACAGCAAAAACTGAACCACGCAAACAATTGAAGCCCCACCTGTACATGTATGGGATGAAGGCAGCACGTGAAACCACATCCCTCCCACTGGTCCACGGAAAAACCTCTCTACAGAACCGGTCCTTGGTGCCCCAAAAGTTGGGGGCCACTGTTGTACGTTAACATGGATGCACCATCTTATGTAAACACCCATTGGTTTAACTCAGAGGTGTCAAAACTCAAGGCCCCCGGGCCACATCCAGGCCGCGATATGGTCAGATTCGGCCTATGGGGCCATCCTGGAAAATCTAAGGGGCTTGGCCTGTGTCTATCCGCTTTGGCTCAGTCTACCCAATGCAAAGAGGAAACATGCCAGCAGTTTGGGGAGTGGCGTCAAGCTGGCCACGCCCACCCAGTGGCCACACCCAGTGGCCACGCCCAGTGAGTGGCGTCAAACTGGCCACGCCCACCAAACCAGCCATGCCCGCCCGGCCCGAGATCAACCACAGCCCTGATGCGGCCCTCATTGAAATTTGAGTTTGACACGCCTGGTTTAACTAATCCAATTTTATCGCTCAAACCAAACCTCCCATGTGGCTTGTGTACTGTTGCGTCATTTCTGAAGTGTGTCAATGGCTACCTGGAAATTTAGCACCGTCCTTGAATCAGCAAAAGTTCTGAAAATCAGACTGCCAGCCGCTTGCAGACTATAAACCACAGATTTATGGTTTCATGTATTGCGTAATAGCAATAGCACTGAGACTTGTATACCGCTTCACAGTGCTTTCTGGCCTTCTCTAAGCGGTTTACAGAGTCAGCCTATTCCCCCCCCCCACCACCAAAAAAATCTGGGTCCTCATTTTACCGACCTCGGAAAGGCGGAAGGCTGAGTCAACCTTGAGCCGGTGAGAATCGAACTGGCAGTGGGCAGAATTAGCCTGCAATACCGCATTCTAACCACTGCGCCACCACGGCTCAAGACTCTTTCGATAAGATATGGCTAACAGGCCAGAGTGCCCTGTTAAGTTTGTAAGCGAGTCATGTACATCTCCACCCCAGACCACTCCAACGATGCCCTTGAAGTGATGTCCCGGTGCCTGAAGGCCGTGTGGGTCTGGATGGGGAGGAACAGGCTCCGACTAAACTCCAAGACTGAGTGGCTGTGGTTGCTGGCGTCCCAATATAGTCAGCTGGTGCCATCGCTGACTATTGGGGGCGAGACATTGGCCCCCACGGAGAGGGCGCGTAACTTGGGTGTCCTCCTGGATGCACGGCTGTCTTTAGAAGAGCGTATGACGGCCGTGGCCAGGGGGGCTTTTTATCAGGTTCGCCTGATACGCCAGTTGCGCCCCTTTCTGGATTGGGACTTCTTATGCACGGTCACTCATGCCCTCGTCACTTCCCGCCTGGACTACTGCAAAGCTCTCTACATGGGGCTCCCCTTGAGGAGCACTCGGAGGCTCCAACTGGTGCAGAATGCAGCCGCGCGGGTACTTATGGGGGCGACATGGCGTTCCCACCTCTCCTGCGCGAGCTGCATTGGCTTCCAGTGGTCTTCCGGGTGCGCTTCAAGGTATTGGTTCTCATCTTCAAAGCCTTCCATGGCTTAGGGCCCGGTTATTTACGAGACCACCTTCTGCCACCGATAACCTCCCACCGGCCAATACACTCCCACAGAGAGGGCCTCCTCAGGGTGCCGTCGGTCAGGCAATGTCGGCTGGTGACCCCCTGGGGAAGAGCCTTCTCTGTGGGGGCACCCGCCCTCTGGAATGAGCTACCCCCAGGGATACGACTGATCCCAGGCCTCCGGAGCTTCCGCCGGGCTCTGAAGACTTTTTTATTTCAGCAAGCCGGGCTGGGTTAAAAATCTTTTAATTGCTGAATTTTATGGGTAAGAGGTTTTAAATTGGGGGAAGCCAATATAAATTTAATTTTGTTTTTATAGTATTTTAATGTTTATATTGTATGTTTTTTAATTTTGGCTGTTCACCGCCCTGAGTCCTTCAGGAGAGGGGGCGGTATAAAAATTTAAAAATAAATAAATAAATAAATAAATAAATGTGGATCCAATCCTCAATAAGAGAAAAAGAGTAATCGAGCAAGAGCATCGCAGATTAACAAATGCGACTCTGTAGTAACTTCTACCGGATGACCACAAAAGAGAATTCAAAGAGTGAGGCAGTCTGAAATTGTTCTCACATTTCTTCTTCCTCACAAACAGTGTTAAGCTAAATTTTAGAAGGCACCATGTTTTATTTTTTGCTTACGCTGAAAAAGGCCAAGATTTAGTGATAATAGAACCTCAAAAAGTCCCAGAGTTAATTTCAGCCAATAACTGGTAAGAGAACAGAACTGAGGGCTATCTTAGATCAGTGTTTTTTCAACCTTAGCCACTTTTAAGATGAGTGGACTTCAACTCCCAGAATTCCCCAGCCATGGCTGGGGAATTCTGGGAGTTGAAGTCCACTCATCTTAAAAGTGGCTAAGGTTGAAAAAACACTGTCCCAGATCTTTCAGCCTTTTCTGAAACTACTATATATTTAATTTTTTTCTCCTCTATAACGGCTTATAGTCTCTTCAGATGCTTGTCTCGCACTTCCCAGAATTCCCAGCAAAAGTCAAGGCGGTTAAGAGAATTCTGGGAGTTGAAGTCCGTGCGTTTGGCAGCGGCCCAGGTTAAGGGAACACGGGGGTAGAGTGGCTGCTATGCAATTCTGAGAATACCACGATCTAGAAAGGGCCTAGATTTCCAGTCTAGAATGGAATATAAATAGTGTTATGTGTTCCGCAGGGAGAAACAAAATAATGGCAGTACATCCAGTCACGTTAAATCAGGATAAAGCAGTTTTTTTAACATTCTCTGTTGGGTGGTTTTCTCGTCCCAAGTGAGACACTATCCTCTAGTGCTGTTATATAGGATGGCAGTGGAACATCTGATGAAAAGAAATTTCTCCACTAGCAGCTCTACAGTAGTGGCCGAAATTGTGGAAACCTTTTGGGGGAAAGTGTATTTTTGAGGTTTGATGGCTAATAACACCACTTTTTATTTTGGAGTTTCGAGATAATCCTATTCCACTGCTGGAATGGCCTGGGAACAGCCCAGACCTTCACCCAATGGAAAATCTATGGAGCCGACGAAAGAAACTGGTTAGTCAGAAGCGACCCAGCAATAAAACCCAGTTAATAGAAGCAACCCTTCAATCTTGGTTTCCCATGAGAACAGCTGCAGAACTAAAAGACTTGGGTCACTCCATGGGAAGACGTTGTAAGGCCGTAATTAATGCTAAAGGTTACCCAACTAAGTATTAACTGACATGGTGATCATTTTTGTATAGCTCGTTTTTTCTATGGTGATCATTTTTGTAGATCTCGTTTTTTTTCTACGCGTTTCCCTTTTCTTCTTTATACGGTAACTGCTATTCTAAGAGCAAATCCTTCATAAAAGTGATTGCATGACATTCTTGATTAAATTATCTTTCCATTGATATATAATTTGATGGCACTACTCCCCCCCCCCAAAAAAGTGGTGTTATTAGCTAGTTTTAGAAAATACACTTTTCCTAAAAGGTTTCCACAATTTTGGCCACTACTGTAAACTTGGAAACACGCTTGTGCGTGGAAACCAACGTTCTGTTATTGGGCACTTTCCAGATATGTTAGGAGTGCAACTGTGTAAATTTGCAGCCAATCTGAATTCTCAAAGCTACGGTCCCAACTCAACTGCAGTTGGAGAGCAAAGAAGTTTCAACCCAAAAGAATGAAGGCCAAGAGGATCAGGCTGGAGAAGAGAAAACCAGCTGCAGGATACGACACGATTAGCTGGTTGCAGCTTTTGGATCATCCGGTACATTTTCACCTCCCTTTTCTAGGTTTTCAAACTCCATAGATCTCTTGGGCTCCAGTAGATCAGACTCTACAACTCTTCCACGGGGCACAAATTGTTTGAGCTGTTCTGTCCAGAGCGACGGAGGATGAAAAAGATCACTGGCTGATGAAAACAACGTGGAAAAGATCAGCCCGAAGAGGTTATCTCAGATATGTTGGAGGTGCCCAATGAGGAATGTTTTTGCTCTGTCCTCTTTTTCTTCCCCCTCCACACCTCGGTGGGCTTATTTCCAAAATCGATAAAATCCCAAAGCGATGGCAAGGCAAGTGAAAACAGAAGCTGAAATTAAAAGAAGAAGAAGAAGAAAAAAAATATAGTGAATCTTTTTGGGTTTAAAAAGTTTCATGCAATTTGCCTTCACCATTTTAACAGATTAACAAGAGTTGGAAGGGACCTTGTAGGTCATCTAGTCCAACCCCCTGCCCAAGCAGGAGACTCTACACCGTTTCTGACAGATGGCAGTCCACTCTCTTCTTGATGTGATGAAGCTCCCACAACTTCTGAAGGCAACTTCTGTTCCATGAGTTGATTGCTCTCACTGTCAGGAAATCTCTCCTTATTTCCAGGTTGAATCTCTCGTTGTTCAGTTTCCAATCATTATTCCTTGTCTGGCCTTCAGGTGCTTTGGAGAATAGCTTGACCCCCTTCCCCTCTGTGACAGCCCCTCAAATATTGAAAGACTGCTATCATGTCTCCCCTGGTCCTTCTCTTCACTAGACTAGCCATGCCCAGTTCCTGCAACCGTTCATCGTATGTTTTAGCCTCCAGTCCCCTAATCATCTTGGTTGCTCTCCTCTGCACTCTTTCTGGAGTCTCAACATCTTTAGAAAAAGTGCGGAGAAGAGCAACCAGGATATCAATCTTAGATACCAGCTGAAGATCTTCACAAAAGAGGCCTTCAAACAGAGTCTGGATGGTCATCTTAGAGATGTTTAGAGCAGGGGTCTCCAACCTTGGCAACTTTAAGCCTGGCGGACTTCAACTCCCAGAATTCCCCAGCCAGAAGAAGAAGAAGAAGAAGGAGGAGGAGGAGGAGGAGGAGGAGGAGGAGGAGGAAAAGGAAGAATAAGAAGAAAAGGAAGAAGAAAAGGAAAGAGGAGAAGAAGAAGAAGAAGAAAAAGAAGAAGGAGGAGAAGGAGAAGAAAAGGAAGAAGCAGAAGAAAAGGAAGAAGAAGAAAAGGAAGGAGAAGGAAGAAGAAAAGGAAGAAAAGAAGGAGGAGAAGGAGGAGAAGAAGCAGAAGAAAAGGAAGAAGAAAAGGAAGAAGCAGAAGAAAAGGAAGAAGAAAAGGAAGAAGAAAAGGAAGAAGAAAAATAAGGAGGAGAAGAAAAGGAAGAAGAAAAGGAAGGAGGAGGAGGAGAAGGAGAAGAAAAGGAAGAAGCAGAAGAAAAGGAAGGAGAAGAAAAGGAAGAAGTAGTTTTGCTTCTCATCCAAGAAGCTTCATCCGTTCTGACTGCTCAGAACTAAATCCTTCCATCTCTCCGCCCTCCAGTCAGAACAGATGAAGCTTCTTGGATGAGAAGCGAAACATCTTCTTCTTCCTCAAGGAAAAAAAGAGTCCAGTTATGCCTTTTTGAAAAAGCACCTTTGAGACAACTATGACCTGGATGACAGAGAATCTCCATGTGTGAGAAGGAAAATTAACTCTATTTGACGTAACATGTCACCCCAAGTCCTTCTCTCCACTAGACTAGACATACCTAGTTCCCTCAATCGTTCATGATATGATTTAGCCTCCAGACTCTTTGCCATCTTTTATTAAGTTATTAAAGCAAAAGAAAATAGAAAACAAGTGAGGAATTGTATGAAATGTGATTAAATAACCGAAATAGCAGTAGCAGTAGCACTTAAGATTTATATACCGCTTCACAGTGCTTTACAGCCCTCTCTAAGCGGTTTATAAAGTCAGCGTATTGCCCCTAACAATCTGGGTCCTCATTTTACCGACCTTGGAAGGATGGAAGGCTGAGTCAACTTTGAGCCTGGTGAGATTCGAACTGCTGACAGTCGACAGAGTTAGCCTGTAATACTTCATTCTAACCACTGTGCCATCACAGCTCCTTCCTTCCTTCCCTTTCCTTCTTTCCTTCCTTCCTTCCCTCCCTCCATTCCTAATAACACTTACTTATATACCATTTCATAATGCTTTCCAGCCCTCTCTAAGAGTTTTACAGAGTCAGCCTATTGCCCCCAACAATCTGGGTCCTCATTTTACCCACCTCGGAAGGATGGAAGGCTGAGTCAACCTTCAGCCCCATCAGGATCGAACTGCTGGCAGTTGGCAGAGTTAATCTGCAATACTACATCCTAACCGCCCCGTCCCTTATCATTCAGCAGCTACAGAAAACGTTGTCCGTTTGTTTGAATTGCTAAGCATCCCACTTTGGAGGCTGGCTTTTAACACACCAGGCACATACCTGCTAAGTACCGGATGGTTTCCAGCTTATTCGACTCCATGAGTGTTTTGAGAGCTGCAATCTCAGCATCTATTTTATTGTTGACTTCCGTAATGGAACTGTTGGTGCTGGAATCCTAAAAGGACATACAGAGCATCATTTGGCATCCAAAAGGAGCAGGGCAGTTAGCAGAAATAGGCTATTTTCTCCCTGTGGTTTAGTGTGGCATCAACATCCTTTGTTAACAGTAACAGAGTTGGGAGGGACCTTGGAGGTCTTCTAGTCCAACCCCCTGCTTAGGCAGGAAACCCCACACCAGTTCAGTCAAATGGTTATCTAATCTCTTCTTTAAAACTTCCAGTGTTGGAGCATCTGGAGGCAAGTTGTTCCACTGATTAATTGTTCTAACTGTCAGAAAATTTCTCCTTAGTTCTAAGTTGCTTCTCTCCTTCATTAGTTTCCACCCGTTGCTTCTTGTCCTGCCCTCAGGTATTTGGAGAATAGGTTGGCTCCCTCTTCTTTGTGGCAGCCCCTGAGATATTGGAACACTGCTATCATGTCTCCCCTAGTCCTTCTTTTCATCAAACTAGACATACCCAGTTCCTGCAACTGTTCTTCATATGTTTTATATGTTTTTACATGTCTTCTTAAAAGTCTCCAGTGATGGAGAACTCACAACATCTGGAGGCAAGTTGTTCCACTGATTAATTGTTCTCACTGATGGGAAATTTCTCCTTAGTTCTAGGTTGCTTCTCTCCTTGATTAGTTTCCACCCATTGCTTCTTGTCCTGCTCTCAGGTGCTTTGGAGAATAGGTTGACCCTCTCGTTTTTTGTGGCATCCCCTTATCAGGAATCAACTAATCAAGAATTAACTAACTTTGGATACCCAGGAAAAAGTTATTTCTGTTCTGTCAGGGTATTTAAAATTTATGCATTTCCTTCCGTCACGTTGCTGCCATGCTTACAAATGTTCAAGTAGCCCTTGACTTACAACCAAAATTGGGAACAGAATTTCCATTGATAAGCGAAGCGGTTGTTAAATGAGTCACACTCAATTTTACAACCGTTTTTGCCATGATTTTAACAACTACAGTTGTTAAGGGAATCATGAGGTTATTAAGCGAATCCGGCTTCCCCCATTGACTTCGCTTGTTGGAAGCCAGCTGGCAAGGATGCGAATGGCGATTATGGGATGCTGCAACCCTGATACGTCAGTTGCCAAGCATGGCTGGCTGGGGAATTCTGGGAATTGAAGTCCACACATCTTCAAGTTGCCCTGGTTGAGAAACACTGATCTAGAATCTAGAACAGTGATGGCTAACCTTTTTGCCGTCGCATGCCAAAAGCGGGGGTCGCACATGGGGGGTGGGGGGGTCGCGCGTGTGTGCCCACACCCATAATTCAATGCCCCCCCGTGCCCCCGCGCATGACCTCCCCCCACTTTTGGCACGCAATACCAAAAAGGCTAGTGGTGGACCCAGTAGGCCTGTTTTTCGCCCTCCCCAGGCTCCAGAGGCTTTCTTGGAGCCTGGGGAGGGCGAAAATGGCCTTTCCCACCTCCCCAGAGACCGGAAATGGCCCGTTTCCCGACTTCCGGTGGGACTAGAAGGCCCAAAAATCAGCTGGTCTGCGTGCGGATGCGCACTGGAGCTCAGCTAAGGTAACGTTCGTGTGCCCACAGATATAGCTCCGTGTGCCATCTGTGGCACGCGTGCCAAAGGTTCACCATCACGGATCTAGAACAAAAGCGGTTCAAACGCTTACTTTTTTATGAAATTCCGTGGAGGCTTCCATCAGCTTTCTTTCTTGATCTGTGAACTGGAGAATTAGGAAAAAGAACAAAAATTTAAAAAAACCAAAAACAAACAGGAATACACAATCAGCTCAAAAAATACAGGTCGTCCTTGACTTACATCTGTTCATTCAATGATTGTTCGAAGTTACGACAGCACTGAAAAACCTTCCCAGCTGGTTTTTGACAAGCAAAGTCCGTGTGGTGAGCTAGATTTGCTTAATGACGATGTGATTCACTTAACAACCATGGCAAAAAAAAAAAAGATAGCAAAATGGGGACAAAGCTCACATTACAATTGCCTTGCTCAGCAACAGAAATTTGGGGTTACAAGTCAAGGACTACTTTTAGGTAACGAAAAAAAAAATACCAACACGAAACTACTCACCATATCGGTCACTCTGCTTCTCTCCAAGTTGATGTCCAGCTTGTTTTCAGCTCTGATCTGGTTAGTTTCATTCTTTAAAGAAAAACACACCTCTCTCAATTTTAGGAAGGGAGAAAACGGGATGTTCTTTTCCCCTGAATTTTCAAGCCTGCCTGAAAATTCTGTTTTCTCTTTGGAGATCGTGCTATTCAAAACCCGATTTCAGCAGCTGGTGTGACGTGCTCGTTTCCGCTTTCCTACTGTTACACATTTGGGACTAGCATCTTTATTAAGGCATGGTTTACTCTGCACTGTTGCAGCATGTGGAAGAATGAGACAGGGCTGGGTGGGGGGTCTTGCTCAAGGTTTTCCAAAGGCAAAGACAGTTTATGAAGTTGTGGGCAATTAATTTCCCCAAAGTTATCCCAAAAGTGCTTTTTTTCAGGAAGCAACTGGACTTTCTTGTTTTTTCTTTGAAGATATTTTGATTCTCACCCAAGAAGCTTCTTCAGCTCTGACAAAATATGGGGAGGGGAATGGAAGGATTTATATTCCTTGCAGACAGCTGGTCATTTGCATCGTTTTAGAGGGTTGTTGAAGCACTTGGAGCAGGAGTGGGCTGCTGGGGGTTCGCAGGGGTTCGGGAGAACCTCTAGCTAAGATTCTGTGCAGTTCGGAGAACCGCCAAATCCCACTCCAGGCTGGCCCCGCCCACCCCGCCCCTCCCCGGAGTCCCCACACGGCCCGTTTTGGATGCAGGTAAGTGCAGTGCGTTTGCGGAGGCTTGGGGAGGGCGAAAAACAGGCCTACTGGAAGTTCAGGAAGGCCAGAAACGCCTCTGGAACCTGGGGAGGCCGTTTTTGCCCTCCTGGAGCCTTGAGGAAAGCCTCAAGGCAAAAACACTCCCCCCCCGGCGTGGTGCAGGAGGCCAATTAGGCCACGCCCATCCAGCAACCAAGCAGAGAACCCCTTGCTAAAATTTTTGAAGCCCACCCCTGACTTGGAGGTTTATCTGTGTCCTCAGGGCCTCAGTGCAAATGGTTCCTGTAGTCTGCAATTTTTTTCTTCTGGAAATCCATTCCTACTCCTACCCCATTCCAAGGTTGTTCATCCCAAATTGTATAGCTAAAAGTCTGTAAAGATTCTCAGTCTAAACCATGACCTGGATGACTGGGAATCTCTACAGACTTTTAGCTATACAATTTGGGATGAACCCCCTTGGAATGGGGTGGGAGTAGGAATGGCTTTCCAGAAGAAAAAAATTGCAGACTACAGGAACCATTTGCACTACTCGGGAGACCCTGAAGACACAGACAGACCTCCAAGTGGCCTCAATGACCCTCTAAAAGGATGCAAATGACCAGCTGTCTGCAAGGAATATAAATCCTTCCATTCCCCACCGTCCTATCAGAACTGAAGAAGCTTCTTGAGTGAGAAGCGAAACATCTTCAAAAGAAAAAACCAGAAAGTCCAGTTGCCTCCTGAAAAAGCATCTTTGGGACTACCATGACTGGATGAAGGAGAATCTCTAGAGAATTTCCCCAGAGTGTCAATATAAGACACTTGGAACTGTTGTAGAGGGGCAAACCAATAGGGCTGGGAAAGTGAATAGGAATGCACACATGGACATACGTAAATTGGAAAAAAAAAAAGCAGTTTTCTTCAAAGTAAAAGCAATCCACAGGCCCAAACATGGACAACCAAAGGGCCAGATAATGAATATCTGCCAGAAAAAAAACCCACCAAGCTCAGAGAGTACGAAGGACCCCTCATTTCAGCCCTGAGCAAATAATATTCTCCTTTATCAGAACTTTTTCAATTCAAGAAATCCTGGCCCTCTTAGGTTTGCTGCAGAATTTGAGCCCTCGCAGACTAGTCCTGAGTATTTACCAGCCCCTGATTTGTAAGGACTCCAATTCTGCAGCAAACCTGAGAGGACCAGGTTTTCTTGAATTGAAAAAGTTCCGATAAAGGAGAATATTTGTAGCTCAGGGTTGAAATGAGAGGTACTGTATTTTTCGGACTATAAGACACACTTTTGTGTCTCCCAAAAGGGGGCAAAAATGCCTGTGCGTCTCATAGACCGGATATTGCCGAAGCCCCGCCGGCTGTTTTTTGGCCGCCGCACACCCTGTTTTTGGGCCTTTTTTCGGCCCATTTTCGAGGCTTTTTGGGGGCTGTTTTTGAGGATTTTTTTCGGGGCGTTTTTGAGGATTTTTTGGCATTTTTTGGGGGGGAAAACACGGGCTGAAAAAATCTTCAAAAACAGCCCCCCAAAAGCCTCAAAAACAGCCCCCAAAAAGGCTCCCCAAAACCTCAAAAACAGCCCCCTAAATGCCTCAAAAACGGCTCCAAACAGCCTCAAAAACGAGCCAAAAAAGCCCCAAAAACGGGCTGCAAAAAGCCTCAAAAATGGGCTGAAAAAAGCATTGAAAACAGGCTGAAAAAAGCTCCCAAAATGGGCCAAAATAAGCCTCAAAAATGGGCTGGAAAAAGCCGCGGGAACAGGTTGAAAATAGACTGGAAAAGGCCTGAAAAAAGGCCTGAAAAAAGGTAGGCCACAAACTTTTTCTGGGTTGTTTTCTTCTTCTAAATTTAGGTGCGTCTTATAGTCTGAAAAATACGGTACTTGGTACTCTGACCTTGGTGGATTTTTTCTTGCAACTGTTTCATTAGCCAAACTAAGTAACATTATCAATGCTAGTGATGATCTTACCTAGTTTGGGTAACGAAACATCTGCAAGAAAGAAAAAAAACACCAAACTCAGAGAGCACCAAGGACACCTCGTTGAAAAGATCGTCCACAATTATTTTTAAAAGCAGATTTAAGCTCCATCCTAAAACTGAATGTTCCTTGGCTGTTCCTGGTCTACTTACCATTAGTTGCTGTTTAACTTGATCCAATTCAATTTTCATTTTCTAAGGAAGAGAGGAAGAAAGCAGAGAAACAGCGGATGGTATAAAGGAGCTGCAACAGCAAAATATGCACATTAACTTTCACCGCCATAACTTTCATTGACATATATCTGAGCCATGATGCAGCTGCTTTAAAGGGCTGCAACCAGCCATCCCATTCACGTCCTCACCAGCTCCCGTTTGGGACTGAATTTGAAACACTGCACCTAACATATATAACCTGAAAATTGTCAAATTTGCAGAAAATCTTCACAAGCTAAACAAATACAGCTCAGGGACTGCCCCAGCTACGGACCGCAAAGAATGCAGCACACACGAAGTCCATTCAAACCTTAATTTACTAAAATAAACCAGTTTTTTACAACAACGGCTGTTAATTAAGTGCATTAACAGCCGCCAAGAATTCAAAGAATAATACTGAAAGCTTACTGTGGTTGGCAGAATGCCCAGAAGCAATTTGCAGGAAGCTGATAAGATAAGCAAGACAAGACACAAAGGTATGTGAACGAAGTTGTTCCCTGCAAATTGCTTCAGTCGGCGGTTCTCCTTAAATAGGCTAAGGGAGTGGCCAATTAGCCCCAAGCCTTACTCTCGAGGAGACCTCCTCCTGAGGAGCCACTCCTGCCTTTTGGCAGCTCTGTGCGCCCGTGCATTGAGAAGAGGCTCCTCCTCTTCGTCCTCTTCACTTAAGGGAGCTTCTGGAGGTTCTGAAGGCCCTGGCTGAATCCCCGTCTCTGGCACATCTTCTCCAGCCTCATTGTCTGACTCGAATGCCAGCTGCACAGTCTGCTGGCGCAGCACCACACCAGCCTCCTCGCTGTCGGAATCAGCTACTAGCTGCCCAGGCCGCGTACGGGCCACAACAGGGCAAGGTTTTTTTGTGGGGGAGAGAATACCTCGTTTTCTGCTCTCAAATTGGCAAATTCGCTCTTCTCAAGAAGGACCATATCCTTGCGAATAGAATCCAGGTGAAACATTATCTGTTGCAGAGTTATTTCCTAAAACATAAAATATAAAATTACACATGCACACACACACAAAATGTTGCAAGGCATCTTAAATATTCCTTCTTTTCCCAGAGATGGGAAGATATATGTCGGAAGAATGTTCTGTGAAATGACAACTCATTTGATTGAACATTTTGGGGAAACAGTGGCAAACTTCATACACTATATTTGTACCTTATATATGCACATATACAGCTATATACATGCACATTCTTTTTAAGGCACATATCTAATCTAATTAGATGAGAGTGGTGCAATGGCCTAGAGATGGAGCTCTCGCCTCACAATCAGAAGGCTGTGAGTTCGATCCTAGGTAGAGGCAGATATTTCTCTCTCTGGGCCCAATGAGAATATATCTGCTGAACAAAGCTCCGCATTGGTGACAGGAAGGGCATCCGGCTATTAAAACGTTCTGCTAAGCTCCATTCAGTTGCCCAGACTCAACCTTGCAAGGGATTATGGGGTCGTTAAATGATGATGATCTAATCTAATTAGATGTCAAAATGTTTTGCGCACTTCTAACGGTTCCCTTGCGGGCGACATTTTTACAAGGCCATCTCACTGCCAAAAGTGTAACAATTCAGAAGTGTTGTGTTTGGAATGGAAAGACCAAGGTTCAAGTCCGACCTGAGCTAACTCACAGTATGATTTAGGATCAATCACTTTCTCTTGGGGCCGTTGACAGCTCGGGTTTGAGACCCCAGCACCGCACGACAAGGTGAGCTCCCGTTCCTTGCTGCAGCTCCTGCCCGCCTAGCAGTTTGAAAGCATGCAGATGCAAGTAGATAAATAGGTACCATTTCAGTGGGCCTGAAATGTAAGTAGATAAATAGGTACCATTTCAATGTGTTCTGTGTGCCTTGGCATACAGTCATGCTGGCCACATGACCACAGAAGTGTTTTGGGACAATGCTGGCTCCCTCAGCCAAGAAACAGAGATGAGCAGCGCCCTCTAAAGGCAGACACAGCTGGACAGGGAAATTTTTATCTTTACCTTACTTTCTCTTAGTCGATACATTTTTCTAGGAAAAGGGTGATCCCCATCAGGGTTGAAATCCAACATTTTTCCCTACCGGTTCTTTGGGCGTGACTTGATGGGCATGGCAGGGGAAGGATATTGCAAAATCTCCATTCCCATCCCACTCTGGGGCCAGCCAGAGATGTTATTTGCCGGTTCTCCGAACTACTCAATTTTTTCTTTTTTAATTTGATTTATATGCCGCCCTTCTCCGGAGACTCAGGGCGGCTTACAGTGCATTAAGCAATAGCCTTCATACTTTTATATATTTATCCAAAATCAGCTTATTGCCCCCACAAACTGGGTCCTCATTTTACCTACCTTAGAAAGGATGGAAGGCTGAGTCAACCTTGAGCCTGGCGAGATTCGAACTTACTTTAATTGCAGACAGCTGGTGTTAAATTACAGTGCCTATGTCTGCAGAGCAGACAAATTTCCGCTACCGGTTCTCCAAAACTTATTAGAACCTGCTGGATTTCACCTGATCCCCGTATTATCAACCTTAAGTATTAAGGTTATCAACCTTAAATTCCTGGTAAGGCAGCAGAAAATCTGAAAGCTCAAAATATCCCTGCAACACGCAACTGGTTTCTAACTTGGGAGAACAAGTCTGTCCTTAAGATATGCATTGCCTAAAGAACTATGAAGACGATAATTCGTTTAATGGCCGTTTGAAAATACAACAGTCTCTGAAGAGAGTGACTTAGCGCTTAACAACTGTTGCAACCTCTCCACCATCACAATGGTTGTATTTACGATGGATGCGGCGTCCTGGGGAGGGTGTGTGTGTGTCACGTGATCCCACCATTCCCAACCTTCCCTGCCGGACTCCGGCCAAGCAAAGTCAGTGGGGGAAGCCAGATTCGCTTAACAGCCACATCATTCATTCAGCAACTGCAGCGATTCGCTTAACAACCATAGTTAGAATAGTCATAAAATCAAGGGCGACTCATTGAGCCACCGTCTTGTTTAACGACAGAAATCCTGGTTCCAATTGTGGTTGTAGGTCGAGGATTACTTATATGAATGGCCATAAAAAGTGATGCAACCGAGGGAATAACCGTCGGTTGGTTACCTGTTGGGCTTGCGTTACCATATCCTTGTAGACGGTATCCAGGCTGACCGCTGACAAACTCATTAATGCCGAGACGACCGTTTCAGCCTGTTCTTTTGCAAATCCTGTGGAGTATATAAAATACATCATAATCTAGTGCAGGGGTATCAAACTCAATTTCATTGAGGGCCGCTTCAGGGCTGTGGTTGACCTTGAGGGCCGGGTGGGTGTGGCTGACTGAGTGGGTGTGGCCAGTTTGACGACATTCACCGGGTGTGGCCAGCTGGGTGGGCATGGCCAGCTTGATGCCACTCCCCAAATTGCTGGCATGTTTCCTCTTCGCATTGGGTAGACCGGGCCGAAGTGACGTGGGCTGGCCCCTTACGTTTTCGAGGATCTGACCGTATCTTGAGTTTGGGCCCTGTGGGCCAGATCCGACCACATCCTTGAGTTTGGGCCCTGTGGGCTGGATCCGACCACATCCTTGAGTTTGGGCCCTGCGGGCCGTATCTGACCACATCCTTGAGTTTGGGTCCTATGGGCCAGATCCGACCACATCCTTGAGTTTGGCCCCATGGACCAGATCCGACCACATCCTTGAGTTTGGACCCCGTGGGCTGGAACCGACCACATCCTTGAGTTTGGGCCCTGCGGGCCGTATCTGACCACATCCTTGAGTTTGGGTCCTATGGGCCAGATCCGACCACATCCTTGAGTTTGGCCCCATGGACCAGATCCGACCACATCCTTGAGTTTGGACCCCGTGGGCCAGATCCAACCACATCCTGTGAGCCTTGAGTCTGACACCACTGGTCTAGTGAATTCAGAGTTTGTGTTAAGAAGTTTATTTATTTATTTATTTATTAATCAAATTTCTATACCGCCCTACTCCCGAAGGACTCAGGGCGGTGAACAGCCAAGATAAAATACAGATAATACAAATATTAAAAAATCCCTTAAAATTATTAAATATTCGGCCGAAACACAGATTAAAACACCCAATTTATAAAATCACGAATTAAAAAATTTAAAAATTTAAAAGATGGGAGTTAGGCCAGGCCAGCTTGCTGAAATAGAAAAGTTTTGAGAGCACGGCGAAACGTGCGCAGGTCCGGGATCTTCCGTATCTCTGGGGGGAGCTCGTTCCAGATGGTAGGTGCCCCCACAGAGAAGGCTCTCCCCCTGGGGGCCGCCAGTCGACACTGTTTGGCCGACGGCACCCTGAGGAGCCCCTCTCTATGGGAGCGTACTGGTCGGTGAGAGGCTATTGGTAGCAGAAGGCGGTCTCGTAGATACCCCAGTCCGAAGCCATGGAGCACTCTAAAGGTGGTAACCAAAACCTTGAAGCGCACCTGGAAGACCACCGGGAGCCAGTGCAGCTCGCGCAGGAGGGGGGTCACATGGGAGCGCCACGTCGCTCCCATAACCACTCGCGCGGCCGCATTCTGGACCAGCTGGAGCCTCCGGGTGCTCCTCAAGGGGAGCCCCATGTAGAGAGCATTGCAGTAGTCCAAGCGGGAAGTAACGAGAGCATGAGTGACCGTATTTAACGAGTCCCGATCCAGAAAGGGACGCAACTGGCGAATCAGGCGGACCTGATAAAAAGTCCCCCTGGCCACGGCCGTCATGTGCTCTTCTAAAGACAGACGTGAGTCCAGGAGGACACCCAAGTTGCGAACCCCCTCCGTGGGGGCCAGTGACTCGCCCCCAATAGTCAGTGATGGCACCAACTGACTATATCGGGATGTCGGAAACCACAGCCATTCGGTCTTGGATGGGTTGAGCCTGAGTCTGTTTCTCCCCATCCAGATCCGCACGGCCTCCAGGCACCGGGACATCACTTCAAGGGCATCATTGGGGTGGTCCGGGGTGGAGATGTACAGCTGAGTATCATCAGCATACTGGTGGTACTTCACCCCGAAACCACGGATGATCTCACCCAGCGGCTTCACATAAATGTTGAACAGAAGGGGCGAGAGGACCGACCCTTGTGGCACCCCACATACAAGGGGCCTCGGGGTCGACCTCTGCCCCCCTGTCAACACAGACTGCGACCGGTCAGAGAGAAAGGAGGAGAACCACCGTAGGACGGTGCCCCCCACCCCTAACTCCTCTAGCCGGTGCAGCATGATACCATGGTCGATGGTATCAAAAGCCGCTGAGAGGTCTAATAGGACCAGGACAGAGGAACAACCCCTGTCCCGAGCCCTCCAGAGATCATCAACCAACGCGACCAATGCCGTTTCCGTGCTGTACCCAGGCCTGAAGCCCGATTGGAACGGATCCAGATACGACGATTCATCCAGGTACTGGGGGAGCTGTCGCGCTACCACACTCTCAACAACTGGAGACTGGACGATAATTTGCCAACACTGCCGGGTCCAGGGAAGGTTTCTTGAGGAGAGGCCTCACCACCGCCTCTTTCAAGGCAGCAGGGAAGACACCCTCACTCAAGGAAGCATTTATAATCCCCTGGAGCCAGCCTCGTGTAACCTCCCGAGAGGCCAGCACCAACCAGGAGGGACACGGGTCCAGTAAACATGTGGCTGCGCTCAGTCTGCCCAGTATCCTGTCCACGTCTTCGGGCGTCACAGAATCAAACTCTTCCCAGATAATACTCACAAGACCTGCCTCTATCCTCCCCGCTGAATCTACCCAGTCAGAGTCCAGATGTTCCCGAATCTGAAAAGCAAAAGTTGAAAAGCAGAACCCCATTTTTCCCTTATACTTCTAGTAATCCATATAAGGTTTCATGCTATTTGTTCTCAACGCCATCTTCATGTTTGTAAGGGAGTGGGTGGCAATACCGCAGGGACCTTGTTAGGGCTTCGAAGCTAAGCAGGGACAGGACTGGTTAGGATTTGGATGGGAAGCAACCAAGGAATCCCAGGATGAGTTAGACAAGAAAGTTGGGAAACAAGAAAGGTGAGAAACATTCTAGAAGACAATGATGGGAAACCAAGTACCATGATACTGACAAGAAAGCTGTAGAGGTAGTCCTTGACTTACAACAGTTCGTTTAGCGACCGTTCGAAGTTACGATGACACTGAAGAAGTGGCTTATGATCGTTTTTCACACTTTTGACTGCTGTAGCGTCCTCACAATCACTTGATGACAATTCAGACCTTTGCAGGATCCCCGCAATCACGTCATCAAAATTCAGACGCTTGGCAAATGACTCCTATTTATGACCGTTGCACTGTGACCCGGAGTCATGTGATCCCCTTTTTGCGACCTTCTGACAAGCAAAGTCCATGGGGAGGCCAGATTCACTTTACGATGGGCTTACTAACTTAACTGTAGTGATCCATTTAACAACGGTGGCAAGAAAGGTCGTAAAAGGGGGCAAAACTCAACAAATGTCTCCGTTAGCAATAGAAATTTTGGGCTCCATTGTGGTCATAAGTTGAGGACTACCTGTCTAAGTCTAAGAGCTATTGCTATTGCATGGAGGAAAGCTCTCTTAATTTAATTTTTCTACTTTTTTGGTGAGGAAAAGAAAAAAAAAGAAATCTGCCTCTGCCACTGAGGAATTTTGCCTCTTTGCAGCAAACAGCCTGCTTTATTTTCATTTTTGTTTTCAGCATAACTTGATTAGCACAAGGGGAAAAAAAATCTGCTCCAGCAATTTTCTTCCTTGCAGCAAGGAGCAGAGGCCCCTGCAAAACAGCTGAGAATTGGGAGGTGGATCCAATCAACTTGTGCTAATTAGGCTGTGCTGAAGCTGAAAGGAGCTGTTTCTTCTTGCTGCAAGGAGGTAAACTGCTGGGAGGCAGAGGCCAAAGGGTGGGGGCCAGTGGGCGGGCGGGGCTACATTCGGTGTATAAGACGCACCTAAATTTTCACCCCCTTTTGGGGGGGGGGAAAGGTGCATCTTATACTCCGAAAAATACGGTAATTTCATTGTACGAGATGCAGTGACAATGAACTAAACTAAACTAAACTTAAGACACTTTTCACTGGAGATGTTTGCTCACCGTGGGCTTCTAGATCTCGCACCAGACGATGGGTGTCGAAGGTGAGTTTCCGTTGCTCCAGCGGCGTGATTTCGACTCTTCTCATATCGTAGGACTGCACTGAGGCCGAAGAAGCAAAACCTGAGAAGGGTGGCAAAGTTGAATTGTCTGCTTAGGTCAAATAAGATTTGATCATCTTCTAAGGCCAGGTTTCCCAACCTCAGCCACTTTAAGGTGTGTGGACTTCAACGCCCAGATTTCCCCATGACTCTTTGAGCCAAAATAAAAGAAGCCAATTGAGGGATTACCCTGACAGGTGAACTGCACCAACACACCTCCATCTTTTCTTGCATTTATATACACACACATACATACATATAGCATTTCTTTATATATCTGTTGCCTTTCAATATATACTGTAGATAGATAGATAGATAGATAGATAGATAGATAGATAGATAGATAGATAGATAGATCAGGATAATCAGAATCAGAATAGAGGTGGAAGGGATCTTAGAGGCCTTCTAGCCCATCCCTCTTCTCAAGCAGGAGATCCTATATCATATAGAAAGATAGACAGACAGATATATAGATATAGTAGATAAAGATGATAGAGATAGATTGATAGATTGATAGAGATAGATAGATATATAAAGAGATATACAGTAGATGATATAGTTAGAAATAGAGATAGAATATATATATATTCTCGATATATATAGTCTCGATAGAAAAACACTTAAATCTTTCCCCTGGCTCAAGCTGATGAAGGGAGGGGAACTTGTGGCTCAGAGGTTAATACAACTGCCTAACATGCAGGAAGTCCAAGTTCGAATCCGAGTAAGGGTATGGCTAGCTGATGAAAGCTAAACAGCTTGAAATAGGATCTATACTAGTCTCCCTTTATTTCTTTATCAGCAAAATATACATTTGGTATAAAATGGTTTGGTATAAAATGCGACTGCTTGAGGGCTCCTGGATTGGAGCTGAAAGGCGAAAGGGAGCAGAATGCCCCCTCCCACATGTTGGGGAATACCAGGTGTC
This sequence comes from Pantherophis guttatus, assembly GCF_059756535.1. Classification (NCBI taxonomy): domain Eukaryota; kingdom Metazoa; phylum Chordata; class Lepidosauria; order Squamata; family Colubridae; genus Pantherophis; species Pantherophis guttatus. The sequence goes on from NC_142067.1 coordinate 7,718,137, forward strand.
TCGATAGAAAAACACTTAATATATATAATTAACACATATATATATGTTTTCTGAGGTTTTCGCGGGTGTTTTTATGTAGGTCTTTGGTTATTTGGGTTTTCTCCCGCGTAAAATTGGAGGTTTCTTGGCAACGTTTCGACGAAGTCTCATTTGTCATCTTCAGGCTGGTGTTCTCGGCTTCGTGCTTCTAGGAGCAATGTGTGTGATCGCAGCTGTTTCTTCCTTTTAAAGTAGTTAAAAAAGCTGTTTCTTTCTTTTAAAGTAGTTAAAAAAGCTGTTTCTTCCTTTTAAAGCAGTTAAAAGGAAGAAACAGCTGCGATCATACACACATTGCTCCTAGAAGCACGAAGCTGAGAACACCAGCCTGAAGATGACGAATGAGACTTCGTCGAAACGTTGCCATGAAACCTCCAATTTTACGCGGGACAAAACCCGAATAACCAAAGACATATATATATATATATATATATATATATATATATATATATATATATATATATATATATATATATATATATTTATTTATTTATTTATTTATTTCATTTTCGTAGGCTTTATGTGTATTTCTCTTTAGCCAGGTTCTTCCTACGTAAACCAAGATTTTTATGCAGCCCTAGTTCAGTGAAATCACAATCCACTAGTTTCTAGGCTTTTTTTCTGACAGCCAGCAAACACTCTGCTGCCCATTGGGAGACTAAGGAGACTAAGATAGATCTATTTCGGACCGAAATAATCCGAAATAGATCGATCTTATTATCCAAAAAGATAGGTCTATCTTATCCAATCAGAGCACAGCCAAACCCCCAACCAATCAGAACACACCTCCACCCAATCAAAACACAGCCAAACTCCCACCCAATCAGTTCACACCCCCACTGGCAATTAAAAGGAAGAAACAGCTGCAATCACACATTGCTTCTAGAAGCACGAAGCCGAAAACACCAGCCTGAAGATGGCGAATGAGACTTCGTCGAAACGTCGCCAAGACACTTCCAATTTTACGCGGGAGAAAACCCGAATAACCAAAGACCTACATACAAACACCCGCGAAAACCTCAGAAAACATATACATACATACATACATACATATATATGAGAGAGAACTAAATGCAAACTAATATATATCTAAACTGAGTTTTAAAAAGTAGTTTTAACACAGGTTTGATTCTGTTCCAATAGAAATGGTTAATCTCAGAGGTAACATTTCAGCATATTTCTCAGATATAATTCGGAGAAATTAGCAAACCAAACAGCAGCATCGTTTGGGAATAATAAACCCAGGCGAAACACACTCGCTTTCTTGGTTTATATCAGATTGCAAAGCTAAGCAAGCATTCCTGGTTAAGAGACCTAAAAGTTGTCTCACCTCTGAACCGTGTAGAACAGTTGTGGACGTCCCGCAGCAACAGACTCACAACCCTTGAAGTTCTCATTTGCAACATCTTCCCACCGCCTTCTTGCTGGAAAAGCTGAATTTACACCAAAAAAGCAAGTCTCTTTTTTTAAAAAAAAAAGTGGCTTCCGGTCTGGAACCCCGTGGCTCTCTGGGAAATGTAGTTTTTAATCGGACCAGCGTTCTTCTTCTCCTCTCCCTTCTTCTGGCCTCAAAGCCCGATGGGAAATGTATGCCGAGCGGAAACTGCGGCGTTAGCTACAAAAATCCTGACCGCTAGATGGCAGCCAAGAGCCAACCCATTCTCTTCCCCTCCCTCCCTTTCCCTTTTGCAGATCAGATATATTTTTAACACTTCTCCTAACTTACCATACTGTGAAGTAATAGAATATATGTAGATATAGGCATAATTTTGCATTTATTCATTCATTCTGTCATGGTTACCTAGTGTATGTTGGGGGTGGTGACCCTTTGAGAGCTGTACGCAACGAAATTTGTGTTTTTTTCCCCCAAATAATTTTTTATTTATTAGGGTTGCCAGGTCTGCTTCCCAAAAATAGCGGGGTGGGGGTGGGGTTAAGTAGTAAAAAAAAAAAATTACAATTAAATTATATATTTTCTTACAAACATTTTAACACGTATTAAAATAATCACTTCAAAACTTTACTTAAAATTCAAAACATCAAATATATTATAATAATATGTAAAATATTAAATTACATTTTAATTTCATCATAAAGCTTTTGAATCAAAAAAATGTCCACTATTTTGTGAAAAAAAATAGTGAACATAATGTGAAAAAAGCGGACTGGCCACTCAAATAGTGGACAGCTGGCAACACTAATTTTTAAACAAAAATAAAACATAAAAACACCATCATTCCATATAGTTACAGACAGTATATCGATCGCTTTGTGTCCTTTTGTGCTCCGTCCTCTCTTCAATATACCACTATTTTGAGGTTATTTTCATATATATATAAAAAAGAAATTCACTTAATTTATTTCAGCATCCACATATTTCATGTTTATCTCCATTTTTTTTATTGTCCATCCATTGATAAAATAAATCCCATATCAAATAATATTGTTTATCTTCCTGCTCTCTTATTTCAAATGTCAATTTACTCATTTCAGCACAGTCCATCATTTTCTTAATAATTTCTTCCATCAGTAGGTGTCCTTCCTCCTTTCCAATTTTTTGCAAATACAATTCTAGCTGCTGTTAAAAGGTTCACAACGAAATTTGTTTTTAATGTATGCCAATTAGTGCACATTCTGTGGGAAGAAATGTCCACCTGGGTTCAGTTCCAAGTGGGGAAAAAGACACTGGAAACATGTGGACAGGACCACGTGCCTTGATTATGTTGGGTGAAGGAGAAAAAAGGGAAGAGATGCTGAGAGTGCCCGAGTTTTATACCCTCTCTGAGCTTTTGAATTTGCCTTGCATTCTGATTGGTTGTCAGACTCCCATGGGGCAATGCAGAGATAACTTTGTAAGTTGTCTTTTGAGTCCCAGGCTTGGTTGAGCCTTGCTGGGTGATGCAATCTCCCCAGGTGCCATGTGGTAAGTATTGTTGCTAGATGGGTAGAGGGCTAATCCTACCTTTGTTTATTTATTTATTTATTGGTTCGATTTATATGCCGCCCTTCTCCGGAGACTCAGGGCGGCTTACAATGCGTTAAGCAATATTTATTTTTATTTATTTATTTAATCTAATTTTTATACTGCCCTTCTCCCGAAGGACTCAGGGCGGTGCATAGCCAAAAAATAAAACAAACACATATATAAAATTAAAAGCAATTTAAAAAACATATTAAATAATTTGGCCCCGATATCATTAAAAAACTAAAACAACCCATTAAAATTAATGTTTAGGCCAGCCCATACTTTACAATAGCCTTCATACTTTTGTATATACCTACTTAGTAGGGCTTTCGCCCACCCCTCCCAAGCAGTATTCTTTTTTATACAAAGTCAGTTTATTGCTCCCACAATCCGGGTCCTCATTTTACCTACCTCGGAAGGATGGAAGGCTGAATCAACCTTGAGCATGGTGAGATTTGAACTTGCAGTAATTGCAGGCAGCTGGCAGCTAAGTGCTACTTAACAGCACTTTAATCCGCTGCTCCACCAAGGCTCCTTGTTGGATCTTCGGTGAGGGCATTTGCTTATGAATAGACCTAGCTATCTCTTTATCTCTTAAGCGCTGACATCTGCTATGGGCTATTGAGAGTGTGGGGGGCTATTAAGAGTGAGTCTGTTTCCTGCCTAAAAAACATGCTTCTCCATTTCTCAATCAGGGAAATATAATATTCTGCCTTTTTAATATTTCCTAGAATATTTCATTTTCCTAGGAGAGGGGTGGGTGCTAACTTCCTACAATTCAAAGGGACAGTAAAGTTATTCTGAGTTTTAAGTCTAAGTCTAAATGAGATGAAACATATCTAAAATGGGAGGTGGCCTCCAGACACGATGGGCGGCATGTAAAGCTAATAAATAAAAATAATCCATAAGAATCTGTCTCTATTCCAGATTGCTTCTTTTTTAAAAAAAATCAAATATTAACAACCTACTTTTCTGTCAATCAGTCAATCAATCAATTCAATGAACTTACTTGTAGAATCAGTTTGGATCAGAATGGATCCTGAGGTCACCATCTGCTGAGCTCTAAGTCTCAGGAACCTTTTGAATCCCTCTTTTTGAAGAACAGAGCATCTATTCTGATTCTCGTGTACCCCATGCCTTGATTACTGACCCCATCATTCTGAGCCAACACGTTTAGGCAAATGGGAGTGGGAGTCCCAACAGAGGTAAAGGTAAAGGTTCCCCTCTCACATATGTGCTAGTCGTTCCCGACTCTAGGGGCCTGTCAGTGCTCATCTCCGTTTCAAAACCGAAGAGCCAGCGATGTCCGAAGACGTCTCCGTGGTCATGTAGCCGGCATGACTCAATGCCAAAGGCGCATGGAACGCTGTTCCCTTCCCACCAAAGGTGGTCCCTATTTTTCTACTTGCATTTTTTACCTGCTTTCGAACTGCTAGGTTGGCAGAAGCTGGGACAAGGAACGGGAGCTCAGCCCGTTACGCGGCACTAGGGATTCGAACCGCAGAACTGCCGACCTTTCGATCGAAGCCACCGAGCCACTGCGTCAACAGAGTTAGGCAGCTCCAGTTTAGAGAACTCAGCACCACGAAAATTTGGAGAGGTGAATTTGGAACTTTGGAGAAAAGCTATGGTTTTAAATTTGCAGACATGCATAGTCCTTGACTTACGACAACTGAGCCCGAAATTTATGTTGCTAAGCGAGACAGTGGTTAAGTGAGTTTTGCCCTATTCTACGACCTTTCCTGCTACAGTCGCTAACTGAATCCCTGCCGTTCTTCAATTAGTAACACGATGGTTAAGTGAATTCGGCTTCCCCATTGACTTCGCTTGTCAGAAGGTCGCAAAAGCGGATCGTGTGACCCTGGGATGTTGCAACCGTCATAAATAAGAGTCAGTTGCCAAGCGTACGAATTTTGGTCACGTGACCAGGAGGATGCCACAACGGTCTTAAGTGTGAAAAGTGGTCCTAAGTCGCTTTTTTTAGTGCTGTTGTAATGTCGAATGGCCACTAAACAAATGGCTATAAGTCAAGGACTAGCTGTAGAAAATAAGTTTTACTTTAAACTGTTTTAGAAGGGGAAAAAATAAGTCATGTTACAGTTAGAGGGCAGTGGTTTACAGCAGAACCACCGTGCTGTCAATGGAAAAGAACATATCAGTTTTTCTTCTCTGTTGTTCTGTTTCTTTAGGAGAGACAAATTCTACGTTGTAGCATTAACAGTTCAATTATCTGCAGCAATGTATAGAATAGGAGAGTTTAAGGTTAGCTATGGACCATTTATTAATTCTTGATACTGGAGCATTTTACTTTTTATTTTTTATTTTTTTAAACAATCTTTATTCAGCTATTTTAGTTTTAAAATCACATTTCCATTTTTACAGCATTCCGTTATCGGTATCCATTCTAATGACATATTTTCCATTTACGGCCGTTCGTATTATACATTTATGTAATTTCTGCATTCATACATCTAAATACGTAAAACCTTTTACTATGTTATACAATTGTTCACCTCTAATATGCATTTTATAAATTCTTTATATCTTAACTATACTTATTAACGTCTTTGCTCATATTCGTAAATGTATACAGTTTTCCCTTTAACAGGATTTCTATATATATTCTATGCATTAATTTTACGTCTAGTTTCAAGCCCTCTATACCATACGCTCCAGATCTTATAATATCTGTTTCCTCTCTGTCTTTTAATTCCATACCAGAGTATTTTAAATCTTATTGTATTGTATTGTATTGTATTGTATTGTATTGTATTGTATTGTATCGTATCGTATCGTATCGTATCGTATCGTATCGTATCGTATCGTATCATATCCTACTCTATCCTACCCTACCCTACCCTACCCTACCCTACCCTACCCTACCCTACTCTACTCTACTCTACTCTACTCTACTCTACTCTACTCTATTCTATTCTATTCTATTCTATTCTATACATTTCGCTCCCACAGAGAGGGCCTCCTCAGGGTGCCGTCGGCCAGACAATGCCGGCTGACGACCCCCAGGAGGAGAGCCTTCTCTGTGGTGGCACCTACCCTATGGAACAATCTACCCCCAGAGATACGAGTGATCTCCGACCTCCGGATTTTTCGTTGGGCCCTAAAAACTTATTTTTTTCAGTTAGCCGGTCTGTCCTGATTTTAGGGTTAGTTTTAAAATTTTAATATTTATTTTAAATTGACAAGTTTTAAATTATGGGCCAAATTTATAAATTATTTTAACTTTATTTTTTAACTGTGATGTTTGTATAGATGTTTTTTATCTGGCTGTTCACCGCCCTGAGTCCGAAAGGAGAAGGGCGGTATAGAAATTCAAATAAATAAATAAAATAAAATAAATTTTCCTAGCCATTCCCTTTCCTTTTTCAGAGCTTTTTGGGCCTCTGGAGTGCTGTAGGAATCTGAACTCCGTTTCATTTTAGAGAAGCTTATTATATAAAGTCAAGTGTTATCGTAGACCTTGAGAAGCAATTCCAACTTGACCTATTTGTGCCGTTTTTTAAAAAAGTGCATGGATTTTTTTTTTCCTCTTACAGTCCGGAATAGATATGGACTTGGTGAACCTCTTTTGAGGAAATTGACCTTTTTCTGTGTGTCTACTGGCTTTTGCTGGATATTTTCTCCCTCCTGATTTTTCTATTCCGTCTAAAAAAAAAAAAAAGATCCCTCCGAGTGATGCAGAGAGGCTGCCCTTTTATCCTATCGCTAGTAAAAGAAAAAACAGAAACCCTCGATGGCTCTCGTAATGATTGATTGAACTTCGGAGGATGTCATGGGATGTTCAGAATTTTTAAAGGCGAAGCTGGTAAGTCATAGAATAGAGATCAGTGGGTGGCATAAAACGTCTTCGGAAAATACCTACATTTTGAGCCCAATTTTAAAATACAGAAAGGGACTCATTTCAATGTCAATACAATTTCTTCTCTAATCTGGACCCACCAGAGAAATAGATGAGTTGATGTTCCTCTGATATCCTAGGACTGCTGGACAGGCTGGATAGGAGTAGGTAATCTTCCTTCCTTCCTTCCTTCCTTCCTTCCTTCCTTCCTTCCTTCCTTCCTTCCTTCCTTCCTTCCTTCCTCCCTCCCTCCCTCCCTCCCTCCCTCCCTTTTCTTCTTTCCTCCCTCCCTCCCTCCCTTTTCTTCCTCCTTCCCTCCGTCCCCTCCTTTTCTTCCCTCCCTCCCTTTTCTTCCCTTCCTTCCTTCCTTCCTTTTCTTCCCTCCCTCCCTTTTCTTCCTCCTTCCCTCCCTCCCTTTTCTTCCCTTCCTTCCTTCCTTCCTTCCTTTTCTTCCCTCCCTCCCTTTTCTTCCTCCCTCCCTCCCTTCCTTTTCTTCCCTCCCTCCCTTTTCTTCTTTCCTCCCTCCCTCCCTTCCTCCCTTTTCTTTCTTTCCTCCCTCCCTTTTCCTTTCACCCTCTCTCCCTCCATCCTCCTTCCCTCCTCCCTCCCTCTTCCTCCCTTTCCTCTCATCTTCCTCTCTCTCTCATTCCCACCCTCTAATCTTCCTCCCTCCCTCCCTTCCTTTCACCCTTCCCCTCCCTCCCTCCTCCCTCCCTCCCCCTCCCTTTCCTCTCATCTTCCTCCCTCCCTCATTCCCACCCTCTAATCTTCCTCCCTCCCTCCCTTCCTTTCACCCTTCCCCTCCCTCCCTCCTCCCTCCCTCTTCCTCCCTTTCCTCTCATCTTCCTTCCTCCCTCATTCCCACCCTCTAATCTTCCTCCCTCCCTCCCTTCCTTTCACCCTTCCCCTCCCTCCCTCCTCCCTCCCTCCCCCTCCCTTTCCTCTCATCTTCCTCCCTCCCTCATTCCCACCCTCTAATCTTCCTCCCTCCCTCCCTTCCTTTCACCCTTCCCCTCCCTCCCTCCTCCCTCCCTCTTCCTCCCTTTCCTCTCATCTTCCTTCCTCCCTCATTCCCACCCTCTAATCTTCCTCCCTCCCTCCCTCCCTTTCACCCTTCCCCTCCCTCCCTCCTCCCTCCCTCCCCCTCCCTTTCTCTCATCTTCCTCCCTCCCTCATTCCCACCCTCTAATCTTCCTCCCTCCCTCCCTTCCTTTCACCCTTCCCCTCCCTCCCTCCTCCCTCCCTCTTCCTCCCTTTCCTCTCATCTTCCTTCCTCCCTCATTCCCACCCTCTAATCTTCCTCCCTCCCTCCCTCCCTTTCACCCTTCCCCTCCCTCCCTCCTCCCTCCCTCCCCCTCCCTTTCTCTCATCTTCCTCCCTCCCTCATTCCCACCCTCTAATCTTCCTCCTTCCCTCCCTTCCTTTCACCCTTCCCCTCCCTCCCTCCTCCCTCTTCCTCCCTTTCCTCTCATCTTCCTCCCACATTTCCTCCCCTTCCTTTCTCCCTCCCTTCCACCCACCCACCTTCCCTTCCTTCCTTTTCCTTTCACCCTTCCTCTCCCTCCCTCTCTCCCTCTCATCTTCTTTCCTTCCTCCCTCCCTCCCTCCCTCCCTCCCTCCTCCTCCTTTTGCGACCTTCTGACCAGCAACGCCAACAGGGAAGCCAGATTTACTGAACAAACCATGTTACTAATTTAAGAACCGCAGCGATTCACTTAACAAACAAGGCGAGAAAAGTCGTAAAGTGGAGCAAAGCTCCCTTAACAAATTTCTCACTTAACAACTTGAATTTTGGCCTCAGTTGTAGTTGTAAGTTGATGACTACCTGTATTTTTCAAGGGCAGCCCCGTGGAGAGCCCTTTAATAAACCACTGCCATCTGAAGCGGAAACTTTCTTAATAAGCCTCAATAACCCACAGAACCCTAAAACAGCTTGAACAGAGGAAGAAGGATAGAATAGAATAGAATAGAATAGAATAGAATAGAATAGAATAGAATAGAATAGAATAGAATAGAATAATAGACTTGGAAAGGACCTTGGAGGTCTTCTAGTCCAACCCCCTGCTTACACAGGAAACCCTACACCACTTCAGACAAATGGTTGTCCAATGGTTGTCTTCTTAAAATCTTCCAGTGTTGGAGCATTCACAACTTCTGGAGGCAAGTTGTTCCACTGGTTGATTGTTTTAACTGTCAAGCAATTTCTCCTTAGTTCCAGGTTGGTTATAGAATAGAATAGAATAGAATAGAATAGAATAGAATAGAATAGAATAGAAGAGAAGAGAAGAGAAGAGAAGAGAAGAGAAGAGAAGAGAAGAGTTGGAAGGGACCTTGGAGATCTTCTAGTCCAACCCCCTGCTTAGGCAGGAAACCCTGCACCACTTCAGACAAATGGTTATCCAACATCTTCTTAAAGATGGTTATCCAACATCTTCTTAAAATCTTCCAATGTTGGTGCATTCACAACTTCTGGAGGCAAGTTTTCCACTGATTTATTGTTCTCACTGTCAGGAAATCTCTCCTTAGTTCTAAGTTGCTTCTCTCCTTGATTGGTTTCCACCCATTGCTTCTTGTCCTGCCTTCAGGTGCTTTGGAGAATAGCTTGGCTCCCTCTTCTTTGTGGCAGCCCCTGAGATATTGGAAGCCTGCTATCATGTCACCCCTGGTCCTTCTTTTCATCAAACTAGACATACCCAGTTCCTCCAACCGTTCTTCGTATCTTTTAGCTTCCAGTCCCCTAATCATCTTTGTTGCTCTTCTCTGCAACTCTTTCTAGAGTCTCCACAACTTTGTGTGATGTATTTGTGTTTCGTAAGTCCTCGTGCTAGACATCCATTTGATTCTTTCTACGGCTTGAAAGATCCTTCGGGAATGGGGGAGGCTGTGTTGCTGTGGTTTGTTTTCATTTTTAAATATTGCACTGTGGCTGCCTGTGTTATGGCAACCGCTTGATGGGATGACATTATAGTAAGCAGCCTGGACATTAACCATTTTTCTGATAAAATCAATTTCCGAGGCTTGTAAACAAAGTTGTTGACTTGGCACTCAAATCTATCTCAGGGTAGAATGTGACGGGTGATGAAGACCTCTCATTATTTCTAATGTGTCGGTGTTTGTAGGGGTGCATGCTTGACCCCATGTTTGATGGAACAGCCTGACTGGGTCCTTCAAAGTTGCTTTGTGCTTGTCCCCACTTGTAAAAACTTCAAATGTTATTTGAGTAAGCTGGCTTCGCGGATGGAGGATGAGAAGAAACTTCCTTCATTCTCCATTCTACTTCGAATCAAATCTGAGTACTCCTTGGTTTACAGGCATAATTAGCACCTTAATTCCAGAGGTGGGTTTCAGCAGGTTCTGACCAGTTCTGGAGAACTGGTAGCGGAAATTTTGAGTAGTTCGGAGAAACGGTAAATGTCACCTTTGACTGGCCCCGCCCCCATTCATTCTCTGCCTCCCGAATCCCAGATGATCAGCTGGTCTTTCGTTGCCCTGCACACGGAGCTGGAAAGCAGGTTAGTGGATTGGGGAGCGAATGGAGATTTTGCAGTATCCTTCCCTTCCCCTGGAGTGGGGTGGGAATGGAGATTTTAGAGTATGCTTCCCCTGGAGTGGGGTGGGAATGGAGATTTTACAGTATCCTTCCCCTGGAGTGGGGTGAGAATGGAGGTTGTGCAGTATCCTTTCCCTGGAGTGGGGTGGGAATGGAGGTTTTGCAGTATCCTTTCCCTGGAGTGGGGTGGGAATGGAGATTTTACAGTATCCTTCCCCTGGAGTGGGGTGAGAATGGAGGTTTTGCAGTATCCTTTCCCTGGAGTGGGGTGGGAATGGAGGTTTTGCAGTATCCTTTCCCTGGAGTGGGGTGGGAATGGAGATTTTACAGTATCCTTCCCCTGGAGTGGGGTGGGAATGCAGATTTTGCACTATCCTTTCCCTGGAGTGGGATGGGATTGGAGATTTTACAGTATGCTTCCCCTGGAGTGGGGAGGGAATGGAGATTTTACAGTATCCTTCCCCTGGAGTGGGGTGGGAATGGAGATTTTACAGTATCCTTCCCCTGGAGTTGGGTGGGAATGGAGGTTTTGCAGTATCCTTTCCCTGGAGTGGGATGGGATTGGAGATTTTACAATATGCTTCCCCTGGAGTTGGGAGGGAATGGAGATTTTACAGTATCCTTCCCCTGGAGTGGGGTGGGAATGGAGGTTTTGCAGTATCCTTTCCCTGGAGTGGGATGGGATTGGAGATTTTACAATATGCTTCCCCTGGAGTGGGGAGGGAATGGAGATTTTACAGTATCCTTCCCCTGGAGTGGGGTGGGAATGGAGATTTTACAGTATCCTTCCCCTGGAGTTGGGTGGGAATGGAGGTTTTGCAGTATCCTTTCCCTGGAGTGGGATGGGATTGGAGATTTTACAATATGCTTCCCCTGGAGTTGGGAGGGAATGGAGATTTTACAGTATCCTTCCCCTGGAGTTGGGTGGGAATGGAGGTTTTGCAGTATCCTTTCCCTGGAGTGGGATGGGATTGGAGATTTTACAATATGCTTCCCCTGGAGTGGGGAGGGAATGGAGATTTTACAGTATCCTTCCCCTGGAGTGGGGTGGGAATGGAGATTTTACAGTATCCTTCCCCTGGAGTTGGGTGGGAATGGAGGTTTTGCAGTATCCTTTCCCTGGAGTGGGATGGGATTGGAGATTTTACAATATGCTTCCCCTGGAGTTGGGAGGGAATGGAGCTTTTTTTTTTTAAATTTGATTTATATGCCGCCCTTCTCCGGAGACTCAGGGCGGCTTACAATGCGTTAAGCAATAGCCTTCATAGTTTTGTATATACTTGCTTAGTAGGGCTTTCGCCCCCCCCCCCCAACGGTGTTCTTTTTTATACAAAGTCAGTTTATTGCCCCCACAATCCGGGTCCTCATTTTACCTACCTCGAAAGGATGGAAGGCTGAGTCGACCTTGAGCCTGGCGAGAATTGAACTCGCAGTAATTGCAGGCAGCCGGATGTTAAATGCTGCCTTAGGAGGCATTAGCCTCCTACGCCACTCAGGCTCCTTTTTTTTTTTTACAGTATCCTTCCCCTGGAGTGGGGTGGGAATGGAGATTTTACAGTATCCTTTCCCTGGAGTGGGTTGGGAATGGAGATTTTACAGTATCCTTCCCCTGGAGCGAAGTGGGAATGGAGATTTTACAGTATCCTTTCCCTGGAGTGGGGTGGGAATGAAGATTTTGCAGTATCCGTCCCCTGCCACGCCCACCAAGACAAGCCACACCCACCAAGCCATGCCACCAAGCCACGCCCACAGAACCGGCAGTAAAAAAGTTTGAATCCCATCACTGCTTAATTCCTGTAGCTAACCAAGTTGGATAAGTGCCCGGTTTTATTTTATTTGCCATGGTTTGTTAAATGAATCGTGCAGTCCTTAAGCAGATCTGTCTTCCCCCGGCTGACTTTGCTCATCGGAAGGCTACTTGGGAATTTATCTGTGTCCTCAGGGTCACCTGAGTGGAGCTCCTGGTTCCTATAATCTGCCATTTTTTCCTTTGGAAATCCATTCCTACTCCCACCCCATTCAAAGGGTGTCCATCCCTGATTGTATTGCTAAATGTCTGTAGAGATTCTCAGTCATCCAGGTCTTGGTTGTCCCAAAGGAGCCTGAGTGGCGTAGGAGGCTAATGCCTCCTACTAAGGCAGCATTTAACATCCAGCTGCCTGCAATTACTGCGAGTTCAATTCTCACCAGGCCAGGGGTGGGTTCTAAATTTTTTTACTACCGGTTCTGTGGGCATGGCTTATTTTGTAGGTGTGGCTTGGAGGTCATGTGACTAGGTGGGCGTGGCTAGCTGGTCAGAGTCATTTCTGGAAGGTCCTCGCACTTACGACCAGTCCTTGCATTTACGACCCAACTCATTTGTTTGCTTTTAACACTGATCAGCTGTAGGACGGCCCTTTGAAGCCCTGCGGCAAGAGTTTAAACAGTTTTTTTCCCTCTAGTCATCAGCTGGGACTCAGGAGGCAGCAATAGATTGGGGGTGGGACCAAATAAAAGGTAAGAATAACGTGGGTGGGTGGGTGGGTGGGAGGGCGGGGGGGGAGAACCGGTTCGGTGACGTCATATCGTCACTGCTACCGGCTCGGCCGAACCGGACCGAACCGGGAGGAACCCACCACTGCCCCAGGCTCAAGGTCGACTCAGCCTTCCATCCTTTCTAAGGTGGGTAAAATGAGGGCCCAGTTTGTGGGGGCAATAAGCTGACTTTGTATAAAATATACAAAAGTATGACGGCTATTGCTTAACGCATTGTAAGCCGCCCTGAGTCACCGGAGAAGGGCGGCATATAAAAATAAATAAAAATAAAAAAATAAAAAAAAATAAAAAAAGGTTTACCCTTTATCCAGTGGTGGGATTCAAATAATTTAACAACCGGTTCTCTGCCTTAATGATTTCTTCCAGCAACCAGTTCACCAAACTGCTCAGAAAGTTAACAACCGGTTCTCCCGAACTGGCTGAATCCCACCACTGCCTTTATCTAATTCTAAGCAGAAACTGACGGTTGAGAAGTTTCCTGTTCGTAGGCTGTTTAGCAATAAATCAGTTTAATTGGACTTTCACATGTGGACCTGCTCTCTCATGCTTGACATTAATCTTCTCCATAAAAAAAAAAAAACACCATAGGGCCATAATGAGTCCTTTTTTGATTTACTGAGAACAAGCTAATGCTTTGAAACCCACCGAGAGCCGCAAACATTAATTTGCTAACCTAAATTGCAAAGACAGCTCTTGAATAATTGCATGCTGAGGACAAAAAAAAAAACAGTGACACTTATGTTCCTAAGCTCTTTTTTTATCAGGTAAGACAGGAGTGTACTAAATTCAACCCCGTTTGAAGAGGAGGCACCTCCATTTATTTAAATACTTTGAAAAGTCCTTGTGAAATAACAACTTAAACTTTGGTTGTTATGGGATGGAGCCAATGGCCGGAAGAACGACAGAAGAATAATACTTCTGGAGAAGCGGCATAATCTAGGTGGTGTTTATGAACCTTGGTAGCTTGAAAACGTGTGAGTTTCCCCAAAATTGGAGGCAAGAAAACACTCCATCAAACGCAATGATCATAAAAAGGTGCTAGAATGCACAGATATCTATATCTATCTATCCATCTATCTTCGATCTATCCTTCTCTCTGTCTCTCTGTCTTGTTGTGGCTCCGTTACCTGAGCCTGTGTTATCGGCAGGAGAGGACTCCGAGAGTGAAGGAGAGGAGTTGGCAAGGCCTCCCTCTCCAGGACCCTCCTCTCTGGCAATGCCTTCGGTGTCTGCCGAAGGTCAAGAGATAGGCCCGGGGCCATGCACGTCCACGCAGCCACAGGTGGACAGTAATGAGGGAGATGAGTCTTGGCTGGATCCTCGGCAGCGTCGCAGAGATAAGCGAGTGCAACAGAAGAAGAGGCATGCCAGGGATTAGGCTGAGTCATTGGACCACACCCCACAGGGTATAAAAGAGGGTGTGGTGGCCGGTTCAGCTCTGTGACAAGCAAAAAATGGATATCGGACGACCTTCTTTGTATTTACTGGACTTTGTTGATTATTATGTATTGGCTTTGTTCCCAGACGAAGGGAGAAACTCCCCCATCGTGAGTAAAGAAATACCTGGCAGCCAGCCACTGGGTTGCTGCCAATTCTGATACCAGATAAAACTGTTGTCGGCTGAGTTCTTTAGCTGTTGCCTGTCTGTGGGGGTGCGTGTGTGAGACGGGGACAGAACATGTCTCTCTCTATCTGATTTGTATGTCGCCTATGTCATCTAGATACTTCTTGACGTTAGATTGACACTTAGGTGTTTCTTGGTTTTGCAGCCATCATATCAACAGCTTTTTAGAAGAAACAATGGCCTCAAAATATTATAGCTCAGTCCATAAAAACCTAGCTGAAACCAACTTGGGAGAGATCTTAAACTGTCTGATTCTCCAAAGTATACAAATATGCTGTAGGCTGCTTATGTCTAGCGTTAATTCTGTGGCCTCCCCAAGCAGCCTTTGAGTGAATTGTTGGGTTGATTAATTGATTGATTAATTACGTGCCTCCTCCTCCACCAAGCCCTTCCATTCCAATCAATAAATCGGAACAAGATAATCGATGGCCAAGTTTAAGTTCTTCTGTTTTAGATGAAGCCCACTCTCAATATTGCTAAGTTTGGGTGGAAGGCAATCTTTTCTCAGAAGATAAATCTCCTGTTGGTTAGTCATTGGGGGGTCATTGAAATTCTCAGATCCTTGACTGTGCTTGAGAAAGTCGAAGAATACTAAACGGAGATTTACCGTAAGCTTTGTGCACTCCCGTTTCTCTTGTGAATTACGTAAACTTGCAGAACAAATCCTCGTTTTAAGATGACTCACCCAGCTCTCAAATACGCCTGTGGCTAAAGGCTGCCTGGTTCCTTCAGTGGATGTCCTTAAATGCAGAGTTTTTTTTAGCCATCCTTTTTTTTTTTTCCGTCGAAGTCTCCGTTTGGTCTGAAAAATTCACTGTTTTATTCCATAAACATTCTTTTCCCCTTATAAACGGCTTGTCTCTCCCTGCTGACCTTGAAAGTTTGCCTTCAAAAGTTGTGGGTGCTCCATCACTGGAGGCTTTTAAAAAGAAATCGGACAGCCATTTGTCTGGAAGGGTAATAGGAGACACTGAGCTTGTCGATAAAAAAGTTGGCAGTTCAGCGGTTCGAATCCCTAGTGCCGCATAACGGGTTGAGCTCTCTGTCAGCATTCTGATGCTGCCATAAAAAGGAGGAGACGAGGCTTGACTTTTCACCTACTTATTTTCTCTGTAGATAATATCCCCTAGGAGATGGGATGGGAGGGGTACATTCCTGTGGGCTGAGGTCAGAAGCTGGGGAGTGACTTGGAAGATGGCCAATGAGAAGATGAGAATTGGGGAACGGAAAGGGAAGGGTCTGGGGGTCAGAGGGTTAGTATCGGCTACGACGAAGTCGGGGCCAGATCTGTCGTACTCAATAAATGGAATATTTCAGCAAAGATTAATTGTTTGGGAGTGCAATTTATTTGAGATGACATCGAAACCTGACACTCCCGTTACTTGCCCCAGCTTCTGCCAACCTAGCAGTTCGAAAGCAGGTAAAAAATGCAAGTAGAAAAATAGGGACCACTTTTGGTGGGAAGGTAACAGTGTTTTGTGCGCCTTTGGCATTTACTCATGCCGGCCACATGACCATGTCTTTGGACAGCGCTGGCTCTTCAGCTTTGAAACGGAGATGAGCACCGCCCCCTAGAGTCGGGAACGACTAGCAGATATGTGCGAGGGGAACCTTTACCTTTACCTTACTTGAGCAGTGGTCAGACTGGAAAACCTCGAAGGTCCCTTCCAACCAGTGATGGGATTCAAATAATTTAACAACAAGTTCTCTGCCCTAATGACAAGCTTGGTGGATGGGGCCATGGTGGGCATGGCCAGGGGGTGTGACAGGCAGCACCCGGCCTTCTGCACCCCCCTGGGAGCCAAAATGGGCCATGGTGGGCTGTGCCACATCCCCCGTGCCCCATTTTGGGCCTAGTAGGCCTCCCTGTAGCCTCCTGATAGCAAAGACGGGTCGCAGGGGGGCTGTGACACCCCCCCTGTGCCCCATTTTGGGCCTACTAGGCCTCCCTGCACTTACCTGGGAGCCAAAACAGAGTGCATGGGGACTCCTGGAAGGGGCGGGGGGGGGGCGCTGGGCCAGCCAGCAATTTAACAACTGGTTAGCTCGAACCGGCCCGAACCGGCTGAATCCCACCACTGCTTCCAACTCTGTTATTCTGTTAACTATTAACTTCTGTTGAGCTCATAACCAGCAGAACAAACAATATAGTCCTGGCATTTCCATGGTTTTCTTAAGGTGTAAAAATACAAAGTTAGTGAGAAACTTACAGTAGCTGTTCATTTTCTCTCCAGCTTCACAAATCCAATTTTGTGCACGCCATCTTGAGTCTAGAGTGCTGCTTTTATTTTTTTTATTTTATTTTTTTTATTTTAAAAATATAAACTTTATTAAAACACATATAAAACACATATAAAAACATTTACACAACAAATAACGTATAAGTAAGTTAAACTTTTGAAGCGTTTGTTTCGTATTAGTTTTCCAATTAATGCAGTTGTAGTTATTCCCCTTAATCTTATTCTAATAATTTTCTTTTCCATTCCCCCCCTTCATTTTCATCCCCTAAGAATTCCCCCCTTGTTAATATATACAGTACATAATAAAATTATATCTTTCTCTTTAAATTTCCCTTTATAGAGTGCTGCTTTTAAAGAGGAGCACAGCAGTGACTACTATCCAGATTACAACGAGGCCTTTCTATAATCCGGTTGACTTCAAGGAAGAATTAAGAATATGAAGGAGACTGTGGTCATGTTGACCCAGTCTTTGACTCTGGGGGGGCCTTCCAAGCGACATAATCAGCTTTCCTTTGCGAAATAACAGAATGACAGGTTTGGAAGGGACCTTGAAGGACTTCTACTCCTGCTCGGGCAGGAGATCCTATGCCAGGGATAGCTAACGTTTTTGTCATCGCGTGCCAAAAGCGGGGGGAGCACGGGGGGGGGGGAGTCGCACGCGTGTGTGCCCACACCCATAATTCCATGCACTCCCCTGGAGGCCCTCTGGAGGCTGGAAAGTAGGACCGGAAGTCGGCAAATAGGCTGTTTCCAGCCTCCAGAGGGCCTCTGAGGGGTGGGGAAGGCCGTTTTTGCCCTCCCCAGGCTCCTAGAGAGGCTGTGGAGCCTGGGGAGAGCACAAAACAGGCCTTCCCCCAACCCTCCAGGTTTTCTGGAGGCAGGAAACAGCTTGTTTCCCTACTTCTGGTGGGCCCAGAAGGCCCAAAAATCAGCTGTCCGGTATACGCATGCGCGCTGGAGCTGAGTTCACGTGCCCATTGATATGGCTCTGCGTGCCACCTGTGGCACACGTGTGATAGGTTCGCCATCACGGCCCTCTGCCATTTCAGACAAATGGCTGTCCAGTTAGTTAAAAATCTCTAGTATTGAAGCATGTACAACTTCTGGAGACAAGTTGTTCCACTGGTTAATTGTCCTCACTGTAAGGAAATTTCTCCTTAGTTCTAAATTGCTTCTCTCCTTGATTAGTTTCCACCCGTTGCTTCTTGTCCTGCCTTCAGGTGCTTTGGAGGAATAGCTTGACTCCCTCTTCTTTGGGACAGCCCCTGAGATATTGGAAGACTGCTATCATGTCTCCTTTAGTCCTTCTTTTCATCAAACTAGACATACCCAGTTCCTGCAACCGTTCTTCATATGTTTTAGCCTCCAGTCCCCGAACTCAATATCAACTGCCAAGGTCTCCTGTGGGTTTTTTTTTTAAAGTGGTCTTTTTCTACAAGTTCTTACAAAGAAGTAAAGAAACAGGATTAGAGGTCATAGCAAGTTTTGTTCTCTGTTTGTGCAACTTGCAAATCTCTCCTGGGGAAAAAAAAAGTCACAGAGGTTATAAAACCAGCAGTCCGAAAGCAGAAATGTGAATGCAAGTAGAAAATGCAATTTGACACCAAGCCCTCCCCCACTTCCAAGATTGCTGCTTGGCGGAAGCCAAGAAAGAATGAACTAAGAAGTTCGATAACGGCAAAACAGCCCCCACCCCACTCCCAATAAAAAGTAATCAACCTTGTATAGTCTATTTAAAAATATCTCTACCAATATTAAGATAACCAGGAGTTCTGTGAGTTCTAGTTCCACTTTAGTCATGAAAGCTGGCTTAGTGACTTTGGGCCAATCACCAGGAGATGGTGAGTTCTAGTCTTATCTTAGGCATGAACGTCGACTGAGTGAATTTGGGCTAATCACCAGGAGATGGTGAGTTCTAGTCTTATTTTAGGCATGAAAGTCGACTGAGTGACGTTGGGCTAATCACCAGGAGATGGTGAGTTCTAGTCTTATTTTAGGCATGAAAGTCGACTGAGTGACGTTGGGCTACTCACCAGGAGATGGTGAGTTCTAGTCTTATTTTAGGCATGAAAGTCGACTGAGTGAATTTGGGCTAATCACCAGGAGATGGTGAGTTCTAGTCTTATTTTAGGCATGAAAGTCGACTGAGTGACTTTGGGCTAATCACCAGGAGATGGTGAGTTCTAGTCTTATCTTAGGCATGAAAGTCGACTAAGTGAATTTGGGCTAATCACCAGGAGATGGTGAGTTCTAGTCTTATTTTAGGCATGAAAGTCGACTGAGTGACGTTGGGCTACTCACCAGGAGATGGTGAGTTCTAGTCTTATCTTAGGCATGAAAGTCGACTGAGTGAATTTGGGCTAATCACCAGGAGATGGTGAGTTCTAGTCTTATCTTAGGCATGGAAGTTGACTGAGTGACGTTGGGCTAATCACCAGGAGATGGTGAGTTCCAGTCTTATCTTAGGCATGAAAGTCGACTGAGTGAATTTGGGCTAATCACCAGGAGATGGTGAGTTCTAGTCTTATCTTAGGCATGAAAGTTGACTGAGTGACGTTGGGCCAATCACCAGGAGACGGTGAGTTCTAGTCCCACTTTAGGCATGAAAGCCACACTCTCAGCCCAACACTCCTCACAGAGTTGTTGTTGTGTGGAAATTAGGAAAAAGAAGGTATTAGCTATGTTTTCCACCTTGAGTAATTTATAAAAAATAATAGAGGCAGGTTTAAAATCTTTCTGTGTAGGGTTTGAAACAGATTAAAGTCT
Source organism: Pantherophis guttatus (assembly GCF_059756535.1). NCBI lineage: Eukaryota > Metazoa > Chordata > Lepidosauria > Squamata > Colubridae > Pantherophis > Pantherophis guttatus. Next base: position 7,737,709 of record NC_142067.1, read on the forward strand.
GCTAGTATAATTGGACATGGGGATAACTTTGGGAAATGGGGGAAGAGCTGCAGCCAGGACAGTAGTCAGGAAAAAGTCAGTTTAGCCAGAAAGAGGAATAACAGTCTAGCAAAAAATCTCAGAAGAAATCCCTAATTTCTTGCACTCTGGAGGCGAAGGGGGAGAAATATTCTTCCAGACTTGTAAGTTTAATGCCAGCTTTGCGACAAGAATTATTCCCAAATGAACTAATTCTACTTTACAGTGTCAGGATTTTTTTCATAACTGCTGAGTTATGAAAGTGAGATTTCCCTCTCCCCCTCCCCACTTTCTGAAAACAAACTAGCAGGAAAGCAGCTGATCAATGAGCAAATAGCTTTTTCTGAACTCCTCTTATCCCAAAATTACTTTAAAAAAAAAAGTCTGTAAATTTTGACCCAGCCGCTTTTAATAACATCACTACATCACCGCCAAAACTTTTATGAACCTTATATATGCGGCATGGAAATGCGATAAACTAAATTAAATTAAATTACATTTGTGGCACTTGGAAATTGGCCTCTGCTCGTGTGACTTGGGTTTGGGTTTGACTAGTCTAGAGAAAAGAAGGACTAGGGTTGACATGATAGCAGTATTCCAATATTTGAGGGGCTGCCACAAAGAAGAGGGAATCAACCTATTCTCCAAAGCACCAGAAGGCAGGACAAGAAGCAGTGGATGGAAACTAATCAAGGAGAGAAGCAACCTGGAATTAAGGAGAAATTTCCCAACAGTTAGAACAGTGTTGGTGAACTTTTACAAGACCGAGTGCTGAAATGGGAGCACGCACACGCGTGGGGTGGGGGGTGGGGGAGAGCGTCGTAATGTGAATAAAGTAGGAATCATACAGGGTCAGTTACATGAACACTAAAGGACCCTCTCTATTCACATTATTATAAGGGAGAAAAATGCTTGTTTGGAGTTTACATTAAAAATCAGCTAAATCCCATTATTGGTAATATATCTTCTGATGAGGCCTAGCTGTCACGGAAGGACAGCCATATGGAAAACATTTAAGGGGCTTCACTATCAAAGACACAAAGACATATATGTTACAAAGAGTTACTTATTGCCTAAGGACAGCAATAAAACTCCCGTATTAGTAAATACAGAACTAAGGAAGGATGTCTAGCTAAAGATAATCTTATAAACTAGAAACTAATGATTTAGTAATTAGGAAGTGTCAATTATCATATAACAAGTGTACGTTAACCATATATGGAAAATGCATGAGCTCACCGAATCCTTTGTCTTGGATATGTATAAAAACAGTTGTATCAGAACTCTTCCTTTGTTCAGAATTTCAGGTACAAATCTGGCTCTGAACCTGCGCGATAAACTGTATCTGGCTGACCCAGGAATGTTTTTCAGTCTTTCATTCCATAACAGTCGGAAACCAGAAGAGCAGCTGAGCTTCCAGTTTCCGGTGTGCGCATGCACGCTGGTCTCCTGGTCTTCCGGTTTCCGGCACTCCTGCGCACATGAAGACCAGCTGGCTGGTGCGCATATGCACGCCAGAACCCGGAAGAGCAACAGGTGATGGGTGGCATGCCCAGAGAGATGCCTCTGCGTGTCACTTCCAAACGGGCTGTTTCGGGCTTCTGGGAGGCCTTGTGGGTGGGGGGAGAGGCTGTTTTCACCCTCCCCAGGCTCCTAGAAAGCCTCTGGAACCTGGGGAGGGCGGAAAACGGGCCTACCAGGCCCACCGTGCCAATGTGTGCCAATAGCGGGGGAGCATGGGGGGGTGTCACGTGTGCATGCGCAGGGTGCATAAAATTATGGGTGTGGGCACACACGCGTGCGACCCTCCCATGACCCCCACTTTTGGCACGCGATGGCAAAAAGGTTAGCCGTCACTGGTATAGGGTCTCCTGCCTGAGCAGGGGGTTGGACTAGAAGGCCTCCAAGATCCCTTCCAGCTCTATTCTGAATTGATCTGAATTGAATTGATTGATTCACAACATTTTTCCTGGAAACTGCAGTTTACTTCTAGTTTCTGAGAAAACAAACACCATAGCAAACAATGGAGTTACTTAATAACTCCAGAAAATGCTGAACAACCTGCATTCCCCCCCCCCAAAAAAGGTCATACAATTGGCCACAGCCACCTGATGACCAGAGTTATGACTGTCACGAGTTATGACTGAAATCATTGGCTCAATTATGGTTGTTACCTTACGTATATCGATTTTTTAAATGACATCGTTTGTGGATCTCAGTCTTTTCTTCTGGAAAGGTGTACTTTCTAGACCTACTGAAATAATTCAAAGCACATTTATTTGATAAGCAGAAGATTGGGGGAAGTTGGTGTAAATTCTTACTTTATTTTATCCTGCCAAAATTTTTATTCTGTGTATTTTAGTTGTGGAGAGACTGAAGTTTTACCACCCACGCCTTGTTGTTCTCACGTGTTTTATCTTTCCTTTTGAAAAATCCGTGGCCGCATGCCCGGTTAATGGTCTTAAATGCGATCTCTCTTATCTAATTTCCTTGCTTTATGTGTTTGTGAATCTTTGTGAGAACACAACATTCCTTTTAATGAGTAAAGAGAAACATACTGAGCAGCTCACCTCAAGAACAAGCTTTTTTGTTTTGTTTTGTTTTGCTAAAAATCTGAAAAATAATATACAGTGGCAATAAGTTGGGAGAGTTTGATGGATATATCTGTCTCATTTAGCGACAGTGGTCTCAATTGGGATCTTAAGTTGTTGACTTTCTGTATACTATATAGCAACATAGCTAGGGCTGCAAACATTCCAGCCAGTGGTGAAATCCAGCAGGTTCTGACAGGTTCTGGAGAACCGGTGGCGGAAATTTTGAGCAGTTTGGAGAACCGGAAAATACCACCTCTGACTGGCCCCAGAGTGGGGTGGGAATGGAGATTTTGCAATATCCTTCCCCCAGGAATGGGGAGGGAATGGGGATTTTGCAGTATTCTTCTCCTGGAGTGGGGAGGGAATGGAGATTTTACGATATCCTTCCCCCAGGAGTGGGCAGGGAATGGGGATTTTGCAATATCTTTCCCCCAGGAGTGGGGAGGGAATGGAGATTTTGCAATATCTTTCCCCCCAGGAGTGAAGAGGGAATGGGAATTTTGCAGTATTCCAAGCTCCATTTTCACTGGCAGAGGAACTGCAGGCTGGTCCTTTCCTGTTTCCAGGGTGGCCCTGCAGACTGGATCTAAGCAACCCCCCACCCCAGGCTGGATTCGGCCCACGGGCCTTGAGTTTGACACCCCTGTCCTTCTGTAAATTATCTTTTTAGTTTAGAAATGATAAAAGCTATTTAATCAATCCATGCAACTCTAGGATAAAATTTTTTTCCTACATTCTGGTCTATAATGAGCCTGGACATCATTTGAACAGAGAAAATGGATCAAATTAAAATACGAAGTAGCTTTGTTGAGCTAACAGGTTACAAAATCCGTATCTTGCGCCCTTCACATCTTTTGTCTTTCTCCTCTTCACTCTTTCCGGTTCCTCAGTATCCTTCTCATTCTGCGACAAGCAGAACCGGATGCAATATGGCCCTGACAATGACGAAGACTACAAAAACTTTTGGAACACTTGCATCAAAGCCGAGATGGAGGAGCTGAGAAACTGGGCTGCTGTCAGAACACATGTGTTTTAATCCCTCGTTCGAAAGTGGAACATTTTGTCTTGAGGGGCACTTTGGAGATAGCTAAGCAACAGCTGGAGAGCCATCTGTCGGGCACGCTTTAGTGGTTTTCTCCCCGGTTAAATGGAGAGGGAGGCTAGGTCATCTGTCCCCAACTTCATGCTCTCCAATTTGGTGGTTTCCAGTTCCCCAAATAGGATAAACTTTAATTGTCGTTTTTCTGTATGCACCACCTACCAATGCCAAGGATAACAATAATACCATAATAGCAGCAGCAGCCGAAAGTGCCACGTTATACAAAAATGACACCAAAACAAAAATGACACCATAAACACATACATACATTATATGTATGTATATATGTATGTCTATGTGTATGTTTATGTATGTGTATAGTATATGCCTACCTCTGCCTGCCTGCCTGCCTGCCTATTTATCTCTCTCTCTCATCTCTCTCTCTCTCTCTCATCTCTCTATCTATCTATCTATCTATCTATCTATCTATCTATCTATCTATCTATCTATTTATCATCTATCTCTTCTATTTACCCTCCTCTCCTATCTATCTATCTACAGGGCCGGATTTTCCTATAGGCTAACTAGGCTTCAGCCTAGGGCCTCAAGATCAAGAGGGGCCTACATTCAAATTGTTAGCAAAATTAAAATTACACTTTCACTATAGGTGAAAGGGCCTCATAAGTGGAATAGCCTAGGCCCTCTTTTCATCTAAATCCGGTCCTGTCTGTCTGTCTGTCTGTCTATCTATCTATCTATCTATCTATCTATCTATCTATCTATCTATCTATCTATCTATCTATCTATTTATCATCTATCTCATTTATTTATCCTCCTCCCCTATCTATCTATCTATCTATCTATCTATCTATCTATCTATCTATCTATCTATCTCATATATCTACCCTCCTCTCCTATCTATCTATCTATCTATCTATCTATCTATCTATCTATCTATCTATCTATCTATCTATCATCTACCCCCTCTCTCCTATCTCTCTCTCTGTCCATCCATCCATCCATCCATCCATCCATCCATCCATCCATCCATCCATATCTATCTATCTATCTATCTATCTATCTATCTATCTATCTATCTATCTATCCATCATCATCTCCATCTCTTTCTATCATTTATCACAGTCCATTTTGAATACATAGTAGCAGAATAACAGTTGGAAGGGACCTTGGAGATCTTCTAGTCCAACCCACTGCTCAAGCAGGAGGCCTTATACCATTTCAGACAATGGATGTCCAATCTCTTCTTAAAAACCTCCAATGTTGGAGCATTCACAACTTCTGGAGGCAAGTGATCCCACTGGTTAATTGTTCTAACTATCAGGAAACTTCTCCTTAGTTCTAAGTTGCTTCTCTCCTTGATTAGTTTTCATCTGTTGCTTCTTGTCCTGCCCTCAGGTGCTTTGGAGAAGAGCTTGACTCCCTCTTCTTTCTGGCAGCCCCTGAGATATTGGAAGACTGCTATCCTATCTCCCCTAGTCCTTCTTTTCATTAAATTAGACATGCCCTGGTTCCCAGCCCTCAGGCATAGCTCCATTTTAGGGAGACTAGTGACTGGCTGTTCTGTGCAACTCTCTCCATTTGGCATACAATTGGGCTTCACTGATTTATCTCTTGTGAGGCAGGACAAATTTAGGAGCGTGAAGGGCAGCTGCCCGAGCCTGCTCAGGAGCCTGTAAGCCCCAGTCAAGATATCATATATACCCTATTTCCCCCCAAATAAGACATCCCCTAATAATAAGCCCAATCGGTCTTTTGAGTGCATGGCAATAAGGCCAAGCACTTATTTCAGGGTTCAAAAAATATAAGACAGGGTCTTATTTTTGGGGAAACATGGTATATATATTGTTGGCAAGAGTCTAACCAGTTCAGGCTAGTATTGGCCAAATCACATAGACATACTGTAAACTGTTTACCGTGTACCCTTCATGTTTCTTAAGAGGTCCCTAAGGGGGCATCATAAGTGCACCAGTGTGCCTACCGTCCCTGTCCTACTGTCCCCATTTATATGTAATAATTCTATGTGTGTGTTGTTGTTTTTAATTTGATTTATATGCCGCCCTTCTCTGGAGACTCAGGGCGGCTTACAATGCGCTAAGCAATAGCCTTCATCCTTTTGTATATTTATACAAAGTCAGCTTATTGCCCCCACAAACTGGGTCCTCAATTTACCTACCTTAGAAAGGATGGAAGGCTGAGTCAACCTTGAGCCTGGCGAGATTCGAACCTGCAGTAATTGCAGGCAGCTGGTCTTAATAACAGGGTGCTTTAAACCACTGTACTACCAAGGCTCATAGTTTATGGCTATGTTTTGCCTATTTATATCCTTTTTTTTTTTTGTGCAAAAAAAATTTCATGTGTCCATGTCTGTGTCTACTTCGTTACTTGTTTTCTTATTTGTTGACAAATAAATAAATAAATTAACAATAAAATTCCTGCAACCGTTCTTCATATGTTTTAGCCTCCAGAAAAAGGCGTCCTGAGAGTTAGCAAGGTGCTTACTCTATGGTACAAAGCTTTTACAGAATCTAGTTGTCCTGCTTCAGAAACAGTCTGCACGGTCAAATCATCATCTGGAAGGCTGAGCAGAATGAATTAGAGAGCAGAAAGATTTCCCAACTGAGATTCTAAAAATATACGATTCTTTTGATCTTGGTTCTTCATGTTTTGCTTCCTTCCATCATCAGCAAATGTATTTTTTTCTGTCCTTTCTAAAATCTTAGTTAGTGCCTCTAAGTAGTCTGGGGCAGGGGTGGGTTCTAAATTTTTTTACTACCGGTTCTGTGGGCGTGACTTATTTTGTGGGCGTGGTTTGATGGTCATGTGACAATTCTTTAGGATTTAGCAGAGGTACTGGTCTACCAGGCTTTTAACTGCTTGTAAAGCTGTACCGGTCTACTCATTCGTTTTTGGAGGCACTGGTCTACCACCACACTGCCTTTTAACACTGGTCAGCTGTAGGGCGGCCCTTTGAAGCCCTGAGGCAAGAGTTTAAACAGTATTTTTCCTTCCAGCCAATCAGCTGGAACTCGGGAGGCAGCAAAAATTTGGGGCGGGGCCAAATAAAAGGTAAGAATAACGCGGGGGAGCGGGGGGAACAAAGAGAACCGGTTCGGTGATGTCATATCGTCACCGCTACCGACTCAGCCGAACCGGGCCGAACCGGGAGGAACCCACCTCTGGTCTGGGGCCTAGCCTAATCATATTTTCCCCAATCTGCTATATGAGGTACAATTTTTTAAAACCAGAATTATGACATGATTTTACAAAATTAAAGATGCCTGCAAGTGAAGAAAAATATATCTGTGCTGTTGTTTTTTGGATGTATTTTTTGAATGTTTTGTTTTGTGTTTTGTATTTTCTTTTTTTGGCGAGTTTTTGTTTGGAGTTTTATATTTTGTATTTTAACTTTGTCTTGAATAAAATTATACACACACACACACACACACACACACACACACACACACACACACACATGTTTTTCTTTTAGCCAGTTTCTCCTACGTAACCAAGATTTTTCTTTCTACAGCCCTAGCTCAGTGGAGTCACATCCACTCGATTCTGGGCTTTTTTCTTCTGGCAGCCAGCAGGCCCTATGCTGCCCTATGCTGCCTAGTGAGAGACTTATATAGATCTATTTCTGGCTCGTATAAGTCTCACAACCTCTAAACTAAACAAGAGCCTGAAGATGACAGGGTTGTGAGACTGTCGAAACGTTGCTAGAAAAAACTTTTAAGGTACTGGTAGGATTTTAGCTAGGTTTTAAAGGACCTTGCAGAGTGCTCTGTAAGGATTTTTGGAAGATTTTAAGCTAGGATTTTAACCAGAATTTTAAACATTTTAACTAACTTATTTAACATGACGCGGGAAAACACTTGAGATTTTAATTTTTTGCATATACACACCTGCGAAAACTTAAGAAGACATATGTATGTATGTATGTATGTATGTATGTATGTATGTACGTATGTATTTCTCTTTAGCCAGGTTCTTCCTACGTAAACCAAGGTTTTTCTGCAGTCCTAGTTCAGTGAAATCCCAATCCACTAGTTTCTAGGCTTTTTTTCTCCAGCAGCCAGCAAGCTCCCTACTGCCCATTGGGAGACTAAAGAGACCAAGATAGATCTATTTCAGGCTTATAAGGCCTCATCAGTTAGCCGCACCTTCATCCCGTGTATCCTCCCTGTAAAGGTACAGTATTTGTTTTCTTTTCTTTTCGTAGGTCTTTATGTGTATTTCTCTTTAGCCAGGTTCTTCCTATGTAAACCAAGATTTTTCTGCAGCCCTAGTTCAGTGAAATCCCAATCCACTAGTTTCTAGGCTTTAAAGGGAGGATACACGGGATGAAGGTGTGGCTAACTGATGAGGCCTTATAAGCCTGAAATAGATCTATCTTAGTCTCCTTAGTGTCCCAATGGGCAGCAGGGAGCTTGCTGGCTGCTGGGAAAAAAAGCCTAGAAACTAGTGGATTGGGATTTCACTGAACTAGGGCTGCAGAAAAATGTTGGTTTACGTAGGAAGAACCTGGCTAAAGAGAAATACACATAAAGACCTACGAAAAGAAAAGAAAGCTGGCTGACCCCAGAGTGGGGTAGGAATGGAGATTTTGCAGTATCCTTTCCCTGCCATGTCCCCCCAAGCCACACCATGCCCCCCAAGCCAAGCCCACAAAACTGGTAGTAAAAAAATCTGGATTTCACCACTGATATGGTCCCAGTATATCAGTGGTGGGTTCCTCCCGGTTCGGTCCAGTTTGGCTGAGCCAGTAGCGGTGATGATATGACGTCACTGAACCGGTTCTCCCCCTCCCGCCCTCCCACCCCCCCACATTATTCTTACCTTTTATTTGGTCCCACCCCCAATCTATTGCTGCCTCCTGAGTCCCAGCTGATAAATAGAGGGAAAAAAACTGTTTAAACTCTTGCCACATATCTTCAAAGATATGTCTACATATCTACAGCTGATCAGTGTTAAAAGCAAACAAATGAGTCGGGTCGTAAGTGCGAGGACTGGTCGTAAGTGCGAGGACCTTCCAGAAATGACTCTGACCAGCTAGCCACGCCCACCTAGTCACATGACCTCCAAGCCACACCCACAAAATAAGCCACGCCCAAAGAACCGGTAGTAAAAAAATTTAGAACCCACCCCTGCAGTATATATGTGTATATGTGTGCGTGTGCACATACACACACGTATAAATAATAAAATGATTTATAATAAAATAAAAATCCTTTTTTGATTTTCTGTTATTTCAATCTCTGGAACCATATGCTTTCCTTCAATATCTCCTCAGGGACTTGTTGAATAATGCCACTAAATTTAACAGGGGTGGAAAAAGAACGGGTTACAATCATATTTACGGACCAATTTGTTAAATTTGCTATGCTTACTTCATTTTAATTTTCACACAGTTGACAAACAGGCGTACAGTATCTTTGCCCTTACCATTTGACATGTTGAAACACCAAGCGTGTAGCTCACATCCATACATCACCAGAAAAATGAGAGGCTTGGATTTCTTTCTTCTTCTTTTTTTAAATAATATTTATTTATTCTTTAATCAACAAAAATAAAATACAAAAAAAAAGACAAAGCAAGAAGAAAGAAAAACAGATTAACAAACATCCAATACTAACAAAAAGGGGGGAAAAAGCTGTGTTAAAAAAAATCCAAATATCAAATATATCTAGAATTAAACAGTTCTTAGTACCAAATTAATTATCTTAAAGTTTCAAATTTGATACCAGCTCTGTCTAATAAACCAAGAAGGAAAAGATACGGCCTGTGCAATATTATGTGGAAAGTTTGTCGTGACCCAGTTATGTTTGCTACGGGATATAAAATTGAGAACTATCAAAGAATGACAGATGGGAAACCACACAATTTGCAATGGTGCTAAAATGGTCCAGGGGTACGAAAAGATTTTTAAAAAATCCCAACATAACAAAAAAACAAAACAAAACAAAAAAAGGTTCAAATCCCCACAGGGAGAATTACTAGGGTGGAAAATCTGATTGGGTTCTGTAACTCCAAGCTACTCCAGTGTTTTCGTGTAGCAAAAACATCTTCAGAAGACATATCCCATCAACCATGATGTGAGAAACATTTCTGACAAGTGTTTCAATTGTCAGTCAAATGAGCCAAGGAAATCTGGCACTTCCCTTAAAAGTAAACACATGTGCATTATTAAAATGTCACTTCAAGAATATTTAATGGCTTCCTGTCATTATTAACGCTTTTGGTGTCATTTTTTTGGGTGTGTGTGTGTGAAAAAAAATTTGATATTTTTATTTCCCTCAGCTTTGAAGGGTCTGGGTGATTTATAAATATCGAAAGAGATCCTAAAGAAATCTCCACCTCAACTGACCAAATATAGAAAAGGAACAGTATTGTGATCCACGACGACAAATAAATCAATTTAGGATTAAAAAAAAATAACAAAGTTCAACTTGAAAATTTATTTATTTATTTGTTCAACTTGTATGCCGCCTTTCTCCGAAGACTCAATATCCTCTTTTTAATTTTATTTTTATTTTTTACAAACGTATCAGTGTGTGAACAGTGTGGTATCTGAGTATCATACATTTCATACCAGAAAATTAGTATTAATCGTATTTGTTTCATTTAACAAGCTTCATATAATACTAGTAATAATGCACATCTTTATATTAAATTATAATCTTTCATTATTTACTTATTCAATATTTAGAACAGAATAACAGAGTTGGAAGGGATCTTGGAGTCCCTTCTAGTCCAACTCCCTGCTTAGGCAGGAAACCCTACACCCGGGGGGGGAAAATGCTCCCGGATCGGACCGGATCGCCTGGTCCAGTAGCGATCTTGGCCGTTGGTTCGGCGATCCGGTAGCGATGGTGGAGCAAAGCTCCGCCCACTCACCCGGGTGTCATTACTTCCTGGTTTTAACCAGGAAGTAATGTGTTTTTTACCTTCTGTGCATGCGCAGAACCGGAACATGTGCACTTCCGAACCGGTAAGGAAGTAAGTAGATTTCACCCCTGCCTACACCACATATTTCAATATGTTATTCTTATACCAATCACCCTATCTTAATTATCATACCTTTTAATATATTATATATATATATATATATATTAATATTCATTGTTTATTTATTTATTTATTGGTTCGATTTATATGCCGCCCTTCTCCGGAGACTCAGGGTGGCTAACAATGCATTATGCAATAGCCTTCATACTTTTGTATATACCTGCTTAGTAGGGCTTTCGGCCTCCCCCCCAAGCGGTGTTCTTTTTTATACAAAGTCAGCTTATTGCCCCCACAATCCGGGTCCTCATTTTACCTACCTCGGAAGGATGGAAGGCTGAGTCAACCTTGAGCCTGGTGAGATTTGAACGTGCAGTAATTGCAGGCAGCTGGTGCTACTTAACAGCACTTTAGTCTGCTGCGCCACCAAGGCTCCTTGAAGGATAATTTCACTTTGGTACTGGGAGCATTTCTGTGTCAACCTCACCATGTCTTCTTCCCCAAAGTAGCGTCAAGATGAGCCTCGAGTGTTTTCTGACTCACAAAAAGTGAGAACAGCATGATGGCAACTGAGCTCTGATGGGAGGGGACGAAAAGCAGCCAGGGTGAAGAATTCCTGCCAGCGGGAGAATGGACAGCCTTCAAAATTGAACAGAGCTGGGTCATTGCATCGCTTCAAGCAAAGCCATGTTGTGTGGTATGAATTCAGATGTTCTGCAGATGATTTAGTAATGAGCCGACTTAATTCCCAGCACGGCAAACGTCATGAAATTAGACAGATCCAGAGCTGAGGATGTCACCTAGTCTGGTGATTATGTGTTTGGTAGTTAAAGTTCGGTTGCAGGAATTTGGGTATGTCTAGTCTAATGAAAAGAAGGACTAGGAGAGACATGATAGCAGAGTTCCAGTATCTCAGGGGCTGCCCCAAAGAAGAGGGAGTCAAGCTATTCTCCAAAGCACCTGAAGGCAGGACAAGAAGCAATGGGTGGAAACTAATCAAGGACAGAACCTGTTCTGAGCTAGACCTCCCAAGATCATGAAGCAGATTCCTGGGCCCGATAAAACCTTTTTTATTTAGGTTAAAGGGAATTCCTCTCCAGCAAAGTCCCGGTAAACAGTCTTTCATGAGATTTCACAACTACAGATCTTTATCAGGCTTGGAGAGTTGCCAGGCCGATATCTTCCACATGCCATGCTGTAGCAGCAATTACTTGGCAAGAAGTCAGGAACAGATCTTCACCCTAATGAATTGAACTAATTGTCTCCTGCAAACTCCCCTCCCCTTTCGCTCCTCTATTCCCTATGGGAGGGGCCAGTCACCGTCCACCTGTGCCTTTACTCTGGAGTCGGCCCTTGTTCCTTAACAGTTCCCTTCTCTTGGGAGCGCTGCACATGCACACATCGGGAACAGGCTCCAGCTGTTCTTCTGCCCCACTGATGTCCAACTCTGAAGGCAGCTGATAACTGTTGGATGGCCCTGGCCCCATCTCTGCCTCCGATGCAGAGCCCACATCAGAGCCTTCCCCAGACTCCAGGACTGGCCCGTGTTCCTCCCCAACCTTCTCACTGTCTGATTCTGCCACCAGCTCCGCTGGCCAATGGTGGGCCACAACAGAACCAACTTAGAAATAAGGAGAGATTTCCTGACAGAACAATTAATCAGTAGAACGGCTTTGCCTCAGAAGTTGTGGTCCATCACCGGAGGTTTTTAAGAAGAGACCGGACATTTGTCTGAAATGGTGTAGGGTTTCTTGCTTGAGCAGGGGGTTGGACTAGATGACCTCCAAGGTTCTTTCCAGCTTTATTATTCTGTTATTCTGTAAACAGAAAGTCTGGAGAACAAACCAGGGATGAAATGCTCCCGGTTCAGACCGGATTGCCCGATCCAGTAGCGATGGCAGCGGGTGGTTTGGAGAACTGGTAGCAAAAATCCCTGCCCACCCCCACCATGCCCAGCTGAGCCGCACGATCATCAGAGGCTTTTTTAAAAAAAACTTTTAAAAGCATTTTTTTCTACAACCTCTTCCGACGAAAAAATGCTTTAAAAAGTTTTTTTAAAAAAGCCTCTGATGATCGTGTGGCTCAGCTGGGATCGTCAGAGGCTTTTCAAGGCATTTTTTTCTGCAACCTCTTGGCCAAAGAGGTGGTTAAAAAAATGCTTTGAAAAGTCTCTGACGATCCCAGCTGAGTTGCCTGATCGTCAGAGAGGCTTTTCAAAGCATTTTTAAAAAAGCCTCTCTGACCATCCCAGCTGAGTTGCCCGATCGGCAGAGGCTTTTCAAAGCATTAGAAAAAATGCTTTGAAAAGTTAAAAAAAAAAAAAAGTTGGCCACACCCACACAGTCACGTTACACCCCCCCCTTCCACACCCACAGAACCGGTAGTAACAAATTTTACATTTCACCCCTGAAACAAACCACCATCAACAGGTCCAGAGCGGACTGCAAACTGGTACCAGTATCTGAATGGAAGTGCCTGTGGTATTGAGAAGGATCTGTGGGCTGATTGTACAGAATTAAAAGCCAATGAACAGTTGTACTTTTCCTAAATGTAAGAAAGATGCCAACAAAAGATTAATGTATTTTCTTCCAGTGATGGTTATTCACCACCCTTGTCAAGGACTACTGTCTGACTCTTTTCTAGTCAGAATGTCAAATGAGCCACTGAGAATTCATGGTACATTTTTCCCCCCTGTTTAAAGAGGTTCATTGCAGAAAGTTAAAATCACTCCAGGAGAATAACTGCGGTTGCTATGAAGATAACCTTTTCAGAGAGAGCTCAAAATCTACAAATGCCAAAGAGTAGGCAGAGGCCTTTAAAGGCACCAGAGGAGCAAGCTCTTGATATCAATTATGCTGAAATGTCAAAGGAAGGAAGGAAAGGAAGGAACTAACAGGGGAGAAGAAAAGAGGGAAGGAAGGAGGGAGGAAGGGAAGGGAGGAAAGAAGGAAGGAAATTAAACAAGGAAGTAAAAGAAGGAATTAAAGAAGGAAGGAAGAATGAAGGAAGAAATGAAAAGAGAGGGGAAAGGAAGGAAGGATGGAAAAGAGGGAGAAGGAAAGGGGAAAGGAGGGAGGGAGGCAGAAGGGAAGGGAGGAAAGAAGGAGAAGGAAGGAAAAGGGAGAAGGAAAGAGGGAAGGAGAGAAGGAGAGAGGAAGGAAAGAGAGGAAAGAGAGGAAGGAAATTAAAGAAGGAATTAAAAGATGGAATTAAAGAAAGAAGGAAAAAAGAATGAAATGAAAAGAAAGAGGGAGAAGGAAGGAAGGAAGGAAAAGAGGGAGAAGGAAAGAGGGAGGAAGGGAAGGAGGAAAAGAGGGAGGGAGGAAGGAAAAAAGGAAGGAGAGATGCTTGTTCGTGGAAACCAAAATCTCATATTTTTAAAATGTTTAAAATGCACATAAACAGAAACAAAAGTTTGTGTATCAAGACTTCCTTATCTGAGGACATCCCAGCATAACACCACCAGTATATGGTCTTCTCATTGCAGGATCCAATTTGGGTCGGTCACTGGGACCAGAGCTTTAGTTTTCCGAGCTTTTGGACTCGTGCTGGAGCCCACCCTCAGGGAACTTCTCTCTCGCCAGAATGTGTTTAGTCCTTGGAAGACTAAACCTCTGTTCCCTGTGACCGATTCAGTTTTGGATCCTGCAACATGATCCTTGAACATGCATATCTGCCTTCATCCGTGTCTTCTCATTGTTTCAAGATTCCAGGGCAATGAATCAACTCTTATCTTCATAGAAACCATACTGTCAATGTCAGATACGACGACGGCCGAGGCGTTCCTGTGCACCATCTCGGAGAAACACACAAGCAGTGGTGGGATTCAACCGGTTTGCACCATTTTGGCTGAACCGGTTGTTAAATCGCTGGCATCCAAACCATCAGTCAATGGCAGAACCAACCACCCTACCCCTCACCAACCAAATTTCGCACCTCACAGCAACCAGTCGGAAGTCACAAGACCAACCATTCACCCAGGACCTACATAAACGAACAAGACACTTCATCAAAAAATCCTCCTTTGAAGATGTTACCTATTTTGATAATAAAACATTTGGTTGGTCTTGTCCAGTCGTTCATCCCTTTCACTTGCGGTGTGGTGTCCTTCTAGGAATGCAGAGCAAGGTTCAACAGGTTCTTATCTGTCAGAATATTCACCACTGGAAAGACATGGTAACAAGGTCAGCCAATTGGGAGCTGAGACACACTGGAGCCAGGGCGTGTCTTAGACTGCAGCTTCTGATTCTGTGCAGAGAATTGAAACTGAAACTATTCAGAGTGAGCGTGTGTTAGTCTCTCTGCTGTACTCTGTGTGTGAACATGTCTGCTGATCTGAGCTGAAGAATCAACTGTTGGTATTGTAAATATATTTTATGTGTTATTATGAATATAAAGAAATTAATGAATCCAGCTGATTCAGTTATCTGTGTGTGCTCCTGGATTTGATTTTTGCAAGAAACTCTGACATTACTATATGTAGGGAACCATATATTAAGAGATCTTTGTATTCAGAGGTGGGATTCACTTATCTTCCCTACTGGTTCGCAAATGTGATGTGCACGGCTTTCTGTGCATGTGCAGTACTCGCACATTACGTCCGGGCAGGTGGGTGGAGCCTCCCACAGTCGCCACTACTGGTTCGCCTGAACTAGACAGAACTGACTGAATCCCACCACTGTTTGTATTGTAGTCTGGACCAGGAGTGGGTTCTACTTAGCTTTACTACTGGTTCACAGCGGGGCCGCGCGTGCACGCTCGCCTCGCTCTTGCCTGGATGCGCTCTTCTGCACATGCGCAGAAGCGTTTTGATGACGTCGGGGTCAGTGGGCGGAGCCTCCCAGCGGTTTTACTACCAGTTCTATAGAATCGGTGCGGACTGGGGGCAACCCACCACTGGTCTGGACCAGTGGTGGGTTCCTCCCGGTTCGGTCCGGTTCGGCCGAGCCGGTAGCGGTTACGATATGACATCACCGAACCAGTCGTAAGTGCGAGGACCTTTCAGAAATGACTCTGACCAGCTAGCCACGCCCACCTAGTCACATGACCTCCAAGCCACACCCACAAAATAAGCCACGCCCACAGAACCAGTAGTAAAAAAATTTAGAACCCACCCCTGGTCTGGACATATGTCTAAGCAAGGCAGAAAGAAAGAAAATTGGGTAAGGTGAGGTGGGAATGTCAAAAGATTATTTTTTTTTAAACCTCCAAGGTTCAGTTTATTGAATCATGAACACTCAATGTCAGTGAAGAACCAGCTTATTCAACCAGAATCCCGTTGTCAATCAAAGCAGTTGACCATTTCAGAGAAGTTGAGTCTTAATGCTTAAGCATGAAAACAGGATCGAAGGCTTAAAGGATTTCAAATATAGAAATGGATCTGGAAAATTTCATGGTAAGATTCTACTAGAGAAGAGGCACTCTATTTATGTAGAGGGGAAAATCAGAGGACAGAAAGGATTAAAGGTATACATCCCCCAAATTTTTGTAGAATAGGGATGTTACAAAACTTAGGAAGTTGTTTTACAAGCAAGCAAAGGCCCAGTGTTTGAGGAGAGGAGGGGAATGAGAACTCTGGCCAAAATCGTACACACAAAAATAGTGAACAGCAACATACAAGGGATGATGAGTAAAGATCAAGATGCCCAGGAAAGGGAGGAGCCAACAGAAGAAATGGAGGAAAGGATTGAGCCGAAGAACCAGAGAACAAAAGAAGACAAGAAGGAGGAGATAATGAAAATAATAGTGACTGATGAATTAAATGTGGGGGGAAACAGATTAAGAGAATTGGAAGATACTTTTGAAAGGGAGATAGGGGCCTGGGCAGAAATTTTGGAAACTAGGCAGTGGAAGAGTGCGGAGGAGAGGTGGGAGAAATACCTAGATTGAACATTCAAGAAGCAGATGCAGACAGAGATAAAAATCCAAGAGAGGAATATGGGAGGCAAGCCAAAAAAACATAGCAATTAAAGTATTGAAGCGGGCAAGAGACGATGGATAGATGATTTTGTTTGTTTGTTTAGTGTCCGTTCAAAGTTGCAGCGGCATTGAAAAAAGTGACTTATGACCATTTTTCACAATTCAGAGCACTGCAGCATCCCCATGTGATCAAAATTCAGATGCCTGACAGCTGATTCACATTTATGACAGTTGCAGTGTCCCGTGGTCTCTTGATCAGCTTTTGCGACCTTCTGACAATGGGAATGAAAAGCGATTCACTTAACAACCGTGTTACTAATTTAACAACTGCTGTGATTCACTTAACAACTGCGGCAAGAAAAGTCGTAAAACAGGGTAACATCCACTTCACAAATTTCTCACTCAGCAACATAGTAAATTTGAGGCTCAATTGGGGTTGTAAGTTTAGGACTCCCTATACATGACATTCCCTTTACCTGTCCTTGTTTAGGATGGGGTAAAAAAATCATTTCAAAAGCCAGAGAATATCGAAGGAAGTCCCCGGAGGAATAGCAAAATGAAAATGTCAGCTACCGTATCGTTTGGCCTTTAGCAACACACAACCTTTTCCCTTCCCTTGTGTGGCTGTTTGTACGAATGATGTTCAGTTTTAGCTTTGAAGAAAAAGTACAGGAGTCCTCTGGGAAACCGGAATGTAGCTTTCATACCTACCTTTGAGGACATCCAGATTTTAGCATATGAAAAAAACGGTCGCAGAAGAAGGATTCCTCTTTCTGATGTTTCTTGAAAAATATTTTCCTGTTGAGATTTTAAGAAAATGTCTGCTCATTGCCCAGTTGCTTTTTAGGCCTGAAATCAATCCTTCCTTCCTTCCTTCCTTCCTTCCTTCCTTCCTTCCTTCCTTCCTTCCTTCCTTCCTTCCTTCCTTCCTTCCTTCCTTCCTGGGCCTTTCTGTTTTCCTTCCTTCCTTCCTTCCTTCTTTCTTTCCTTCCTAGGCCTTTTTGTTTTCCTTCCTTCCTTCCTTCCTTCCTTCCTTCCTTCCTTCTTTCTTTCCTTCCTTCCTTCCTTCCTTCCTTCCTTCCTTCCTTCCTTGGCCTCTCTGTTGCAACTGATCATCCCACATTTCCTTCCTTCCTTCCTTCCTTCCTTCCTTCCTTCCTTCCTTCCTTCCTTCCTTCCTTCCTGGGCCTTTCTGATTTCCTTCTTTCCTTCTTTCCTTCTTTCCTTCTTTCCTTCTTTCCTTCTTTCCTTCTTTCCTTCTTTCCTTCTTTCCTTCCTTCCTTCCTTCCTTCCTTCCTTCCTTCCTTCCTTCCTGGGCCTCTCTGTTTTCCTTCCTTCCTCCCTCCCTCCCTTCCTTCCTTCCTCCTTCCTTCCTTCCTGGGCCTTTCTGTTTTCCTCCCTCCCTCCCTCCCTCGCTCCCTCCCTTCCTTCCTTCCTTCCTTCCTTCCTTTCGTTCGCTGTTTCTCCCTCCCTCCCTCCCTTCTTTAAAAAATAACTACAGAAAAATTAATCAGATTTCAGTGATGTCACTCTAACCCGGCAAGGTAGTAAAAAATTCAGAGAGATTTTCATTCCCTTTTCATTCTTTTTTTTTTTTTCATTTTCACTTTGGAAGTTTTTCTAGGCATTACTGATTTCCTAAACCTGCCTGGATTGATTAATACACATGGCTCCAGCAGCCTTTTTTGAGGTGACGTCATCACATGTGCGTTGTCCTCTTGCTACAGTCACATTGCGTTGCATGTGCTGCACAGCATCAGGTGTGGTACATGAGCAAGAACATACACCTCGGAGGAAAACGCATTGATTAACTGGGGACTTGCTTCCTTCACACTAGAATCAAAACTGTGGAGATTGGAAATCTCAAAACCGAACAGGCGTTAATTCAGATTAATCCAAAATTGAGTAGAATTTCTTTTCCTTCTTTTCAGAGCTTTGCATTCCATGCAACTAATTGTGAGTCGTTTGCTATCTTTCCTCTTCATGTGTCTTAAAAGAGTTCAAATGGGGAAAAGTCGTGTTTTGTCCACATCTTATAAGCTGTATAAGAGGGACGTGGTAGCTCAGTGGCTAAGACGCTGAGCTTGTCGATCGAAAGGTCGGCAGTTCAGCGGTTCGAATCCCTAGTGCCACATAACGGGGTGAGCTCCCGTGACTTGTCCCAGCTTCTGCCAACCTAGCAGTTTGAAAGCAGGTAAAAAATGCAAGTAGAAAAATAGGGACCACCTTTGGTGGGAAGGGAACAGCGTTCAGTGCGCCTTTGGCGTTGAGTCATGCCAGCCATAATGACCACGGAGACGTCTTCGGACAGCGCTGGCTCTTCGGCTTTGAAACGGAGATGAGCACTGCCCCCTAGAGTCGGGAACAACTAGCACATATGTGAGAGGAGAAGCTTTATTTATTTATTTATTTATTTATTTATTCATTTATTTATTTATTTATTTATTTATTTATTTATTTATTTATTTATTCATTCATTCATTCATTCATTAAAATTTATATGCCGCCCTTCTCCCGAAGGACTTGGGGCAGCTCAGAACCATCGCGTAAAGTAAAAACAATAACAAAAACAATAAATAAAGTTAAAAAAAATACAATTAAAATCCCACAATTTATCTTTATAAGCTTTTGCAGGAAAGCGGGGAATGGCAACAATAATATGTTAATCTCAGAATAAATAAAATGCCTTGGTGAGGCCACACTTGAAATACTGCATTCAGTTTTGGTTGCCACGATGTAAAAAAGATGTGAAGACTCTAGAAACAGTGCAGACAAGAGCAACAAAGATGATTAGGGGACTGGAGGCTAAAACATATGAAGAACGGTTGCAGGAACTGGGTATGTCTAGTTTAAGGAAGAGAAGGACTAGGGGAGACATGGTAGCAGTCTTCCAATATCTCGGGGGCTGCCACAAAGAAGAGGGAGTCAAGCTCTTCTCCAAAGCACCTGAGGGCAGGACAAGAAGCAATGGGTGGAAACTCATCAAGGAGAGAAGCAACTTAGAACTAAGGAGAAATTTCCTGACAGTTAGAACAATTAATCAGTGGAACAATTTGCCTCCAGAAGTTGTGAATGCTCCAACACTGGAAGATTTTAAGGATGTTGAATAACCATTTGTCTGAAGTGGTGTAGGGTTTCCTGCCTAAGAAGGGGACCTCCAAGGTCCCTTCCAACTCTATTATTCTATTCTATTCTATTCTGTTCTGTTCTGTTCTGTTCTGTTCTGTTCTGTTCTGTTCTGTTCCGTTCCGTTCCGTTCCGTTCCGTTCCGTTCCATTCCATTCCATTTAAATAAAACTCAGAAATAAAACATCCGATTGAATTGGGTTGCACAGCAATGATGAACCTGAGCCTAATATGGACAAACAAGGACAGCAGCCTAGAAACCAAATGTAGATTAGTGCTCTTTATCGCAGGGGTGTCAAACTCAAGGCCCGCGGGCCGGATCTGGCGTGTGGGGTGCTTAAATCTGGCCCATGCCCCCCCCTGGAAACAGCCAAGGACTGGCCCGCAGTGCCTTCTGCCAGCGAAAATGGAGCTTTCAGCCATGACAGCCTTGTGCAGCCCTCTTCCAGCTCCATTTTCGCTGGGAGAAGGCTGCAGAAGGCCATCCTGGGCAAAAACGGGGCCAGAGGGGGCTACACGTGGCCCCCCGTCTTCCATTTCTGCTGACAGAGGCCTGCATGAGACTCTCTGCACCGGCAGCAGCCACTCTGGGAGTGCGCTTCCCACTCTATGGTTCCAGCTCCATGCGGCTGCCCCAGCTCCCGGAAGACTCGGGAGCAGGTGGCTGGCCCGACCGGCCTCTTGTCCGCTTCCAGCAGCTTCCAGCTGGGTGCTCACTGGCTTTGCCCACATCGATGTGGTGTGGTGGCGGGGAGACAGGCGCTTGTGTGGCTTGGCACCTTCGGGTCGCTTGCGTTCCACCCCCCCCCATGGGAGGGGAGGGGCTTGATGGCAGCATGCGGAGGGAGCCTCTCTCTGCCGGATTCCCGGCTGTGAGTGCACAGGCCACTCAGTGGGCACCACGTGGCAAGAGATGCCGGGCGGCTGCTCTCTTGCGAGAAGGCTCCCGAAGAGCCGGGTGCAGGGATGTGAGGATGCAGGCATGGTCTTGGGTGAGCAGTTGATGAGCGACTGTGTTGCGCTGCCACAGCAGCACAACATAGCAGCAACCATGAGCACCCCCAAAATAATAAGACCCCCCGATAATAAGGCCAAGCCCTTATTTCAGGGTTCAAAAGAACCCTGTCTTATTTTCGGGGAAACATGGTAGTTGGGTTATGAAACATCTGCAAAAAAACAACCAAGTTTCTAGAACACCAGGGACCCTACAATCTGAATTTTAATTTTATCACCCTGTAAGACACCCAGGTAAATGGGATGCGTATAAATTGAATACATAAATTAAAAAAAATAAAAATAAAGTCTTTTAATGAGTCAGTTTCCTTCAGTGAGGTTTCACTATATGGAATCCTTTAAAGCCATCGATCTCCTGCCTTGGCTCCCAAGTTCTTCTCAATGAAGACCGATCCTTTGGAAGCCTTTCAACAGTTTGCAAATGTTTGCCAATCCCATCTGCTCCGAAATGCCAAAAGCACAGTTTGCATTCTGTCTACCGTGTCCGGAAGGAACGCCTGCTGTTTTTTTGTGGGCTTCGTTTCCAGCTTTGTTAGAGGAGGACCTTGTGGTATTCATTGGGATGCATAAATGCCATCTGCTCCAAGGTTTTATCAAGTTTTGCTCCATCGTCCCACGGTAAGGCTGTGGGTCTGTGGACCACGGAGAGGCAGGCTTAATTTCCCACCGCCCGAAGAATGTTAGATGAGCATCAAGGGAGCCAAATTTCTTTCACTCAAGTTTGTTTGTCTAAAACTGTGAACATTTATGGTGCGGCCATATGGCGCCTCTGTCAGCCTGTCACATGCAATTATTTCCTTTGCTTTGCCATTGTTTTGTCAGACCTAATTTGCGGTTATTTTAAAAAAATTTTTTTTTAAAAAAACTGTGTGTGTATCTGTGCGTACCGAGAAATCATCAAGGATAATTACAGCACCACTTTGTCTAGAGTGGTTGCGATTGAGCTACTAAAAACATGCCACTTTGCAGGTCCTAATGCTTAATAGAGAATCAGTTAAATGCACCGTGTCAATTACTGTTCCCAGAACAGAGAGTGAGAAAGTGAGGCTTGAATTATTATCCCTTCTGCCTTCTGTTTAGTATTTTATATTTTTTCCCCCCATGAAAACCAGTAGTGGGTTGCAAATCCTGTTGCTACTGGTTCGCTTGTGCGTGTGTGCTCGGGATGCACATGCGTAGAAGTGTCTAGCGCGGGTGGGTGGAGCCTCCCACCGTGGCTGCTACCAGTTCGCCGATCCGGGTAGAAGTGGTAGCAACCCACCACTGATGAAAACATTGCCTGCTATTTTGCAGTCGTTCCCTATTAAACCTTGCGTAGTCTGATCTTGGTTGTTTGTTTGTCGACATTTTGATTAACATCATCATTGTTAATGAGTGTGGAGTTTGCTCCATGTTTATTTTCATTAGCTTGCGTTGCCTGTATTGGTGGGAATGCGGTTGTCAGAGTTCCAGCACTGACATATTAAGGAGAGGAGAAGCTTGAACTTTTGCCTACTTAATTCCTTTGAAGATTCTGTTTCCTCGGAGATGGGAGGAGGGGGGGACATTCCTGTGATCTGACGGAGATGGGGTGAGAAGAGTGGCTTGGAAGATAGCCAATAAGACCCAGAGAATTGGGGATTGGAAAGGGAGGGCTTGGGGGGGCAAAGGTCAGTGCTGACCGTGAAAGAGCCAGGGACAGATCACTATGCTCAATAAAGAGAAAATTTCCTCAAAGATCGGCAGTTTGGAAATTCATTTATTTTGAGATAGCATCGAAACCTGACAGCGGTTTTCTCCTTGTTAGTTCTAGGCCAGTGATAGCAAACTTTTTCGGCACCGAGTGCATGTCTGAGCCGCAAACAGGAAATGGAGCTGCTCAGGGCGAATGCGCACATGCAAAAATTAACTTCCGGTTTCAGCCACTGAACTTCCGGTTTCAGCTAGATATTCTTCTGGGTTTCTGGCACGCATGCGCACACGACGATCAGCCCATGCTTACGTAGGAAAACGGAAGACCAGCTCTTCCAGTTTCCGGCACTGCAACATGCAAAAGGGCCAGCTGATCGTCACGCGTGCATGTGTGCCATAAACCTGGAAGAGGAATGGGCAACGCCGCATGTGCCAGGCGACATAGCTCCACGTGCCACTTTGGGTATGTGTGCCATAAGTTCGCCATCACGGTTCTAGGCTATTTCTTAAGATATTTAAATTTAGTAGCTGGAGCAGTGGGCCAAAGCACACAGTTGAGGTTGATTGATTGGAGAGGGTTGGCTCCTGCGTGAGGGAATCTGTGCTGTGATTGGTTGCTGTGGGTATGGAGAGGGAGTTTCCCCTTTTTCCCGCCTTTTTCTTCTGTGTGCGTTGTGATTTACCTCAGGATGTTCCTGCTGTGTTGATTTACCTGACGATGCTCCTGTTTGCCTGACTATCTTACTTGCTGAAAATA
This sequence comes from Pantherophis guttatus, assembly GCF_059756535.1. Taxonomy (NCBI): domain Eukaryota; kingdom Metazoa; phylum Chordata; class Lepidosauria; order Squamata; family Colubridae; genus Pantherophis; species Pantherophis guttatus. The sequence continues at coordinate 7,760,870 of NC_142067.1, forward strand.
TATTTATTTATATATTTATATAAATGTAAATATTTATATTTATATAAAAGTACAAGTTTGTGTCAGCATCTATGGCTTCATTTGGATACTGGCTGCGCAATTCCCCTGTTGATTTCTGCTTGATTGTTTGTCTAGTGCTCATCCCTGCTTCTCTGGGTATTGTTCCTGTCTTTTTGTTTTCTTTTTTTTATTGCCTCTTTTGAATGGTAAGTAAACGTCGTTTATCTCTATGTGTCTATTGATGGCTGATATGCCTGAATCCCACGTTTCCAGCAGCAACCCCAATCTCTGTATCACAACTAGCTAAAACAAATTATAATACTTCTAGGCCTGTTCAATATTAGAAAACAAATACCAGCTTTAAAAAAAAATCCCTAATCTGCTCTATTAATAAGTGCTCATAAGAAAGCAAGCAGTTTTAGATCATAATCCAAAGTTAATGTCTTGTCTAATAAGAGTCATTTGGTGTAGCGGTTAAAAGTGCTAGTGTAGAAAGGAGGAGACTCTGAGTTCTAATCCCGCTTTAGGCATGAAAGCCAACTGGGTGACTTTGGACCAATCACCAGGAGATTCTGAGTTCTAATCCCGCTTTAGGCATGAAAGCCAACTGGGTGACTTTGGACCAATCACCAGGAGATTCTGAGTTCTAATCCCGCTTTAGGCATGAAAGCCAACTGGGTGACTTTGGACCAATCACCAGGAGATTCTGAGTTCTAATCCCGCTTTAGGCATGAAAGCCAGCTGGGTGATTTTGGACCAATCACCAGGAGACTGTGAGTTCTAGTCTTGCCTTGGGCACAAAAGTTAGCTGGGTAACTTTGCACCAGTCCCTCTCTCTCACTCCAATCCATCTCCCAGGCTTGTTATTCTGTTGAAGAAGAGGAGGAAGAAGGAATGTTATGCATGTTCGTTGCCTTAAATTACTTTTAAAAGTAATAAAGGCAGGATAAACATCAAATCAATAAATAATGGCTGAAGATGAATCATCTGTCAAAAATGTTTTGTTCCTTAATCCATCGGAACTGGAGTTGGACAGATTGATTTTCCATCACGTTTGAGAGCCGGCAAGATATTATTTGCGAAAGTTAGCAGCAAAGTAAGCAGCAACTTACTTTGCCGAAACATAATTGGCTTTCTGACCCCATTCACCTTGGGTTATTTATAAAAAAAATGAAGGCGGGATAAAAAGATACGTAAACAAAAATCTGCTTTGTTAAGAGCTTAATTTCTACAGTGCCAAGATATTTAACAGAAGTCTTCCTGTTTCTGAAAGCTGGCAAGCATCTTTTGAATATTCCTAGCAATGCTAAGTGGCATTAACAGGGGGACACAATTAAGATTAAGTGAGGTACTAACTAATACCACTCTTTAAAGCCTTAGTAAGACCATACCTAGAATCCTGCATCCAGTTTTGGTCACCACACTGTAAAAAAGATGTTGAGACTCCAGAAAAAGTGCAGAGGAGAGCAACCAGGATGATTAGGGGACTGGAGACTAAAACATAAAATGAACAGTTGCAGGAACTGGGCATTGCTAGTCTAGTGAAGAGAAGGATCAGGGGAGACATGATAGCAGTGCTCCAATATTTGAGGGGCTGCCACAAAGAAAAAGGGGGTCAAGCTATTTTCCAAAGCACCTGAAGGCCAGACAAGGAATAATGGATGGAAACTGAACAAGGAGAGAGATTCAACCTGGAAATAAGGAGAAATTTCCTGACAGTGAGAGCAATCAACCCATGGAATAGAAGTTGCCTTCAGAAGTTGTGGGAGCTTCATCGCTGGAAGCTTTCAAAGAAGAAACTGGACTGCCATCTGTCAGAAATGGTGTAGGGTCTGCTTGGGTGGGGGGTTGGACTAGATAACCTACAAGGTCCCTTCCAACTCTGTTAATCTAATCTACAAAGCTATAGGAATCCAATAACGTTCCACCCCAATTACTGCTCCTGGACTTAAAGAGTCATTAAGAGTTACTTTGCAGAGTGAGATGTTAAATTTAATCAATAAATAAACGACATTAGCAAATGTGTTCTCCATCTATATTATGGGGATCACCACAATCTATGTAGATTCTGGAAGTCCTGAGTACAATTTATTTATTTATTTACTTATTTATTGGTTCGATCTATATGCCGCCCTTTTCCGGAAACTCAGGGCGGCTTACAATGTGTTAAGCAATAGCCTTCATACTTTTGTATATATCTGCTTAGTAGGGCTTTTGCCCCCCCCTCCCCAAAGCGGTGTTCTTTTTTTATACAAAGTCATCTTATTGTCCCCACAATCCGGGTCCTCATTTTACCTACCTCGAAAGGATGGAAGGCTGAGTCAACCTTGAGCCTGGTGAGATTTGAACTTGCAGTAATTGCAGGCAGCTGGTGTTACTTAACAGTGCTTTAGTCTGCTGCGCCACCAAGGCTCTTACTTGGAGTAAGCCTCTTACTTACTCCAGTCCTGGAGATCAATGGAGTTGGTGTGAAATTTGACGAAAACGTGGGATCCTAGACTCAAGTCCAATGGTAGATCCGAGTCCATTTCCTGGTAACAATTCCATTTAGCAGTTGTGTAACAAGGAACAAGGTTTGGCTAAAAAGAAAAATCAGGAAACGCTTTGTAAAAAGGAATCCAGTGGAATTCCAGTGAAGCCCTCTGCCCGTTCCGAACATTGGTGGGGGCCATCTTGATCAGGGGTCAGCAACCTGTGGCTCTGGAGCCACATGTGGCTCTTTCACTCCTCTGCTGCGGCTCCCTGCCACTCAAAGTATGCATCACAACCGCCAATGTGTGACACCTGCCGGCACGCGATTTATTGAGCTTTTTTAACCCTTGGTAGGCCAACCATGGATAAATCCAAGAAAAGAAAAGTTTCAGAAGAAAACAGAACATTTACTTCAACTACATATGCTAGTTTTGTGGCCGCTCAAGAAATAGTCAGGCACGGGAAGGGTTTTGTGGCTCCCGGTGTTTTCTTTTCTGTGGGAAATGGGTCCAAATGGCTCTTTGAGTGTTTAAGGTTGCAGACCCCTGATCTTGATGATGTTACCTAGATGGATTATGAAACATCTGCAGTAAAACAACCAAGCTCAGAGAGCACCAAAGGCGCATACTCCTCCCCCTTCTCCTCCTCTGCAAACCCCACTCTCTTCTACGACTTGATGATATTACCTAGTTTTTTTTTTAATTTGATTTATATGCCGCCCTTCTCCAGAGACTCAGGGCGGCTTACAACGCGCTAAGCAATAGCCTTCATACTTTTGTATATTTATACAAAGTCAGCTTATTGCCCCCACAACTGGGTCCTCAATTTACCTACCTTAGAAAGGATGGAAGGCTGAGTCAACCTTGAGCCTTGGTGAGATTCGAACCTGCAGTAATTGCAGGCAGCTGTGTTAATAACAGGGTGCATTAGACCACCGTACTATCAAGGCTCTTAGTTGGGTAATGAAACATCTGCAAGGATGCAGCCAAGCTCAGAGAGCATCAAGAATTCCAAAGTTCAGCCCAGAGCTACAAATATTTTCATCTATAGGAATCAGGGGTGGGTTCTAAATTTTTTTACTACCGGTTCTGTGGGCGTGGCTTATTTTGTGGGTGTGGCTTGGAGGTCATGTGACTAGGTGGGCGTGGCTAGCTGGTCAGAGTCATTTCTGGAAGGTCCTCGCACTTACGACCAATCCTCGCACATACGACCCGACTCATTTGTTTGCTTTTAACACTGATCAGCTGTAGGACGGCCCTTGGAAGCCCCGAGGCAAGAGTTTAAACAGTTTTTTTCCCTCTAGTCATCAGCTGGGACTCAGGAGGCCGCAATAGATTGGAGGTGGGACCAAATAAAAGGTAAGAATAACGTGGGGGAGTGGGGGGGTGGGAGGTCGGGGGGGAAGAACCAGTTCGGTGACGTCATATCATCACCGCTACCGGCTCAGCCGAACCGGACCGAACCGGGAGGAACCCACCACTGATAGGAACGAACTTTCCACATTTTAACTTACCTTTGCCTTCTTATCCCTCGCACAGCTTCCTGGGCTCCACAAGAGATCTGAATCTGGAGCCAAAGTAAAGTTCTCGTGAGTTTGGAGATCCATCTCTCAGCCTTTACAGCAGAAAGTCTGAGGCACACAAGTGTGTGCTTCCTACCCTTAAAAGCACATTCTTTCTAAAAATATAGATGCTTCATTGCATTTGGAATGAGCTCCTGGCTATCTGCAACTTATGGATGGAAACTAATCAAGGAGAGAACCAGCCAAAACTAAGGAGAAAATTCCTGACGGTGAGAACAATGAATCAGTGGAACGACTTGCCACCGGAAGTTGTGGGTTCTCCATCACTGGATGCTTTCAAGAAGAGAGTGAACAGCAACTGTCTGGAATGGTATTGGGTCTCCTGCTTGAGCAGAAGTTGGACTAGAAGACCTCCAAGGTCCCTCCCAGCTCTGTTATTCTGTTGTCTGTGTTTTTGTTGTGTGAGCTTACAGGCGAGATTGATTTTGTCTTCATCTTCACATCCCCAGGGTGTTTTGAATAGAAGAACACACTGACATACATTAGTCCTCAGTGACATGACATTACTTTTGAACAGAGGAAAATTTAATTTAATTGTCTTTTAACAGCTGGACTGCTGTAACCTACCCATCCAGAGTTAAGGAGTTCTTGCAGAGGTGGGATGAGAGTGAATGTTGGATGGACCCCATTTTATGCATTTATCCACGTGGGAGGGAGCGGGAAGAGTCAAAAGAATCTTCCCTGTGGGTGGGTTGAATTTAAGTATGGATGGAAAGGCGCAAGGGACATGTTCATGGCAATTGGAATCAGGAAACAGCCTTTTCTGAAGTTGGCTAAAATACTTTAGTCAGGGTTGATTTACATAGAGTCCAGAGGTGGGTTTCAGCAGGTTCTGACCAGTTCCGGAGAACCGGTAGCAGAAATTTTGAGTAATTCGGTAGTAAAAATTCTGACTGGCCCCGCCCCCATCTATTCTCTGCTTCCCGAGTCCCAGCTGATTGGGAGGAAATGGGGATTTTGCAGTAACCTTCCCCTGGAGTGGGGTGGGAATGGAGATTTTACAGTATCCTTCCTCTGGAGTGGGGAGGGAATGGAGATTTTACAGTATCCTTCCCCTGGAGTGGGGTGGGAATGGAGATTTTACAGTATCCTTCCCCTAGAGTGGGATGGAGATTTTACGGTATCCTTCCCCTGGAGTGAGGAGGGAATGGAGATTTTACAGTATCCTTTCTCTGGAGTGGGGAGGGAATGGAGATTTTACAGTATCCTTCCTCTGGAGTGGGAAGGGAATGGAGATTTTACAGTATCCTTCCCCTGCCACGCCCACCAAGCCACACCCACAGAACCAGTAGTAAAATTTTTTGAAACCCACCACTGATATAGTCCTTGACTTCAGTGTTGGTATCCAGCCTGTTCTGACGAACTGGTAGTGGCGACCTGCTGCTCTGCCCCCGCTGCCCTGCTCCGGCACTATGCCGTCCTATTTATCCACATTTTCTAAGCCGCACGCATGTGTGCAAGCCGAACGGATGAGCAAAGTGCAGGCATGGCAGGCCGCACATATGCATGGAAGGTATGCACTCACATCTTTGGTACGTGGCGAACCGGTGGTAAAATTATGTGAAACCCACCTCTGCTTGACTTACAACCTCAATTGAGCCCCAGATTTTGGTTGCTAAGCAAGACATTTGTAAGTTACTTTTGCCCCATTTTACAACCTTTCTCGGCACAGTTGTTAAGCGAATCACTGCAGTTATTAAGTGAGTAACCCAGCTGTTGAGTGAATCTGGTTTGCAGCATTGACTTTGCTTTTCGGGAAAGTCGCAAAAGGGGAACCCATAACCCCCGAGACACTGCAACCGTCGTAACTATGTCTCAGTTGCCAAGCATCTGAATTTTGATCCACGTGACCGTGAGGATGCGGCATTGGTTGTAAGTGTGAAAAACGGTCATAAGTCACTTTTTCCAGTGGTGTTGTAACTTTGAATGGTCACTAAACAAGCTGTGATAAGTAGACGACTACCGGTATTGCATTAATAGGCCATCCTTCTTCTTGAAAGTTTGAGGTGGCGGACAACAGGAATTTACCTCATTCATCACAATATGTCTGAGAGATGGCCCAAATTACAGGAACTCCTTCACTTATAACCAGAGGTGGTATTCAGCCGGTTCGGAATGAACCGGTAGCTATGATGATCAGCTAGCCCCCCCCGCCCTATCCTGTCCTTTATTTCTTTGTGCTTTGTAGCTCATCACAATTGCATGGCACGGCTGATCCCTCCCTCCCCACTGTTCTATTTACCGTTGCTGACATGGAAGGCAAGCGGCTGAGCTTCTAAATGCTCCATTTTCAGCGTGAAGCGCGCGCTCACCGAACCGGTAGTTAAAAATTTTGAATTCCACCACTGCTTCCAACCTTTCGTTTAGTAACATTTCAAAGTTACAATGTCACCACAAAAAGTGGCTTATGACCATTTTTCACACTTACAACCACCGCAGCATCCCCTTAGTCACGTGATCAGACTTCAAATGCTTGGCAACCGGCATGTACTTATGACGGCTGGGGTCCTGTGATTTCCCCTTTTGCGACCTTCTGACAAGCAAAGGCAGTGGGGAAGCCATTTTCATTTAACAACCATGTTATTAACTTAACAACTTAGCAGCGATTCACTTAACAACGGTGGCCAGAAAGGTGGCAAAATGGGCACAGCTCACTTAACAACTCTCTTGCTTAGCAGTGGGAATTTTGGGCTCAGTTGTTGCCACAAGTCAAGGACTACCTTAGCAAGGAGCAAAATCTGATTGCATCTCTGGTTTTTGCAGCAGTTTACAGACTGATGTGTTTCTTCGAACGTCGTCTGAAAGCTTACTTCATCAAATGGGAGTGATCCGCTGACACCTTCGCGTATCTCATAAAACGGTCCGCATCCATTCTGCCATCGTGTTACCATCCATTCCTTCAATTCAAATCTTTATTGTCAGTGCACAACATACGTACAATGAGATTGGTTGAGCTCCCTCGGTGCACTCCCATCCCAACACAATACAACTCACAGTGAAGACAGAAAATCCCTAACCCAATAAATCATATTAACAAAACACCCAGTCCTATTGCACCAGTGTGAACATGTTACACTTTGCGCCGGCCCTGCAAGTCCATCGTACTACATAGTTATGATGTTATTTCGCATTCAGGACTCTGAAAGCCCACGGATAAAAACTGTTCTTCAGCCTGTTTGTACGTCTGGCTATACTTCTATATCTCCTTCCCGATGGTAAGAGGGTAAAGAAGCAGTGACCAGGATGAGAGTCATCCCTGAAAATTTTCCTCATTCTTCTAAGGCAGCGAGCCCTAGAGATCTCATCTAGTGGTATCACAATGTTTTGTGCTGTGCTCACCACCCTCTGTAATGTTTTTCTATCCGTGGCTGTCAGACCGGCATGCCATACCGTGGCATGCAATAAGTGAGGACGCTTTCTAATCGTGGACCGGTAAAAGAAGGTCATCAGTTGTTGTTCCACCCTGTTTTTACTCAAGACCCTAAGGAAATGGAACCTCTGTTGGGCCTTCTTGGCCAGCTGGATCATCAGTGGTGGGTTCCTCCCGGTTCGGCCCGGTTTGGCTGAGCCGGTAGCGGTGACGATATGACGTCACCGAACCGGTTCTCTTTGTTCGGGAGCTGGGCCCTCCTGCCCCCCCGCGTTATTCTTACCTTTTATTTGGCCCCGCCCCCAATCTATTCGCTGCCTCCCGAGTCCCAGCTGATCGGCTAGAAGGAAAAAAACTGTTTAAACTCTTGCCGTGGGGCTTCAAAGGGCTGCCCTACAGCTGATCAGTGTTAAAAGGCAGTGTGGTGGTAGACCAGTGTGCTCCAAAAACAAATGGGTAGACCGGAACGCTCCAAGAACAAATGGGTAGACCGGTACAGCTCTGCAAGCAGTTAAAAGCCTGGTAGACCAGTACCTCTGCTAAATCCTAAAGAATTGTCACATGACCATCAAACCACGCCCACAAAATAAGCCACGCCACAGAACCAGTAGTAAAAAAGTTTAGAACCCATCCCTGCTGGATCGTGTTGTTTTTCCAGGTGAGATCTTCGCTGAGATGGACTCCCAGGAATTTAAAGGAGGAAACTCTCTCTACACAGCCCCCCTCGATGTAAAGTGGGGCAGGTTCCTCTCTCTTCCTCCGGAAGTCCAACACCATCACCTTGGTCTTGCTTGATGTTTCGGTGCAGGTTGCTTTTTAAGCACCACGTGGATAGTTTATATTTATTTATTTATTTGTTCAACTTGTATGCCGCCTTTCTCCGAAGACTCAAGGCGGCTTACAATGCATTTAAAAACCATATATAAAAACATTAAAAATTAAAACATTAAAAACAATTAAAACCCATTCACACCATTCATGGCCGGATCTCGCCAGATCACAACAGTGAGATCAACGGCCCCAGGCCTGCCGGAAAAGCCAGGTCTTTACCGCTTTCCGGAAGGCCAATAGGGTGGGGATGGTCCGGATCTCAGGAGGTAACTGGTTCCAGAGAGCTGGGGCAGCCACAGAGAAGGCCCTCCCCCGCGGGCCCGCCAGCTGGCATTGTTTAGCTGATGGGACCCGGAGGAGACCAACTCTGTGGGATCTTACCGGTCGCTTTTAAACCTCTCGATTTCTAGAAAAATTGGGCCGCAAATTCCAATAAGCTTGAGAGACTTAATAAACACACGAAGACACGGATAGTATGAAACATACATCTTAACTTTCTTTTTTTTATTATTTTTTTTTAAATTGTGTGTGCTTTAATTTTTTTTTATTTTTTCTTTACACAAATGGAATGGATGCGTCGAGTATTTACACTTAACAGGAGTGAAAACTGTCTAGTGTATTTGTAAACTCCACTTTTCGATTCAGAGTTAAGCCCACCCCACAAGAGTACATCTGAGTGAAGAAACATCCGATCAAAGCAAGTGAAAAGAAGGAAAATGTACAGACTGTCATTACTCGGTCATGTATGGAATAGCCAAATTCAACACAGAAAAAAATAAAAATAAAAATAAGAATCCTGTATTTTAAACATAACTGAGAAAGACTGGATTTGCCAAGATTCCACATTGCCATTTGTTTCAAAAAAAAAAAAAAATGAGGTCCCATGAAAATTAAAAGCCCTGATTTTTATGGATAGAAAATGCTCTTTTTTGTCCATCTAGCTTGGCAACCCTCTGTGTCCTATACCCGTGATGTCAAACCTATGGCACGCGTGCCACAGGTGACACGCGGAGCCATATTGGTGGGCATGCAAGTGTTGTCTTACCTCAGCTGCAGCATGCATGCATGCGCCAGCCAGCTAATTTTCAGGCCTTCCAGGCCCACCGGAAGTCAGGAAACAGGCTGTTTCTGGCCTCTGGAGGGCCTCCAGGGGGGTGGGGAAGGCTGTTTTTGCCCTCCTCAGGCGCCTAGAAAGCCTCTGGAGCCTGGGGAGAGTGAAAAATGGGCCTACCTGGCCCATCATGCCATTGTGTGCCAAAAGAGGGGGGAGTGAGTGCCCATGTGTGTGTGTGGGGGGGCAGGGCGTATTTATGGGTATGGGCATGTAGGCGCACGACCCCCCCCGTGCTCCCCCTGCTTTTGGCACACGATGGCAAAAAGGTTAGCCATCACTCTCCTATACCAATGATGACGAACCTTTTCAGCACCGAGTGCTCAAACTGGAACGTGCGTGCATGCATGTGTGCCCGCCCGAGCGCCGGAAACCCAATGACCAGGTCGCCGGCGTGTGCATGCCTGTTTTTTGGCTGGTTTTTTGGCCGTTTTCAGCCCATTTTTTGGCTGTTTTCAGGGCTGTTTTTCGGCCTGGAAAAAAAAGCCTGAAAATGCCTCTCAAAATGGCCTGAAAACATCCCCAAAATGATCCAAAAACGGCCCCCAAAACAGCCTGAAAATGACCCGGAAACAGCCTGAAAAATGGCTCAAAACAGGCCATTTTCAGGCCGTTTTTGGGCCATTTTGAGGCCATTTTGAGAGGCATTTTTCGGGCCATCTTTGACGCTCCAGCACTCGTGAAGACCAGCTGGCTGGTGCACAGGTGTGTGCTGGAAACCAGAAGAGCAGCTGGTGATGGCGTGCGTGCCCACAGAGAGAGCTCTGCGTTCCATCTCTGGCACACGTGACATGGGTTCGCCATCATGGTCCTATACAAATAAGCATGTTTTGGGATTTCACTCATTCTCCTAGGTCAAAAGCAAGTCTAATATTTGCAACCAGCTCGTGATTTTTGTCATCAGAGTTGGAGTTTCCATCTAACTTGAAAAGCAAATCCAGATGAACAGAAGATGGCTTTTAGTTCTTGAACGTTCTTGATTTTGGCATAGTTATAGGCACCCAGAGAGTCCTTTTTCCATATACGGATTTACTTCTGAGTAAAGCTTAATTTGTGTGTGGGGGTGGGTGGGTGGGTGGGTTGGAAAGGGGTTTACTAGAGAGTTGTGGGCCGATTAACCAAGATTTTTTTTCTCCTCAACTGCATCATTTCCAGAGGTGGTATTCAGCCGGTTTGGATCGATTCACCCGAACTGGTAGCGGAAATCGTGGGTGGGTCCATCCACCTGCCCTGGCTCTATGCTGTCCTATTTAGGCACATTTTGGAGGCTGGGTGCATGTGCGGGAGGCACGCACGCAGGGCGAAGCGGTGGTAACAAAATGTGAAACCCACCGCTGATCATTTCCCTTCTAAAAAAAGGAGAACAAGCACATTAGAAGAATAAAGGGGCACAAAGAAGTGCAATTCAGAGGAGATGCTAGGTGTGTAAACATGGCTTGTAAACAGAGAGTTTGTCATCTTATGTATAGAAAGATGGATTCTGCACTGGTTGTAAAGCCAGAGTGGATTTTATTTATTTATTTTTGCTGTTTGTGTTTGTCCTATGACGGACGGTAACAATATTGTGTTAAAGATTGTGTTTTAAAAAAAATAGCACCTGGGATGTGCTCCAAGAGCAGTGTTTCTCAACCTTCACAACTCTTAAGATGCGTGGATCTCAACTCCCAGAAGAGTTGAAGTCCACGCATCTTAGAGTAGCGAAGATCGAGAAACACTGCTCGAAGGTATTTCTCTAAAGCATTTAGAGTTTGCATCCCACTCAATCATTCCACCTCCTTGGAAATGATTCTCAGCTGAAGAATTAATCTCTGGGTTGCTTTTGAGTTTTAGCACCAATAATAACCATGATATCTTCCGATGATGATTGCTATCTGCTCACAAAAAAGAGCATTGTGTATTCACTTATAGCTTTGTAAAAAAATTGGTGCTACCTGGAGTCGCCAAATATCCACCAAGGAAGGTAGGAGTGTGTGGATCATACCACCACACAAATGTGGAAAAATTTGGGAAAACCATTGACCTGACAATACTTATTTTTCAGGTTCTTGACGGTATAACATAGTCCTACAAAAATTGTATCTGAACTGAACGATTAAAGAGACCTTGATTTACTATTCAAAGAATCTTACCAACACTCTAGGGAGGGGACGTAAATGATAACTACAGGTAGTCCTTGACTTACAACCCTTTGTTTAGTGACCGTTTGTGAAGTTACAACGGCACTGGAAACGTGACTTATGACTTGATTGTTTTTCGCCTGTAGACAGAATCTTGCCAAACTAAAGCAATTACTGGTATTATTAAAGATATACAGGCAGGTTTTGATTTACAAGCTTTCCTTAGTGACTATTCAAAGTTACAACGGCACTGTAAAAAACCCGACTTATGTCCATTTTTCATGCTTACGTCCGTTGCAACATGGTTACATGATCAAAATTTGGACGCTTGGCAAGTGGCTCATATTTATGACGGTTGCAGTCTTCCCGGGCTTACACAATCCCCCTTTTGCAAACTTCTGACAAGCAGCAAAGTCAACGGGGAAGCCAGGTTTCACTTAACAACCGTGTTACTAACTTAACAACAGCAGCGACTCACTTAACATCTGTGGCACGGAAGGTTGTAAAATGAGGCAAAACTCACTTAACAACTGTCTTGCTGAGCAGCAGAAACTTTGGGCTGGTTTGTGGTCGTAAATCGAGGAGTACCTTTGGATGCTGTCATTTTTTTTGTTTGTTTTAAATCCAGAGCCATCCAAACCGGAGAAAAGCAGGTACCAATTTTCAAAGCTTGAACATTTTTTTTCCCCCTGTTCTATTTTGATTGTCCCTAACAGAGAGATTACAATTATGGATTTTAGATTTTTCTTTTTTCAGGGGTCAAGCTGACAATGTCAGCCTTTAATGGATTTGTACGTTCCCGAAAGTATGAAATGTTGCAACCTTTCAAATCTATGGAGCTAGTTTTTTTCGCCTTTGAAGAAAAATCCCGCAGTTAAGTGAAGTTAAAAGGTTCCCTGAAGGATAAAAGGAAAAAGAATTTTTTTTTTTTTAGCCTTCTAGGAGCATTCGATAATTTTAATTTTCTAAGGGCTAGATTTCATATCTTTTATTAGTAGAATTTGAGGAGATATACACAGGTAGTCCTCGATTTATGACAGTTCATTTACCGACCCCAGTTACAACGGCACAGAAAAATGTGACTTACGACCACTTTTCACACTTACGACCTTTGCAGCATCATGTGATTTATTCGGATGCTGACTCACATTTATGACAGTTGCAGTAATTACGTGACCCCCCCCCTTTTGCGACTTTCTGACGAGCAAAGTCAAGGGGGAAGCCAGATTCACTTAATAACCAGTGTGACTAATTGAACGACGGCAGTGTTTCACTTAACAACTATGGCAAGAAAGGTCGTAACATGAGGCAGAACTCACTTAACAAATTTCTTATTGAGCAAGGTGAATTTTGGGCTCGATTATGGTCGTAAATCAAGGACTACCTTTACTCAATTCCACTTAAATGTGGACTCCTTTCCCAGTCAACGTCCAGAGGTGTAAGGCAGAGGTTTGGATGAATGGACAAAGGAAGCTATCGATGGAGATTCTCAGCCATCCAGGTCATGGTTGTCCCAAAGGTGCTTTTTCAAGAGGCAACTGGACTTTCTTTTTTCCTTTGAAGACGTTTTGCTTCTCATCCAAGAAGCTTCTTCAGCTCTGACGGGATAGAGGGGAATGGAATCCAGTCAGAGCCGAAGAAGCTTCTTGGATGAGAAGCAAAACGTCTTCAAAGGAAAAAAACCAGAAAGTCCAGTTGCCTCCTTAAAAAAAAAAACACCTTTGGGACAAAAGGAAGATGTTCCCACATATAAAGCAGACTGGGATTCAGGGGTTATTTAACCTTTCTCCCTATGTAGATTATTAAAAAACGTGTCTTTGCAATCTCAATAACGTCTGTGGGACAGATGGCCTTTGCAGTGGGGTGTTTCCCCTTTGGCATGAATCCCTACCTGTTCCTAGGTCTCCATCGATCTTTATCAGGTGGAGGTGGAGTCAAGGGATACTTGAGAAGGAGGACCACGCTACCATTTGGGACCTCTTGAAACTGTCAAGAAGGACAAAACTCATCAGTATCCAGTACATGAAACAAATGGGAATGCAAATCGTAAGGAGAACAGGACTCCTTGCTATAGCTTTCTTTCATTCAAAGTCTTCTCTCCTTCCTTCCCTCCTTCTTTCTGGTATATTTTTCTAGTATAAATTTTCTTTCTTTCTTTCTTTCCCTGTTTCCTTCTCTTTCTTTTTCCTTCTCCCTTCCTTCCTTCTTGTATATTTTTCTAGTATAAATTCCTTCTTTCCTGTATATTTTTCTAGTATTAATCTTTCTTTCTTTCTATCTATCTATCTATCTATCTATCTATCTATCTATCTATCTATCTTTCTTTCTTTTTCTTTCTTTCTTATCCTTTCTTTCTTTTTCCTTCTCCCTCCCTTCCTTCCTTCTTGTATATTTTTCTAGTATAAATTCCTTCTTTCCTGTATATTTTTCTAGTATTAATCTTTCTTTCTTTCTTTCTATCTATCTATATCTATCTATCTATCTATCTATCTATCTATCTATCTATCTATCTATCTATCTTTCTTTTTCTTTCTTTCTTATCCTCTTTTTCCTTCTCCCTCCCTTCCTTCCTTCTTGTATATTTTTCTAGTATAAATTCCTTCCTTCCTGTATATTTTCTAGTATAAATCTTTCTTTCTTTCTTTCTTTCTTTCTTTCTTTCTTTCTTTCTTTCTTTCTTTCTTTCTTTCTCTTTCTTTCTTTCCTTGTTTCCTTCCTTCCTTTTTTCTTTTTTCTTCTCCATTCCTTCCTTCTTGTATATTTTTCTAGTATAAATTCCTTCCTTCCTATATATTTTTCTAGTATAACTCTTTTTCTTTCTTCTTTCTTTCTTTCTTTCTTTCTTTCTTTCTTTCTTTCTTTCTTTCTTTCTTTCTTTCTCTTTCTTTCTTTCTTTTCTTTCTCTTTCTTCTTTCTTTCTTTCCTTCCTTCCTTCCTTCCTTCCCTCCTTTCCTTCCTTCCAATCTAAACACAAAGCACAAAGCCTATTCAAAAGGAAAAAAGAAATTTTTTAAAACTGAAGTAACCGAGGACTTGTGGACAAACTGGTTGTGCCAAAGCACAGTGTTACTGCCAAGATGGAACGCATAGCACAAGACAGAGTAGTACATTTACCAGTAGGTTGGTTCTCCTAAGAGATATGCATGCTTAAGAGAGAAACAAAGTGGAACAGAACAACGGGTGTGAAGGCTAGAAAACAACTAAATGAAAAACGCACAGGGTTTTTTTTGTTTATGGTGAGTTTTTTGTTTTTTTGCTTTTTGCTTTAGGACAGTAAGGAAATGTGCTGAGCCCTGGTCCTGAAACAAGAGTTTTATGCTGATGTGAAAGTAAGCCATTGTTCCCAAAGGTTTGGATTTCTTTCCTGTAGATTTCTGCAGAAACAATTCCAAAACTTCACTACTGATTGATTTCCATTTTTTTGTAAGAAAAAAGTTTCTAGCCCTTTTGATCTGGTATATACAGTAATTCAATGAAATCACCCAGATTGATCTCTCTCTCTCTCTCTCTCTCTCTCTCTCTCTTTCTTCTTCCTTTTCTTTCCTTCCTCCCTCCCCCTCCTCCCTCTTTCTTTCTTTCTTTCTTTCTTTCTTTCTTTCTTTCTTTCTTTCTTTCTTTCTTTCTTTCTTTCTTTCTTTCTTTCTTTCTTTCTTTCTTTCTTTCTCCTGTGCTTAGCATGCTGAAACAAAATTTAGGATTTTCCCACACTTATCTTAAATGGGATAATAATAATTGAAAAAAAAAACACCCCAGAATTTTCACGGCTCTCAGTGGCATCATTTCCACAGCACTCAAAACCCTAGATCTGATTTAACAAAACACAATTGCTGGTCACATAACATGGTCAGTCCTGACAAACGACCAAACCATATTATTGTGTAACGTGATTATACAACAAGCTAAGGCAATAACTCCCACAAAATGAGGAAAGTCATCTGCCAAAAGACTCATTTTAATCTAATCTCACATGTTGCTCACATCCAGCCAGCAAGAAATTTTGGACAATTCTCTTTGACTTATTCTCTCTTTTTTAAAAATGGGAATAATTCAGTTTTGGGAGGTTGTTCTGAGGGCAAGCGAGTGGTTATAGACACCTTGCATTTTGAGAAAGTGCTACATAAAAGTTCAAATTCTCACTAGAACTGCCCTCTGCCCAAGAGCTTTCTTATTCATAGATAGTCCTTGACTTACGACTGTTTGTTTAAAGCCAGTTCGAAGTTATGACAATCTCGGAAAAAGTAACTTGTGTGATCCCTCCTTCAAAGTTACGAGTCGCATCACCTCTGCAGTCATGTGATTGCAATTTGGTTGCTCAGCAACCAGCTGCCATTTAGGATAATTGCAGCATTTTGAGGTCACGTAATCACAATCTGTGATCTCCAACTGGGTTCCAATAAGCAGAGTCAATTGGGAAAGCTGGATTCACCTTAAAGACCACAGTAGAAACGGCTGCAAAATCGGATCTGGGGACGTGATGACTCGTTTAATGACTGCATCGCTTAGGGACTGAAATTCTGGTCCCAACAGTAGTCATAAGTCAAGGACTATCTAGTAGTTCTTTCTCAGTAATCTATTTATTCAGCTGTTTTCTGGGACATATACAGATTTTCATCCCGTTCCAATAAAAGTTTGGAATTCTACTATTCACAGGGGTTAAGTTTCAACTTGGGGAAAAAAAACAAAACAAAAACACAGTATTGAAAATCCTTTCTTTTCGTGGAGTCCATGAGAGAAAATAATATTTGCTCTTAAAATATTCTTCCCGATTAAAACCACACTCTTCTTTTGATACTTTCAAAGGTATAGAAAGAGATTATGGCAGAATTAATTTTTCTCTCCTCTGGGGAGGGGGGGGGGAACCACATTTAAACAGTTAAGATCAATTTGAGATCATCTTGGTTTCGAAAGGCTGAATTGAGACAGAAGTTATATTTCTGTCCTTTCCGGCAATGTTCAACAATTCAAACAACCGCTTAAACAGAGTCAAGAGAGTTTGGAAATATAAAAATTCAGGCTGAAGAAACACATCTAAGGGGTTGCATTGACATATTAAGGCTGCAGCCCTGAAGCACCAGGGACAAAACTCTGGATAGGAGACATTTAAGATTTTTTTTTCAATTTTTTTTTTCCTGAGTTGTGACCTCAGAAAGAAAAATCTGACCTCAGTCGTCCATTTCTGAGCCTTAGGAATTTGTTTTACTCTAACATTAGGAAAGTATCATATTGAAAACTCCAAAACTGAACAGAATTAGAACTGATCCTTTGATGGAGTCAAAAGAGACAACTCCACGGATCCGAAACCTTCCCAGCTCTCCGCCATGACCTCAAAAAGGGAGGCAGAGAGGGTTAGTTGAAATATATATATTTACCAAAAAAAAAAAAAAAAAGGGGGGGGGGGAAGGAACTTGGAAAGAGCAGAAACTATTACTGGCTAGGCTTTTGTTTACTGGTAGTTTGGAACTGCTTAGTTGTTCTGCAATTTGAGTTGTTCTGTGAAAAGAAAGTGAGTTGTTCTGCGAAGTGGATTATTCCAGGGAATCAACTGAATTGTTTTTTGAAGGGAGCGTTTATGCCAGAGGTGGGCTGCTGCCGGTTCGTACAGGTTCGGCCAAACTGGTAGTTAAGATTCCGTGCAGTATGGTGAACCGGAAAATCCCACCACTGGCCCCGCCCCCACTTATTTTTTGGCCTGTTTTCCATGCCATTTTCAGGCCGTTTTTCAAGCCAAAAATGGCCCAAAAATGGCCTGGAAAATGGCCTTAAAAATGGCAGCAAAGGGCCCAAAAAACGGCCTGAAAACGGCCAAAAAACAGGCTGAAAAACGGGCAAGGGCGGGGCCAGCCAGTGGTGGGATTAGCCTTTGAGGCGAGTAGCCAGGAGGCGGGGCTGGGTGTGATGAGTGACATCACCCACCCAGTCACATGACCAACCAACCACGCCTACCCAGCCAGAGAACTGGTTGTTAAGTTATTCAAGTCCCACCAATGGTTTATGCCCCATAATTAGCAAACAAAATTTCTAGATGATTGCCACAAAGTTGAACTTTTTGACTTTTTAAAATCGTAAAATGCATAGTGGTCTTCCAATGAATTATTTTGGTTGACTTCAAAATCTGCTTCTAAAGTGTAATGTTTTGTTTATAACTTTACCGACTAGTTTGGACCAATTACTGGCATTTTAGCAACCATTCCTACTGGCAAATTCTCTAGAAACCATTATGGAAAAGCTGGTAAGAGATTTTATAATGGCAGCTGCTTAATTAGAAAAAAATAAACCAGAAATTACATTCAAACCGCCCCAATAGTTTATTTATGGGAATGAGGGAAATGAGGGTGAGGTGGAACTCTTTTCAACAAAGAGATATATATATATTCTTTTGTACTAAGTGCATTTTAGGTGTATTATGCAAAGTAAAATTTTCTTATCCAAAATAAAATAGGAATACATGAGACCTAAATTCCTAAAATTCAAACAAAGAGGACGAACATATAGAAATAGAAATTCTTAAGAAATCTACCGGGGGAGACAAAAAAAAAGAAAGAATGAAATAGTGCAAATTGAAAATTCACCTTTTGCATTCTCCTGCCCGCCCAGGTGCAACGTAATTCACCTTTCGATGACTTAATCTTTACAAAACGTCTCACAAAATATTTTTGTTACCTATAGAAATTAGCGCCTATACATCAATATAGATTCTTTAATAAATTATCCCGTCTTTTAAGTGCCTTCTATCTTCATATAAATGATAATATAGATATAATTAAAATAAAATGTAAAGCTTTCCCCGTTCCCCCAATTGTACCCTTCTTCTTGGTCAAGTTTTAAGTACCCTGAATTTTGTCTGTTCAGGTGAACGCACTTCAATATGAATGCTTTCCTTCCCATCAAATCTCATTGAATGATTAAGATCCAGATGCAACGGTGAAGTTGAGGGGGGGAGGGGAGAAATTATGCTCCAGGTTGGATTGGGATGGGGGGGAGGGGCGGGAAGGAGAGATATGCATAGTTATATGAAAGTCGAGGTGCTGCAAATACAGATGTACTATGATCAAAGGATGTCTCCGATCCAACATCTGGGAAAAAATTAACAATAATCATAATAAAAGCATTCCAGGTCTCAGCAGAGTCCGGTGGTGTGGCTTATGGATGAGATTTTGCAAAGCCGCAGGCCATTCAGCTCTTCTTCTGGAGATAACGTTAGGTAGGACTTGTGTTCGCATCCGCTTTTACTCAAAGGATACGTCCTGTAGGATTAAGACACCCAGGAGATTTTGGGGGTTTTCAACCACCAAGAAACACACCGAGCTGAGTCATTACAGGTTGGAAAAGGAGGTAACGGGCTGGGTCATTTCTGCCTCCGGGTTCATCCTTACAAAGCTGTGTGGTGAGCACACAGAACAGTTTGTGCTGAGTGTGTCCGAGTGTGTATGTGTATGCATGTCTGTGTGTGTGAGAGAGATTTAATATGGCAGACTTGTTTTTTTTTTCTTTTTCTTAAAAAAAATTGTTCTTTCTTTTTTCTTTTTTTTGTTTCCTTCCCCTTTTATGACCCAATCAGTGTCCTTCATGGCTTCCGACAGTTTGTGTTGTATGTTCAGAAAAATCAGAATAATAATAATCACATTGACAGCAAGAAACGTGAAAGTAACTTTTTTTCCCCCCCAGCCCTCCCCGAAGCTTCCAAATAAGTTAGGATTAAATTTTCTTCTAAATACTTTTCCGTTGCGATCAGAGGTGGGTTAGCGACTTTATAGTTTTTCCTTGGAAGGAATCCAGATGAAGGAATCCGATTGTTCTTCGATCACAAGTTTGGTTTGGTTATATATATCTTCTAAGGTATCTCCTTGGACAATTGCTAGAGGAAGGGGGAAAAAAAACCAGATTTTGATCCCTTTTTTCACAAACAAAATTGGCCGGTGTTTTAGTATCTGTAGGTCTGATGTTATCGGAGGATAATTAGAACTGCAGAAAAAACCATGGCTACCAACCTGCCTTCCATTGAGGACCTGAATACTGCACAAGTCAAAAAGAGGGCTGTGAAAATATCTACAGACCCCTCACATCCTGGACATAAACTGTTTCAACTCCTACCCTCAAAACGACACTATAGAACACTGCACACCAGAACAACTAGACACAAGGACAGTTTTTTTCCGAACGCCATCACTCTGCTTAACAAATAATTCCCACAACACTGTCAAACTAGTTACTAAGTCTGCACTACTATTAATCTTCTCATCATTCCCACCACCCACCTCCTTCCACTTATGACTGTATGACGGTAACTTTGTTGCTTGTATCCTTATGATTTATATTGATATTGTTTCCTAGTAGGATTTGATTGCTTATTTGTACCCTATGACTCTCATTAAGGGTTGTACCTTATGATTCTTGATGAACGTATCTTTTCTCTTACGTACACTGAGAGCATATGCACCAAAAACAAATTCCTTGTGTGTCCAATCACACTTGGCCAATAAAAATTTTTATTTCTGTATTTCTATATTTCTATATTTCTATTCAAAGAGCCTTGGTGGCGCAGCAGACTAAAGTGCTGTTAAGTAGCACCAGCTGCTTGCAATTACTGCAAGTTCAAATCTCACCAGGCTCAAGGTTGACTCAGCCTTCCATCCTTTCGAGGTAGGTAAAATGAGGACCCGGTTTGTGGGGGCAATAAGCAGAATTTGTATAAAAAAGAACACCGCTTGGGGGGGGGGGCGAAAGCCCTACTAAGCAGGTATATACAAAAGTATGAAGGCTGTTGCTTAACGCATTGTAAACCGCCCTGAGTCTCCGGAGAAGGGTGGCATATAAATCGAACCAATAAATAAATAAATACAATAAATATTCTATTCTATTCTATTCTATTCTATTCTATTCTATTCTATTCTATTCTATTCTATTCTATTCTATTCTATTCTACTCTATTCTACTCTACTCTACTCTACTCTACTCTACTCTACTCTACTCTACTCTACTCTATTCTATTCTATTCCTATTTCCTATCCTATCCTATCCTATCCTATCCTATCCTATCCTATCCTACTCTATTCATATGGAGCAGAGCTTCGATTCAAACGGAGAGGAAACCTGTGGCTTGAAAATTCTTTTTTTTTTTTTTTTTTTTGTGAGCTGGGTAACGAAACACCTGCAAGCCAACAACCAAGCTGTGAGAGCACGAAGACTCCACAGTTCAAGCTACAAAAATTCTCTTGCATCGGTTATCGTATTTCAGCACAATTTATTACGATCCTAGGACGTTTGGGTTGATTATCTGTACTGCATGTCACTTGCTTTTACTGTAACTTTGGGGACTTTTTCAAGAGGCAACTGGACTTCCTGGTTTTTCTTTGACGATGTTTCACTTCTCATCCAAGAAGCTTCTTCAGCTCTGGCTTGGATGGTGAGGAATGGAAGGATTGATACTCCTTGCAGACAGCTGGTCATTTGCATCCTTTTAGAGAGTCGTTGAGGCAACTTGGAGGTTTGTCTCTGTCCTCAGGGTCACCTGAGTTGTGCAAATGGGTGTGGAGCCTTCTTGGAACTGCTGAAAGGACTGTGTTGTAGACTGGAGATAGATGACGTCGTATCCCTCCCCCTCTGTTGAGAGAGGGCCGTTCAGTTTTGACATAGATGGCTTCTTTGACCCCTCTTTCAAATCAGTGGCCATCTCTGTCCAAAATGTAGACTTTGCTGTCTTCAAAAGAGTGGCTTTTGTCTTTTAAATGTAGGTGGACTGCTGAATCTAGTCCTGATGGGTTTGTTCTCCTATGTTGTGGCATGTGTTTATGAAGTGGTTGTTTTGTTTCCCCAATGTACAGATCTGCACATGTCTCACTGCATTGTACTGCATATATCACGTTGCTCAGTTTGTGCCTGGGTGTTTTATCCTTGGGGTGGACAAGCTTCTGCCTTAGTGTATTCCTGGGTTTGAAATGGGCACATATGTTGTGTTGGCTGAAGATCTGATATTCTGATATTCCTGCAATTATTCTCTTCATTGATGACATATTCTATCTCCAGTCCACAACACAGTCCTTTCAACAGTTCCAAGAAGGCTCCACACCCATTTGCACTACTCAGGTGACCCCGAAGACACAGATAAACCTCCAAGTGGCCTCAACGACTCCCTAAAAAGGATGCAAATGACCAGCTGTCTGCAAGCAGCATAAAATCCTTCCATTCCCCACCATTCAGTCAGAGCTGAAGAAGCTTCTTGGATGAGAAGCGAAACATCTTCAAAGAAAAATCAGAAAGTCCACTTGCCACCTGAAAAAGCACCTTTGGGACAACCATGACCTGGATGACTGAGAATCTCCATAGACTTTTTGTCTTATTTATCTATTTTGTTTTGACTGAACACAAGAGTGAATTCTTGCTTGAATGTTTAGAGAGCTGGGAACATTCAAGAGAAAAATACAAAGCTCAGATGATTGCTAACGCCTTCCTAGGGCAATTTGTACATGGCCATTTTTGCCATACTACAGCTAGTCCTCGCTTACCAGCCACTTGTTCAGTGACCGTTTGAACTTACAACGGCACTGAAAAAGGAGACTTAAGATGGTCCTCGAAGTTGCAACAATTGCAACGCCCCTGTGATCATGGGATTGTTAATTTGCGATTTTCACAGCCATCTTCTCGGTCCATGGGAAGGGCCGCAGGAAATTACAGGTCATAATCATCACTTAGTGATGGAATTGCTGGTCCCAACTATGGTCGGTAAATGAGGACTACCTGTATAATTCAGTTTCTCGTTATCCCCAAAGTGCCACCAGGAAAAAAATAACAATAATAACACACTTCCACCTTCCTTCATGGAAATAAAGGAAGCCTCTTCAAACGCACCTGTAAAATATTCTCCAAATTCTTGTTCTAATTTCATGGCGCGGTCGTACGTTTTCTTGGCCTGCTCCTCCGTGAGACGTTTATTCATTTCCCTGAAACAGTTTGAAAGCTTGAGTAAAGGAAAGGGAGATATATATATATATTCAAGCCACATCTCATTCGCCCTTGGCGGCAATAAAAATAAAGCAATAAATATCTGTCCCGAATGTCCAGAGCAAAAAAAAAAACCAATGCTTCAGATAATGCAGCAGAGGCATCGTTGGAGAAAATAAGAATGGTGGGGTGGCTTAGAGTTGGAGCTCTCGCCTCACAATCAGGAGGCTGTGAGTTCGATCCTAGGTAGAGTCCCTTGGGAGTTGGGCAGCATAGAAATGCGATAAATTAAATTAAATTAATTTAATTAAATTAGAGGCAGATATTTCTCTCTCTGGGCACACTGAGAATATATCTACTGAATATAACTCTGCATTGGCGACAGGAAAGGCATCTGGCCAGTAAACACTCAGCTCCATTCAGTTGCCCAGATTCCACCCCGTTGCAAGGGATTATGGGGGCATTAAAAGAAGAAGATGATGATCATTGGAGAAAATATGGTTTATTCTACTGGGGCCTCTGGAAATTATAATTATTGGCAAGTGGAAAACATTGTGCGCACATTTCCTGCCTGTACTGTTGAATGGTTAAATTGCCGGACTAATAATGGGAAAGACCCAGGTTCTAATCCAGCCATGGTCATGGAAATTCAGTGGTTTGACTTTGGGCCAGTCAGACGGGCCTACCTTGCAAGGTTGTTCTGGGATTCAGACAAGAAGAACCCTGATTTAAGTCATGGAAGCTCACTGTGTGACTGGACCACTGACATTCTTACAGCTTGACCTACCTCACAAGGCTGTTGTATGAGAGGAAAAAAATAGAGGGAGCATTATGCCTGCTGTCTTAACATCCTAAATCTCCTTACATACTGCCTTCTATGCTTTTAATATTTTACAGGTAGTCCTTGACTTACAACAGTTCATTTAGTGGCCATTCAAAGTTACAACGGCACTGAAAAAAGCGACTTATGACCGGTTTTCATACGACCGTTGTAACATCTGATCAAAATTCAAATGCTTGGCAACTGACTCATATTTATGACGGTTGCAGCCGCCCGGGGTCATGTGATTACATGTTTGTGACCACTTGTGACAAGCAGTCAATGGGGAAGCCATAACTAACTTACTAACCGCAACTAGTAACAAGTAACTTACTTGTTACTAACTTAACCACCGCAGTGATTCACTTACTATCTGTGCCAAAATTCAATTCGCTAAGCAAGTGTCTTGCTTAGCGACCAAAATTTGGGGCTCAATTGAGGTCGTAAATCGAGGACTACCTGTAAATCAATCCTGACTAAAGTATCTTAGCCAGCTTCGGAGAAAAAGCTGGTTGTAAAGAAAGGTTGCAAAATGAGGCAAAACGGACTTAACAACTGTCTCACACAGCAAGATAAATTTTGGGCTCAATTGTGGTTGTAAGTTGAGCACTAGTCATATTGTACACTGCCCAGGGTCCTTTTATGAAAGAGGTGGGAGGTTCTTAATTATGACAAACAAATAAATAAGAGGAAAGTGGGATGCAACACTAACGAAAACTAATTTTATTTTGAATAAAACTCAAGTTAAACCCTGATAAAATCAGGGGTGGGCTGCTAGGGTTGGCAGGGGTTCGGGAGAACCTCTAGCTAAAATTCTGTGCAGTTTGGAGAACCCCCAAATCCCATTCCTGGCTGGCCCTGTCCACTCCTCCCCTCCCCTCCCAGGAGTCCCCACACAGCCCATTTTGGATGCAGGTAAGTGCAAGGTGCGCGCGGAGATTCAGGGAGGTGAAAAACGGGCCTATTGGAAGATCGGAAAGGCTGGAAATGGGCCCGTTTCCAGCCTCCAGAGGGCCTCCGGAGCCTGGGGAGGCCGTTTTTGCCCTCCCGGAGGCTCAACGAAAGCCTCTGGAGCCTGGGGAGGGCAAAAACACCCTCCACGCTGTGCTGCAGGAGGCAGACTAGGCCACACCCTCCATGGCCACCCCCACCCAGCAACCAACCAGGCAGAGAACCCCTTGCTAAAATTTTTGAAGCCCACCCCTGGATAAAATCCCGTTTGTCTCCAACCCTCCTTTTCCTCGCGGTGCAGAGTCAAAAATATTCCTAAAATTAAAATATCAGTTTCGTTTGTCCCAGGCTGTTTTCTACAATCTATTTCCAGTGAATAAATACGTTCAGCCCAGAAACATTAAGGAATAAAATCAGGGTTTTTCTGCTGCTGAACCGTGTGTATGTGAAGTGGCTTCTGCATTGCCAGTGAGAATAATTGCATTTTATTTACCCATCATCTGAAATTACTGTGTGTGGCTTCTGGGTCATAGGACATGGCCTCCCCTTCAGGCCTTGGTTAATTTTAGAAAATCAATGTAAATAAACAAGACAGAAACATTCTACCGAAATAAAAAAAACAACTCCGGCTTTGTCACAGAAAGCAGGCAGACCCAGAGTCTGCAGAATAATCTCCGTGTGTCGCATGGTGGAAATTACAGGTAGTCCTTGATTTATGAGTTTGTTTAGCGATGGTTCAAAGTTACAATGGCCTCAGAAACAATAGTTTACGACCTATCCTTGACGTTATGACCATTGCATCGCCCCTACGATTGTGTTGCATTAACAGGCAGGAGTGGTATTCAGCCGGTTCGGTCGAATCGGTAGTTATGGCCAGTGGCTGGGCCCACCCACCCGCCACGGCGCTATCCCATTTTATACAATCGCCATATTTTGGATGCTGTGTGCATGTGTGCAAGGCGAAGTTGTAAACTCATGCAAGCAAACGCACAAAAGTCAATTAACGCAATGTGAACATCATTATAACACAGTTCAACTCCCATCCCTTGATACGATCAACCCCTTCCTCGGGTGTCAACATGCCCTTCAGGTGTCACCCTAGAATCAGCATGTACACCAGGGGTCCTCAAACTACAGCCCGCAGGCCAAATACGGCCCGCCGAAGCCATTAATCCAGCCCGCGCAGGACCATGAGGCTGCTCCACCCACATCTACCCGCCAGCCCCCACCCACCTTCTGGAGGCTAGGGAGGCCAAAAATGGGACGTATGGAGCAGGGGTGGGTTCTACTTACTTTTATTACGGTTTGCAACAGGGCTGCGTGCACGTGCGCACGCTCTTCTGTGCATGTGCAGAAGCATTTGGATGACGTCGGGCTCGGTGGGTGGAGCCTCCCGCCGGTTTTACTACCGGTTCTATAGAACCGGTGTGAACCAGGGGCAACGCACCACTGATATGGAAGCCTCCAGAGAGAGAGAGAGAGGGAGCGATACACACACACACACACACACACACAAACAGAAGTCCCACATACACACCCCACGGCAGCCACATCCCTTCACTAATCTGCTTTCCACCCTCAGGAGCATAACAAATTAAAGTTTTATTTGTGTGTTTTGTTTGGTCTGCTAAATTGGCCACGCCCACCCAGTCACATGACCACCTAACCATGCCCACCCATCTGATCCGGCCCCCGAACAGTCTGAGGGACCGTGAATTGGCCCCCTGTTTAAAAAGTTTGAGGACCCCTGATGTACACACTTACACACTCTGGACAAGCCCCCACCCCACTATAAAACAATCTCTCTATACCCCATTTTCTCTGTAGCTGCCCCCCTCCCTTGGCAATTCTCTTTCCTTTTGGGAATAAATAATTTTTCTTTCCTCGCTGGATTTCATTTTTATTCTTCTTCCACAACCCTGGTTCGAATTGGAACCCCCCCACATATTCTTTTGGCCAAAGCTTCGCCCCCATGGTCCCAAAGGAAGGCTGGAGAAGACAGTACTCACATCAAAGGCTCCCACGATCTAGGTTTAATGAAGATTGCAATAGGGTAGAGTTGTGCAACTTGAAGCCGTTTAATTGCATTTCCTGACACATCCAGGATGCAGTGCTTGCCCTGGTGACAGGAAAAGGAGGAAAGGTTTACTTTTGAGGTGGCGTTTAAAGGACAAATGAAATGAAATGAAATAAAACTCACAAGAGTGGATGAATTTCAAAATTAGCAAGCTCTAAGCCCCGTGTTCTGTCCCCGTTGCACACAAACAGACAGGAGTTAATGAATCAAAGAGTCAGGAATCCCTTTAAGATAACAGTCTTGGCAGCGAACCATGAACTGCCTGCCAAGAGATTTTGCTCACTAAGGGAGGTTTTTTCTCCTCAGTCCGATATACCAAATTAATTCCACAAAGCAAAGAATTGTCATAGTCCAGTCCGAAGAAATCCAAAAAGAGCTTCTAACAGGGTTCTAGAAACAAGATATGACTTCCGAGCTTTTCAATTTGTCCGTCACAAGGCCTGAATAGCCGACACACCCCCTTTTATCCCTTGTGGGGTGTGGTCCAGTGACTCAGCTCAATCTCTGGCCCGCCCACGCCTCTTTCTCTGCTGCGCGTGCTTATCCTTCCGACGCTGTCTGGGATCCAGCCAAAACTCATCTCCCTCGCTCTCTATCTGCGGCTGCTCCGAAGTGCCTGGCATATCTCTTGGCCTTTGGAGGAAACCTGAGGCATTGCCAGAGAGGAGGGTCCTGGAGAGAGAGGCCTTGCCAAATCCTCTCCTTCACCTTCTGAGTCCTCTCCTTCTGTTAGGACAGGCTCGGGGGTCAGAGTCACAACACCCCGGTAAAATCACAGCTGCTGTATAAGGATGTTATACTAAAGTAGGACGTAAAGTGAGAAAAGTGAAATGATACGGGGTTGGATTGGATGACCTCTGAAGGTCCCTTCACCTAGATATTGTACGAGACATTTTCTGAGTTTAAACTGTCAACCCACAGAGTTAGCTAGCTTTCTCACTTCTGTGTCAAAGCGCAGAAGCTGAAACCACATCAGTCAATATGAAACTAGTATTTCCTGCATGATACCTGTGTCTCAGACGCAAGATATAATCAGCTTTTCTGCCCAGCAATAAGGGGTCTAGCCAATGGGAATGATGTAACATATTTCCGTGTTTTGCTGCTTTTGAAGAATGCTGCTATAAGAATGCGTGTCTTAATCAGAATGCTGTTCAGATGGTAGATGGTTATCTTTTCTGTCTGAACCTTTGGCCAAAATAAAGCTTCTCTTGATCTTGAAGTCTGAGTCTTTTGATTTTCTGCAACAATACTACCCTGTTTTCCCGAAAATAAGACATCCCTTGATAATAAGACTAATCAGGCTTTTGAGCACGTGCGCTAAAGTTAGCCCTCCCCAAATTAAGCCCTCCCCAAAAATAAGCCCTCCCTGAAAATATTTAAATGCATGCCAGCCGGTCCCTGCCATTTCTTCTGATTAGGGTTAGGGAGACAGAGCTGGAAATCAGATAAGATGGCAAGAGGAGCCCCATCTTGCTCCACGCGCCCCGAAATAATAAGATCTCCTCAAAAATAAGGCCAAGCGCTTATTTCAGGGTTCCAAAAAATATAAGACAGGGTTGTATTTTTGGGGAAATTGCTTTCACAGCCCTCCCTAAGCGGTTTACAGAATCAGCCTATTGCCCCCAACAATCTGGGTCCTCATTTTACTGACCTCGGAAGGATGGAAGGCTGAGTCAACCTTGAGCCTGTCAGGATTGAACTCCTGGCAGTGGGTTGAAATAGCCTGCAATTCTGCATTCTAACCACTGTGCCATCATGGCTCCCTCCTTCCTTCCTTCCTTCCTTCCTTCCTTCCTTCCTTCCTTCCTTCCTTCCTTCCTTCCTTCCGTCCTTCCTTCCTTCCTTCTTTCCAACCCCTAGACTTATATACCGCTTCACAGTGCTTTACAGCCCTCTCTAAGCAGTTTACAGAGTCAGAATATCGGCAACTGGGTCCTTATTTTATCGACCTCAGAAGGACGGGTGGCTGAGACAACCTTGAGCCTGGTGAGATTCGAACTGCCAAAATGCTGGCAGCCGGCAGTCAGCAGAATTAGCCTGCAGTACTGCATTCTAACCACCATGCTACCACTGCTCTTCTTATTAGGAATTATACGGACAGAAATCATATGCTTTTCTATGTAAGCAGGTTCTGAGCTGTGCCCAAATGAAAAGAATCTAGATCTACAATTGCATTTAATATAATTCAATATGATATATAGTACATTCTGCATTTGTACCATCTGGGTCATTTACCCTTTCGGCTACAAATCGCACGGACTGCACGCTTGTTCCATACAGATTATCGTTATACTGGCCAGCTTCGATGAATTTGTGCTCTTGAATGTCCTTTTCCATTTGTTCTCTGGAGATGACGAAGTGGTAATCTCTTCCGTCCACTTCATAATCGCGCTTCGGTCGAGTGGTATCTTAAGAGTAACAAAAAAAATAATAATAATGAAAGAGGTTTGCTAAATGAACCAATACCCTCTGAAAACATCTCTAGTTTACTTCCTGCTAAAAGGGTATGTTCTGATTGACATTGGGCAGCCATTTTGTTTCTTTAAGGGGATGTGGGAACATCTCTTGTTTACCTTCTGCTAAAAAGGTACGTTATGATTAACGCTGGGCTGCCATTTTGTTTCCTTCAGGTCAACCATTTTGTAAGCCTGCCCAAGACATTCTCATAATGAGACTACTGTCCGAAAGAGGACGAGGGCTATTGCCCTACTGGTTTCGAAGAGACACATTGGCATAAAATAAACACAACTATTAAGTTTATAAGAGTTCCAGAGAGAGGACAATGCCAGCCCCCCACCCCCAAAACCAAGAAAGACACACTGAGTTTCTTCTAAGCAGTTTCTCCTTGATTGTTTTTTTTTCACCTGTAGACAGAATCTTGCCAAACTAAAACAATTATTGGTACTATTAAAGATATACAAGCAGTCCTGGACTTACAAGCTTTCATTTAGTGACAGTTCAAAGTTACAACGGCACTGGAAAAAAGTGACTTCTGGCCGTTTTTCATGCTTATGACCATTGCAACATCCCCCGGTCATGTGATCAAAATCCAGACGCTTGGCAACCGGTTCATATTTATGACGGTTGCAATG
This sequence comes from Pantherophis guttatus, assembly GCF_059756535.1. NCBI lineage: Eukaryota > Metazoa > Chordata > Lepidosauria > Squamata > Colubridae > Pantherophis > Pantherophis guttatus. The sequence goes on from NC_142067.1 coordinate 7,790,231, forward strand.
TCCTGAGGTCATGTGATGATCCCCTTTTGTGACCTTCTGACCAGCAAGGTCAATGGGGAAGCCAGATTCAGTAAACAACGAGGTTACTAACTTAACAACATTCACTTAGCAACTCTGCAAGACAGGTCGTAAAATGGAACAAAACTGACTTGACAACTGTCTTGTCAGCAACAGTTTTGAACTCAGTTGTGGTCGTAAGTCAAGGACTATCTGTATTTTGAGAAGTTCTATGGAGGAGCCATTATGGCCTTTTTTTCCCCAACAAACTATCTCAACTTCGCTAACTCTTGCTCCTCCTGAATGCAGTCCCTCCCTGCTGGGAATCCAGACCACATTCCACCACAGATCATAACTTAGCATGTTGCACCTGATTCCAGCCAGGAAATATTTACAGAGATGTCTCCTGATCTACAATACTTACGTGGGACGCAGGAGCCAAATTTGTCAGGAAACTCAGATATCAAATCATCATTTATCCGATCTTTCATTGGGCCAAGGATAATAACCGGCCTGGTGTAATTAACTGAAATGCAGAAAGAAAAGAAGTTGGCTAAGGTAGCTTTGTAACAGACACTGGTGATGATGTTTTGAAATGAACTGTGGTGGCGCAGTGGTTACAATGCAGTATTGCAGGCAAATTCTGCCCACAGTAGGGAGTTCGATCCTGACCGGCTCAAGGTTGCCTCAGCCTTCCATCCTTCTGAGGTCGGTAAAACGAGGACCCAGATAGTGGTGAGGCAGTAGGCTGACTCTGTAAACCACTCAGAGAGTGCCGTAAAGCACTATGGAGCAGTATATAAGCCGAAGTGCTATTGCTATTGCTAAAATTTAATCTTGGAGAGATATCATTTGCATGCAATCAACTTGGTTGATGCATTTTGATTTAATAAATGGAACAAAGGGCAGATAATATTTCCTAAAAACAAAACAGGGACTTCCATGAGATGCAACTGAACATGCCTCTTTAAAATGCTTGTTGCAATACTTCGGCGTTGAATTCTTCTCCAGAAGCTGTAATGGTCATTATTTTTTCTATTAATCTGGGTTGTTGGTGGTTTTTTTGGTTGAAAAACCAATTCTGAACTGGGCAATCATGAAATCCAGCAAGGTCCGTCTTACAATATAAGGGACATTGGACAAATTAGTTTTTTTTAAAATGTCCTCTTTCGTTATGTTCTAAAGGGAGACTAGTATAGATCTAATTCAAGCTATTTAGCTCTCATCAGCTAGCCATACCTTACTCGGATCAAGTTCAAGTCCGAGTAAGGGCATGGCTAGCTGATGAGAGCTAAATAGCTTGAAATAGATCTATACTAGTCTCCCTTTATTTCTTTATCAGCAAATATAAATTTGATATATACATATACATACATACATACATACATACATACATACATACATACATACATTAGTATTAAAATTGTGCAACCCTATTAGCAGCCGAAGATTTTACTGTAAAAACGAGCTAGGTATAGTTTAGACCAGTGGTGAAATCAAATTTTTTTTACTACCGGTTCTGTAGGCGTGGCTTGGTGAGTGTGGTGTGGCTTGGTGGGCATGGCTTGGTGGGCGTGGCAGGGGAAGGATACTGCAAAATCCCCATTCCCTCTCTACTCCTGGGGGGAAGGATATTGCAAAATCTCCATTCCCACCCCACTCCAGGGGAAGGATACTGCAAAATCCCCATTCCCTCCCCACTCCAGGGGAAGGATACTGCAAAATCTCCATTCCCTCCCCACTCTGGGGCCAGGCGGAGGTGGTGTTTGCTGGTTCTCCGAACTGCTCCAAATTTCTGCTACCGGTTCTCCAGAACCTGTCAGAACTTGCTGGATTTCACCCCTGGTTTAGACCAAACTGACTTAAGGAGCACACCCGAGCTTGTCCCAAAAGTGCTTCTCCAAAAGGCAACTGGACTTTCGTGGTGTTTTTCTCCTTGAAAAAGTTTCACTTCTCATCCAAGAAGCTTCTTCAGTTCTTCAATTGCTTCTTGGATGAGAAGCGGAATGTTTTCAAGGGAAAAAAACACACCCCAGAAAATCCAATGGCTTTTTGGAAAAATGCACCTTTTGGGACAACCATGACCTAGATGGTTGAGAATCTCCATAGACACCAAAGCTTGCTTACTTTCCTGCCGTGTAACAGGTTCGTAGGAGAGAATGCAGTCCTCTTGGCCTCCTGACGAGAGAAGAAAAACAGAGAAAATCAGCATTGAGACCCAGCGCTACCAAAATGCTCCCTAACATCACATTTACTTCCTTGAGTAGGCTTACGTACAAGTTACTCCTAAACGCTTTCAAGCAATCTACCTCGGCTTAAAGTTTTAAGTTAGCCTGTGATTTATCATTGCAAACAGGGTAGATACACAGGCCTCAGAAATGACCTAAAGCAGTGGGGTTTTTCCCCAAACTTGATGACTTTTAAGATGCGTGAACTTCAACTCCCAGCATGCTGGCTGTTGTGGCCCGCCGGGAGCCAATGAAGCTGGCAGCAGAATCAGATAGTGAGGAGGTTGGGGAGGAACATGGGCCAGTCCTGGGGGCTGGGGAATGCTCGGACGAGGGCTCTGCATCGGAGGCAGAGAGGGAGTTAAACAGCAGCAAGGCAGAGGAAAAGCTGGAACCCGTTCCTAGTGTGTGCATGCGCAGAGCTGCCAGAAGACAACAACAACTCAGAAAGCAGGGTCGACTCGGGAGTAAAGCCACACCTTGGAGGTGATTGGTCCCTCCCACAAGAAATAAAAGAGGGGCGAACAGGGAGTGGGCTTTTGCAGGAAACAATTAGTTCATTCTGTGACTCTGTGCCAAGTTTGGCCTTGTACTGCAGTTGGAAACAAGTTACGTGGCAACTCGCCAAACGAGATAAGGTGTGTTGAGAAATATTCCTTTGAAAAACTGTCTGGACAAAACTTGCCGACTGTGAATGAACGTAATTCACAGTCGTGTAAATAAAAGAGGTTTTGCCGGGACCAATTCCTGCCTCCTTCTTGTTGAGGGAGCCTAGGTCAGAACACTGGCAGGGGAATTGAAGTCCACGCATCTTAAAGACGTGAAGGTTGAAAAATACTGACTTAGTAGATGAATCTGCACTGAGAAGGAAGGAGGATGTGGATGCTCCAAGTTACAGATAATTCCCAAATCTGGAGATGCTCCAACACTGGAGATTTTAAAGAAAAGATTGGACAACTGTTTGCCTGAAATGGTATAGGGTTTTCTGCTTGAGCAGGGCGTTAGACAAGAAGACCTCCAAGGTCCCTTCCAACTCCATTATTCTGTTATGATTTGATGACTTTGCAGATAGTTCCCAACTCTGGAAATGCTCACACTGGAGGTTTTTTAAAGAAGAGATTGGATATGTCTGGAATGGTATAGGGCCGTGATGGCGAACCTATGGCACGTGGAGCCATATCTGTGGGCACGCAAGCTGTTGCCCTAACTCAGCTCCAGTGTGCATGCGCGCGCCAGCCAGCTAATTTTCGGCCGGCCCCACGCACGCTGCCCCTCCCCTCCCAGGAGTTTCCACGTGGCCCGTTTTGGATGCCAGGTAAGTACAGGGCTCATGCAGAGACTCTGGGAGGGTGTTTTCGGCCTCTGGGGAGGCGGGGAGGCTGTTTTTGCCCTCCCCAGGCTCCAAGGAAGGCTCTGGAGCCTGGGGAGGGCAAAAAACAGGCCTACCGGTAACCTTTTTGCTGTCATGTGCCAAAAGTGGGAGGAGCTTGGCGGGGGGGGAGCATGCACATGTGTGTGGGGGTGGGCATTGAATTATGGTGTGGGCATGCATGCGCGCGCAACACTCCTCTTGTTCCCCCCGCTTTTGGCACGCGACGATAAAAAGGTTAGCCATCACTTCTGGTTGGACTAGAAGACCTCCAAGGCCCCTTCCAACTCTTATGATTTAATGACTTTGCAGATAATTCCCAACTTTGGAGATGCTATTTAGTTGTGGCAAGGAAGGATTCCCCACTTCTATTGCGCCCACTGAAATGAAATAGAGAACAAAGGGTTAATTTGTTGAGTCGTTCTGTGATTCTTGAAGGACTCTTGAAATGTTAAACTGCTCAGGCCTTGTTGAAGAAGTTAGGCAGGAATCCTTCTGCTTCTGAAGCTCTTACATGGCCTGGTAGTTGGCATAAAGATTTGTGCTCTGATTCCCAAAGGTGCTTTTTTTCCCCCAAGAGGCAACTGGGCTTTTTACTTTTTCTTTGAAGACGTTTCACTTCTCATCCGAGAAGCTTCTTGAGAGAAATAAGGATTATTCCTGTAAAAAGGCATAACCTGAGCTACGCCATTTTAAGTGCCTTATTTTACCTTGTACAACCTGATTATATAATTTTGCTAGGAGAACATAATAAGACTTAGGAACACGAGAGAAGAAACTGTGTAATTCCTGTGTATGTTCTTAAATGCTGATGTATGTTCTTAAAATCTGCTTGTTTTGCAGGAAAATCTTCTTCTGGGTCAACGTGCCCTCATTAATAAGGGAAAGTACGCCTATAATGATATCACAAGCATAAGCCATATCTTTGTGTGGGGGTATTTTTACTGGAAAGGTGATGATTTTCCAGGGGGCAAAACCATGTGCTAAATATGTGATATAAGACCTGAAACTGGGCTCTAGGGACGTACCTACATCCTGTTGTATCCTGTTGTATCAGACCTGTGTATCCTGAAAATTGTATATAAGATCTGTAAGAAGAAGGCTTAATTGCTTTCTCTTCCTGTGAGAATAAGTCACTTTGCAAAGTTATAATAAAAATCCTGTCTTGCATGTTCATAGCCTCTGTTTTCATTCCTAATAAGGTAAATGCTGGTTTCCTGAATACCACACTTCTTCAGCTCTTCAAAGAAAAACCAGAAAGTCCATTTGCCTCTTGAAAAAAAAAAACATCTTTGGGACAACCATGATCTGGGTGACTGAGAATCTCCCTAGACGTGTCTGTGCTCTGATTCCTAAATCAGGATGACAGATGTTGGAAGGAAACATCTGGAAGAAATCCATAGTTTGGCTGGATAGATTAAAAGGGGAAGGGCGGGAGGGGAGCGTGGTTTGAACCTGGGGGAGACTCTTAAGCATGAATGGGACAGGATGAAGAAACGTTGGTTTAGAACTCCTCATAAGCTGTATAGGTAGTCCTCAACGTACGACCATAATGGAGCCTGCCCATCACGGTTGTGAGTGGTGATGTTGTAAAACAGGCCATCCAAAATTCAGATGTAATTTCCCGGGTTGTAGAAATCACTCCCCTCCGGCCACTGTAGGTAACAGTGGAGATGGCCTTGACAGAGATACGGTTGGAATGTGCTTTTGTTTTGACTTGACGTGCTGCCTTGCCGCAGCTGCAGAGTTTGTTTCCCCATCCCCCTTGCCTATGGCAACTCGAGAGCAGGCCAGGGATGCTTTGCAAGTTGACAAGTGACTTATGACCGTTTTTCACACCTATGACCATTGTAGCATCCCCATATGTCATGTGATTTACATTTGGATGCTTGACAACTGACTCACATTTACAACTGTTGCAGTGTCCCAGGGTCATACCATCCCCTTTTGTAACCTGGTGGCTCAGCAGACTGATAGCATTGTGATTAACACCAGCTGTCTGCAATTACTGTAAGTTCGAATCTCCCCAGGCTCAAGGTTGACTCAGCCTTCCATCCTTTCTAAAGTAGGTAAATTGAGGACCCAATTTGTGGGGGCAATAAGCTGACTTTGTATAAATATACAAAAGTATGAAGGCTATTGCTTAACGCATTGTAAGCCGCCCTGAGTCTCCGGAGAAGGGCGGCATATAAATCAAATTAAAACAAAACAAAACAAAACCTTCTGATCAGCAGAATCAATGGGGAAGCCAGATTGACTTAACAGCTGTTTTGCTAACTGAACAACTCCAGTGATTCCCTTAACAACTATGGCAAGAAAAGTCGTAAAATGGGGCAAAACTCTCTTAACGACTGTCTCACTTAACAACAGCAATGCTGGGCTCCATTGTGGTCGTTACGTTGAGAACTACCTGTATAATCTGAGAGAAGGAATCCTTTTGATGCCTTTTTCATGTCCTGACCGAACTGGTGTGTCTGAATTTTTTTTAAAAAAAAAATAAGTCCTTTCATGCACGATAATGTTGCTGTCTGAAGGCCCCATGAAATGACCCAGAGAGCTTGACTTAAAATGAAATATAAACAGCTGTAGAAGGCAAATATTGGATCAAATGCTCTGGATAGCTCAACAGACAGAGCTCTGTAATTTAAGACCAGCTATCTGCAATTAAAGTAAGATCGAATCTCGCCAGGCTCAAGGTTGACTCAGCCTTCCATCCTTTCTAAGGTAGGTGAGATGAGGACCCAGTTTGTGGGGGCAATAAGCTGACTTTGTATAAATATACAAAAGTATGAAGGCTATTGCTTAACGCATTGTAAGCCGCCCTGAGTCTCCGGAGAAGGGCGGCATATAAATCAAATTAAAAAAAAAAAAATGCAACCGGTAAGCAAAATTTGCAGCCAAAGGAAATTCTATTCCAGCCAAAGCTTATGAAATTGGTGAGATCAGCTGCAGAAAAAAAAAAAAAAACAGCATTTCAAAAACCACACAGAGGAACCTGTGTTGTTTTCATCTGAAATGCAGACCCATGCACCTACCCCCACATTTCTGGTTGCTGTGTGTGCTATATAGTGGTTTTTTTTCCCGCCATTGCGACCAATAGAGCAATTACGCAAAGCCGAGGCAGGAACCAATGAGCAATTGGCGTTAACTGTATTATGCATATCATTCAATGCAAAATAAACCAAGCAACAGACAAGAACTGGAAGTAGAGCAAATTGTGTCCTCTTTTTTTTTTTTTTTTTTTGCATGCTGTTAATAGGTTGGGCAGTTCTTGTTCATTTCAAAAGGATGGCAAATGCATCCAATTTTCTCCTTTTTAAGGTGTTGGGAGATTCATTGCTTTTTTTAAATAGCAAAATAATGTGCTTCCTTCCTCTCGGGAAATGGCTTGGCCTTTTTTTTAAAGAAAACTAGGTGGAATATTAAGTAACACATTTAGCTGAGTAGGTGTGCCCAAACTTGTTCTACCCATCAGAAATACATTTTAATTATTGTATACAGCCGTGATGGTGAATCTATGGCACGCGTGCCTCAGGTGGCACGTGTATCCGTATCGGTGGGCACATGAGCTCAGCGCCGGCACGCATGCATGCGCTGGCCAGCTGATTTTCAGGCCTTGTGGGCCCACCAGAAGTAGGGAAACAGGTTGTTTCCAGCCTCCGGAGGGCCTCCAAGGGGGTAGGGAAGGCCGTTTTCGCCCTCCCCCAGCTCCTAGAAAGGCTCTTGAGGCTGGGGAGAGCAGAAAACGGGCCAAATGGAAGGAGGAAAGGGTTGTGATATGTTTGCTATCTTGAGTTATTTGCAAAAATAATAAAGGCAGGATACAAATAACTTTCCATACCTTTGCTTACTTGGGTTCAACTCTATTCAGTCAAATGCCTTAACCATACATGATGTCAGTGGTGAAATGCAAATTTTTTTGCTACCGGTTATGTGGGTGTGACTTGGTGGGCATGGCTTGGTGGGGGGGGGAATCATGTGACTGGGTGGGCTTGGCCAACTTTTTTTTTTTTTTTACTTTTTAAAGCATTTTTTACTACCTATTCGCCCAAACCGGTAGTAAAAAAATGCTTTAAAAAAGTTTTTTAAAAGATTCCGATGATCACGTGGCACAGCTGTGATCTTCGGAACCTTTTTTTTTTTACTTTTTAAAGCATTTTTTTTACTACCGATTCGCCCGAAATGGTAATTTTTATCACTACCGATGTCAGCATTCTGATGCTGCCATAAAAAGATGAGGCTTGACTTTTCACCTACTTATTTTCTCTGTAGATAATATCCTCTAGGAGATAGGATGGGAGGGGGGAACATTCCTGTGGGGTGAGGTCAGAAGCTGGGGAGACTGACTTGGAAGATGGCCAATGAGAAGATGAGAATTGGGGAACGGAAAGGGAAGGGTTTGGGGGTCAGAGGGTTAATATCGGCTACGATGAAGTCGGGGCCAGATCTGTCGTACTCAATAAATGGAATATTTCAGCAAAGATTAATTGTTTGGGAGTGCAATTTATTTGAGATGACATCGAAACCTGATAACCGGTTCGCCCAAATTGGAGCAAACCGGTTAGCATCTCACCCCTCCATGATGTTCAACATTTCAAAGAAGGTGATTTTGAAAGCTACCTCCTACAATTTTTTGGGTTCGCCAATGTATTAAGGCCTACAGAACTTTTTGTTCAAACAGCCTCACTCCCTGCTAGTAATCATTGCAAATCGTGTGTTTGGATTGAAAGCGTCTGCTCCGTTTTCTTGAAAAAAAAAAAAAAAAACTCCGACGTTTGGACGTTGACCTGCTGGACTCAAATTCTAAAACTACATTAATTTTTGGCAACGCCTTGAGTCAAAGGAAACCAGGTCCATGTCAGAGGCACGTAAGAAGTGACACGTGTTTGCAGCCCGTTACATATAATCCACCTCTCGACGCTGTCGCACAATCTTTTTTAAAATCTGAAAAGCAAACATGAAAGAAGAAAAACCCAGGGGTGAGGGTGGAAGGGAGAAAGAAAGGAAAAGAAACCCAGTCTTCCGAGGCAAGCCAAAGTAAAAAAAAAAAAAAAAAGAACCCAAGAAATGCCGTAACTTACTGTAGCTACTTTCGCTATCGCTGGCATTAGAAGAGAGATGTTCTGCAAGAACAGGACAGCAAATTAAAAAGGAGAGGTAGTCAAGCAGCAGAAGAATGTCAAGCGATCACCCCGGTCATGCAATCGGCATGCAAAAGGGAGAATCGGAAAGCGACGGTGCGGTAAGTCAGCAAAAGAGTTTCCGAGAAACTTGACTAACGAAGGCCAAAGACATTATCGTCGGTGGATACGCCGAGAAAGGGCAGCATTGCCACAGGGATGGACCTCAAATATACAGCCGCCAAAGAAAGCGTCAGGAATGTCTTTGCAAAGACTTTCGTTCCGCAAACATTTCTCAAATGTTTTTCGAAGGGCGATGAGAAACCAAAGGGGGGAACGTCAGCCATGTGACATGACTCATATATGAGATGCAGTGGTGGGATTCAAATAATTTAACCACCGGTTCTCTGCCCTAATGATTTCTTCCAACAACCAGTTCACCAAACTGCTCAGAAAGTTAACAACCGGTTCTCCCGAAGTGGTGCGAACCGGCTGAATCCCACCACTGATGAGATGTACATGGACTGGCCAGCGATGTATGGGGCTATCTATCTCTTTTGTGAAGGTACGTGCACAATTACCCTTAGGGAAAGAATTGTGAGAAGGGGTGACTCAGGAGGAGCAAAGTTAGAGGAGGACAATTAAATCTGTTCTGACCCATCACTATTTTTTTTTTTTTATTTGTTACCTTCTAAGACATCTTTAACCACTGTGGCTGCTGCTTATGTTATTATTACTATCTCTTTTATTCATTAAAAGTGAAAGTCAGTCAACTGAACATTTTAAAATGTATCACAAATGGTATCATTGACTGGCGCTGATGGTTGATATGGGTTGCTGCCAGCGTTCTAGGTATCAACCAAGTATCTTCTTAAAATGTACGGTGTTCCAAGTAGCACATTTTTTTCCCGCTGGTGTTATTGCAGGAAGCTGCAATTTCTTGATGTATTTTGTAAAATTCTTGGACATGGTACCAAGTGCCCCGATGACAATGTGTATCACTGTTACATGTTTCATCCACAATTGCGTAGTTTTGATGGACGGGTGGAGATATTTTGTGTTTTTTATTATTGTTGTTGTTGGTTGCACAGTCATCTAGAGGTTCAAATTGGGTTTGGCATTTGTGTTGGTAAGGACCCATTGAGTCCTTACCAACGAACTGTGATGGGCACATCTGGCTATTTGATGGAGTTACAGATATCGTCGCAGGATAGAAGCTGTTCCAAGTAAAGCTGCCTTCTGCAATTGACTGCTGGCAAATTTATCAATGCCGATGCTGTTCAAGTGGTGCTCCAGATGTTTTTGTCTACTCACTGAGTCCTTTCCAAGGGCTTGGGTTAGGCAGATGTGGAGGTTTGATGGTAATGCAGATGTCATAGCAAGATGGAAGCTGTTCCGAGTAAAGGAACAATTGCCTTTTGCAATTGACCGATGGCAAATTTGTCAATGCCGATGGTATTCGAGTGGTGCGCCAGATGTTTTGGGAGTGGACCCAAGGGGCCTATGATTATTGGTACTACCTTAGCTTGCTTCTACCACAGTCATTCTACTTCTATTTGCAGGTCTTTATATTTTGTGGTCTCCTCCAGTTCTTTCTTTTCTATTCTCTAGGTACTGCCATGTCCTGTTCTTGTAATTATTATTATTATAAGTAGCAAGACTGGTCAAAGTCGTATTGTTATCTAGGTGGGTCTTTGATATGATGCAATATATAGGTAGTCCTCAAATTATGGTTTGTGACTTCAAAGTTACAACGGCACTGAAAAGAGTGACTTATGATCATTTTTCACACTTGCGACCATTGCAGCATCCCCATGCTCACTCCGATGCTCAGCAACTGGCTCATATTTATGACGGTCACAGTGTCCCCGCGATCACGTGATCCTCTTTTGTGACCTTCTGACGAGCAAAGTCAGTGGGGAAGCCAGATTCACTTGACAAATCTGTTATTAGCTTAACAGATGCAATGATTCGCTTAACAACTTTGGCATGAAAGGACTTAAAACGAGGCATGACTTACTTAACAGCTGTCTTGCTTAGTAACATAAATGTTGGGCTCTATTGTAGTTGGATGTCAAGGCCTACCTGTATACAAAAGTTTTGCATGAAGAGTGACATTGCAATAGTTGGACAATTTTTCTTTAGCTTCCCCACTTCATTCAGAAAAAGTTTGGGGAGGTCCTAAAACGGGTTATATTTCATGGTGAATCACAGACTGCATCAGAGTATGTTAATCTAAGGCAACTGACAGTTGGAACAAAGTTCTTTTCAGATGGGGAGGGGGAGTAGAACGTCTAACTCCTTAGCATCAGAGCATGTGAATATAATACTGTATATGAAATACTAATGCTCCGATGGTCACTTTGAAAAATCCTTTCTTAGCAAGCACCTAGAAGCCAAGAGGAATGTACGTGCCAAATTTCAAGTTTGTAGGCTTTACCTTTCTGGAGATTTTGTGATGAATGAGTGGTATTTGGCTTTTATATCTATCTATCTATCTATCTATCTATCTATCTATCTATCTATCTATCTATCTATCTAGAGAGAGAGAGAGAGAGAGATTACATTTTCCAGGGTGACTGCTAGCAGAACAGAAAATGTTTTTACAGAGTCTTATATAAATTACAGATGGAAATGACTCTTTAAAATCTCACATATTTCCATCCCAACAACTTTAAATTCCCAGGTATGTGGTCAGATAAAAAACCTGGCATGTGGAAACAGGTTTAGCACTGGTGGTGTCCCACTGAGGTTTAAATTGGAAAGTGCAAGTGATTTTCTTGTTCTAACAATCTTTGATTTAGTCCTGTAGGCTCCCAGGTAGCCCTGCATCTAAGACCATAATCGAGCTCAAAATTGCTGTTAAGCCAATTTCCCCCCATTTTTCGACCTTCCTTGCAAGTTTGTGTTGCTGTCTATACTTGACTTACTATCACAATTGAGGCCAATATTTTCGTTTGCTAAGCGAAACATTTGTTAAGAGAGTTTTGCCCCGTTTCACGACCTTTCTTGCCGCCGTTGTTAAGTGGATCATTGCTGTTGTTAAGTTAGTAACACGGTTGTTAAGTGAATCTGTCTTTCCCATTGACTTTGCTCATCAGGAGGTCGCAAAAAGGGATAGAGTGATCTCGGGACACTGCAGCTGTTATAAATACGGCTGATCAAGTGAGGTAGTAATACCACTCTATAAAGCCTTAGTAAGACCACACCTAGAATACTGCATCCAGGTTTGGTCACCACACTCTAAAAAAGATGTTGAGACTCTAGAAAAAGTGCAGAGAAGAGCAACCAAGAGGATTAGGGGACTGGAGGCTAAAACCGCTGGGTTTTTGATGCAGCACGCATGTGTGCAAGGCGCACATGAATGAAGCTATCCCATCCTATACAATCGCCATATTTTTAATGCAGCATGCGCTCACATTTTCGATTCTGGGCAAACCGTTTGTTAAATTATGTGACGCCCACTTCTAAACAGAGGAATTCGATCAAGATCAAGTGAGGTACCAATACCACTCTATAAAGCCTTAGTAAGAGCACACCTAGAGTATTGCATCCAGTTTTGGTCACCACACTATAAAAAAGATGTTGAGACTCTAGAAAGAGTGCAGGGAAGAGCAATCAGGTTAATTAGGGGACTGGAGGCTAAAACATATGAAAAGCTAGGCATGGCTAGTCTAATGAAGAGAAGGAGCAGGGGAGACATGCTAGCAGTCTTCCAATATCTGAGGGGCTGCCACAGAGAGGAAGGGGTCAAGCTATTTTCCAAAACGCATGAAGGAAGGAGGAATAATGGATGGAAACTGATCAAGGAGAGATTCAACCTGGAAATAAGGAGAAATTTTGTGACAGTGAGAACAATCAACCCATGGAACAAAAGTTGCCTTTAGAAGTTGTGGGAACTTCATCACTGGAGGCTTTCAAGAACAGATTAGATTGCCCCCAACTTTAGAAAATTTTCAAGAGCCAGTAATGATGGAGACTTGGGAAAAGATTTGGATTAGAAATGTGAAATTTACACAAGCACAAAATTTAAGAGAAAATTTTTATAAAATGTTTTATAGATGGCACTTAGATCCCAAAAAATTATCATGTATGTATCCTAATGTGCAAGCTAAATGTTGGAGATGTGACTGTGATGATGCAACTTATTATCATATATGGTGGACTTGTAGAAAAATCAAAGCATTTTGGATAAAGATTTGGTGGGTGATGCAGAATATTCTTAAAAAGAGACTGAAATTTACTCCACAGTTGTTCTTACTGGGTATAACTACGGACTGTACAGTTGCAGAGACTAAATTGATTTTGAACTTGATAACAGCAGCAAGATTGTTGGTAGCACAACATTGGAAGAAGGACTTTTTGCCTACTATTGATGATTGGATATTGAAAGTAACTAATTTAGCTGAAATGGCTAAAATTTCAGCATATTTGAAGGATCACACACAAGAAAGGTATATACAGGACTGGAGAAGATGGATTGATTATATACAAAATAAGTATCAGACCAAAAAATATCAAATAGCTTATGAATGATCTCTTTTATTTGTATAAGCGCTATATAAGTGATATTAGAAGCTTTATGTTTAAGAAATAGGATTTTATATATGGGGGGTTAAGATTTTTTTTTTAGGGTGTGTTAGTTTAATGATTGGTTATGCAATTTAGTTTATTGTTAAAGGTCAATAGAAATACCTTGTGTTCTGCTCTGGGAAGTCAGGGAGGGGGAGGGGGGGTTGGGAGGGAGGGTTCTGGGAAAAGAAAAAGAAGAGATTGGATTGCCATCTGTCCGAAATGGTGTAGGGTCTCCTGCTTGGGCAGGGGGTTGGATTAGATCAGAGGTCACCAACTGGTGGTCCGTGGACCACTGGTGGTCCGTGAGAACATTTTGGTGGTCCGCAGAAAAATTATTTGCATTTTTAATATTGCACTAAATCAGGGGTCCTCATACTAGGGCCCCTGGGATGGATACGTGCAATGAACGTTTGTGTTGCTGCAGAGAGTCTCCCCCTTCGGGGTCTTCTTGTGTGGGTCAGAGGGGGGCAGAAATTCCGACTTGGGGTCTGCTTCAGCCTCCTGGTGTGGGGCTTTGGGCAAAGGCTGGAGGGAAGAGCCACTGGTGGCGAAGAGCCGGAGGGCCTCATTCCAGTGGGACTGCATCATGGCCTGGAACCGGCTGACCATCTCAGCCCGCTGAGCCTCCAGGCACTGGCACCTGGCCTTGCACTCCCGCAGGTCTTCCCTCTGCTTGGAAAGCCTATGCTCCTAGTCCTCAGTGAGGTGCTTCTGCTGAGTCTCCTTCTCGGTCAGATCCAATTTGAACTGAGCCAGCTGTTTTGCCAACTCTTTCTCTTTCCCCAACTGCTTCCTGTTGGGGCCCTAAGGAGCCCGGGCAGGCAAGAGAGGAGTGGGTGGGAGGGACGCACAGAGGCTTTTGAGGTGCCCCTTGATGTGAGTGACATTGAGTTGGCCACGCCCACCCGGTCACATGACCACCTAGCCACACCCACCCAGCTGGTCATTAGGCAGATCATATTAGTGGTCTGCGGGATTTTAAATTATGAATTTAGTGGTCCCTGAGGTCCGAAAGGTTGGGGACCTCTGGATTAGATGACCTACAAGGTCCCTTCCAACTCTGTTAATCTGTAAAAGTACATGCCAGTTGCCAAGAGTCCAAATTTTGATCACCTGACTAGTGGGATGATTTCCCATTGACTTTGCTAGTTAGAAGGGGATCACACTCCAACCGTCATAAATACGAGTCAGGTGCCAAGGGTGCCGAATTTTTGATCACGTGACCATGGGGATGCTCCAGAGTGAAAAGTGGCCATGAGCACTTTTTTCAGTGCCGTTGTAACTTCAAATAGTCACTAAATGAATCATTGTAAGTCGAGGATTCACTGTCATTGTTCTACCTATCCGGTATGGCTATTGAAAAGCAATGACAGTCCCAAGGCACTGACTTACATTAGAATATTGAGATCAGTATCAAGAAAGAATTCAGTTTATGTACCATTTTTGGTTAGCTGTAACAGCTGGTTAATTCTGGATTGCTCTACTTGGGCTGCTTGGCATCTATTCTTGGATGGAAAACTGATCACGGCTTAGGGCGAGTGCCAATGCTTACAACTGAAATACTATTCCTTGTAAAAAAGTGAAAGCTTGAAACACCAAAGCTGCTGGAAATTTGTCAAATCTTTAATGGGAAGAACTCTAGAGGGAGAGGATGCTCAAAGCAGCCCAGCAATGACTGAGCAGGCCTATTGCCAAAAACACAACATGTTTTCTGGTAGAAGAAATAGAGTAGAATAGCAGACACAGGTCGTGGTTGACTCGATGATGGGAAATGGCTGACTGGTTGACTGGCTGAACAGCCTAAAAAGCCAATGCAATCATCATCATCATCTTCTTCTTCTTCGTCTTCTTTTAATGGCCCTATAATTCCTTGCGGGGTGGAGTTTGAGCAACTGAATGGAGCTGAATGTTTACTGGCCAGATGCCCTTCCTGTCGCCAATGCAGAGTTATATTTATATCTATTTAATTATTTTAATTTTTAATCATTGTTGTGTCTTGTGTTTTTAAATTGGCTGTACACCGCCCTGAGTCCTTCGGGAGAAGGGCGGTATAGAAATAAATTTTTATTTTTATTTTTATTATTATTATTATTATTATTATTATTATTATTATTATTATTATTATTATTATTATTATTATTATTTTCAGCAGATATATTCTCAGTGTGCCCAGAGACAGAAATATCTGCCTCTACCTAGGATCGAACTCACAGCCTCCTGATTGTGAGACGAGAGCTCCACCTCTAGGCCACCGCTCCACTCAAAACAACAACAAAACAACAACAACCAAATGCAATACTAGGTTGCATTAACAGAGGGATAAAATGAAGATCGCACGAAGTTCTGGTACCGTTTTGTAAAGCCCTAATAAGACCAAACGTAGAACGCTGCATCCAGTTCTGGTCACCCCAATACAGAAAAAGAGGTTGAGATTTTGGAAAGAGTTCAAAGAAGAAGTCACAAAGGGCCTGGAAGCCATAACATACGAAGAACGATTGCAGGAATTGGGTATGTCTAGTCTATGAAAAGAAGAACTGGGGTGACAGGATAGCAGTATTTCAATACTTGAAGGGCTGCCACAAGGAAGAGCTATTGTCCAAGGCATCTGGAGGCAGGACAAGAAACAATGGATGGAAACTGATCAAGGAGAAAAGCAACCTAGAAGGAGAATATCGTGAGAACGATCAACCAGTGGAACAAATTGCCTTTGGATGTTGTGGTTGCCCCGTCACTGAGAGCTTTTAAAAAGATTCTGGATAGTAATTTGTTAGTAATAGTATACGTTTCCTGTGTGAGCAGGGGGTTGGATTAGAAGACCTCTAAGGTCCCTTCCAACTCTTTTACTGTTATTATGTTGTGGCCCATCAGCGGCCTGTGCAGATTGTAGTTGATTCTGACAGCGAGGAGGCTGGTGTGGTGCTGCGCCAGCAGCCTGTGCAGCTGGCGCTCGAGTCGGACAATGAGGAGGCTGAAGAAGATGTGGTGCCAGAGGCAGGGATTCAGCCAGGGCCTTCAGAACCTCCAGAAGCTCCTTCAAGTGAAGAGGATGAAAAGGAGGAGCCTCTTCTCGATACACGGGTGCGCAGAGCTGCCAAAAGGCAGGAGTGGCTTCTCAGGAGGAGGTCTCCTCGAGAGTAAAGCTTGGGGCTAATTGGCCACTCCCTTAGCCTATTTAAGGAGGAACGCCGACTGAAGCAATTTGTAGGGAACAACTTTAGTTCATTCTCCTTCGCATCTGGATCTCTGCAAATTGCTTCTGGGCTTTCTGCCAACCTTAGTAAGAGTGTGATTACTTTATCTTTGTTTTCTTGTAGGCTGTTAAGGAAGTTTATTAACAGCCTTTGTTTGAAAAAGACTGAGTTATTTTAGTAAATTTAAGTTTTGTACAAACTTCGTGTGTGCTGTGTTCTTTGGGGTCCGTAGCTGGGGCAGAACATACTGTAACATCCAGGGGGGACTCTTATATTGCAGATTTGTTCGAGTTTAAGGGAAATTCACTAATATAGAAGGATACAGAAGCCTAAAGAAAAGAAGGTGAAGGAACCTCACAAGAGCAGAGCGATAGTTTCAAGATCTTGTGAAGTTGTAGCACCACTTTATACTGCACTGGCGAAACCACACAGCTGGCTGAGGAACTCTGGGAGTTGAAGTCCACACATCTTAAAGTTGCCAAGGTTGGAGACCCCTGTTCTAGAGGGCATTGTTTCTTCAGAATTTAAAACAGATGTTGAATGAAACTGTCATGCTGGATGAGATATCCTTCAGCTCTGTAAGGTTGCAGCTCTTGTCCTGCCCCTCCAGCGATGCTGTGATGGATGGGAATGACATCCACTGTGTTCTAAGAGATTTGCAAAGTAGCCACTTTTGAGAAGCTTCCTTTAAATATGGTCCACATTTATCCCCGGTTGCACTTTTGCAACAACGTGAAATTGCTACTGACAAGAGAGTTTGTTTTTGCCTGAACTCGTCTTGAACTAAGGCACAGTTTGAAAATCAGTAATCTAGAAGCAAAGATTTCTTGCCAAGAACTACCTAATGTATTTCTGAACTGATTTATCTAAAGATTCTTTAAAGGATTTAACTAACCAACATCCAGAGTAATTGTGGTATCCTAGGCTCAGATGCAGTGTGTATAGACAAGGCTATGGTTTTCCCAGTTGCAATGTCTGGCTATGAAAGTTGGACCATAAGGAAGGCTGAACGTCAAAGAATGGAGGCCTTTGAACTCTGGTGCTGGAGAAGACTCCTGCGAGTCCCTTGGACTGCAAGGTGATCAAACCAGTCGGTCCTAGAGGAGATCAACCTTGACAGCTCTTTAGAAGGCCAGATCCTGAAGAGGAAACTCAAATCCTTTGACCACCTAACGAGAAGGAAGGACTCACTGGAGAAGAGCCTAATGCTGGGAACAATTGAGGGCAAAAGAAGGAGGGGACGACAGAGAACGAGGTGGCTGGATGGAGTCACTGAAGCAGTAGGCATGAACTTAAATGAACTCCAGAGGATGGTAGAGGACAGGAAGGCCTGGAGGAACATTGTCCATGGGGTTGCGATGGGTCGGACACGACTTCGCAACTAACAACAATGCTCAGATGCAAGGAAAATGCCCTAAGAACTTGAATATATTTTTCTGCCTAGGATTTGACTAGCTTTATAACTTTGTAATCTCTCTTTGTTGGAGGTGGAAGTTTGATTCACTTAACATGAAACATTTTCAGCCCTAAGGGGAACGTTTTCAGATCTGACTTCTGCTACAAAGAACATGAAATTGCCACGATGTCGCCACAATGTTAAAAAGATGTGGAGTCTCTAGAAAGAGTGCCGAGAAGAGCAACAAAGATGATGAGGGGATTGGAGGCTAAAAGCATATGAAGAACAGTTGCAGGAACTGGGTATGTCTAGTTTAATGAAAAGAGGGAGTAGGGGAGACATGATAGCAGTGTTCCAATATCTCAGGGGCTGCCCCAAAGAAGAGGGAGTCAAGCTATTCTCCAAAGCACCTGAGGGCAAGACAAGAAGCAATGGGTGGAAACTGATCAAAGAGAGAAGCAACTTAGAACTAAGGAGAAATTTCCTGACAGTTAGAACAATTAATCAGCAGAACAACTGGCCTCCAGAAGTTGTGGGTGCTCCAACACCGGAAGTTTTAAGAGGATGTTGGGATGTTGGATATTGAGCCTGGTGGCTCAGCAGACTCAGTAGACTGATAGCATGGTGATTAACACCAGCTGTCTGCAATTACTGTAAGTTCGAACCTCACCAGGCTCAAGGTTGACTCAGTCTTCCATCCTTTCTAAGGTAGGTAAATTGAGGACCCAGTTTGTGGGGGCAATAAGCTGTCTTTGTACAAATATAGAAAAGTATGAAGGCTATTGCTTAATGCATTGTAAGCCGCCCTGAGTCTCCGGAGAAGGGCAGCATATAAATCAAATTAAAAAACAAAAAAACAAACCATTTGTCTGAAAGTGGTGTAGGCTTTCCTGCCTAAGCAGGGGGTTGGACTAGAAGACCTCCAATGTCCTTCCAATTCTGTTATTCTATCTTCTAACTGTCTCCAAATCACAATCTGCTAAAATTATTAATAAAAAAATGTTTCTTTTAAGGTGATGGAAAGAAGAATGAAGATGAAAGTTGAGAACAAAGGACATTAACCGTCTCCAACTCTTTAATCTGAAACGAAACCTGAGGAATTTAAGATGAAGTGCCACCTTGATGCCAGTTCTGATGGCCAGAACTGAGCTAGCAAGTCTTCAAAAGAGTGATTTGCTGCATTCTGGGAGATTTTTTTGCCCAATGTCTTGTCTTTTGCCCTCAAACTGCTGGATTCTTCAGAATGCATAGTGTCCAAGGCTGGAGATGGGTCATCTTAGCATGAAATGAGAAGTCCTAGAATAAATATTCTAAGTATAAATATTCTGACATCGTTTTAGTCTGTGTATATCAAGGCAGGAAATGATACCTACACTGAAAATTAGCACTATCATATTGATTATATACTGTCTCATCTACTGTGCATGGTTGTCTTACGAAGGAAGAAAAATGATAGAGAAAAGGAAATATTTAATACCTCTATTTATTACCTCTTTATTACTGAATTAAAGTATTTATAACCCACTTTTCTACTTTACAGCAGCTCCTATTAGCTATCTTCGACATGTCATCTTTTGGACAGCTTCTTCACCATGAACCTTAGTCCTTACCATCCATCTTAGATATGTCATTTTTTAGACAGCTTCTTCATCATCAACTTTACATCCTACCATCCATCTTGGATAAGTAGGAGAGTTTCTTCATCAACCTTACACCCTAGTATCAGATAAATCATCTTTTGGGCAGCTTCTTCATCATCAACCTTACTCCCTATTGTCCATCTTGGATAAGTCACCTTTTGGGCAGCTTCTTCATCATCAACCTTACTCCCTATTGTCCATCTTCGATAAGTCATCTTTTGGGCAGCTTCTTCAACATCAACCTTACTTGTTATTGTCCATGTTAGATAAGTCATCTTTTGGGCAGCTTCTTCATCATGAACCTTACTCCCTATTGTCCATCTTGGATAAGTCACCTTTTGGGCAGCTTCTTCATCATCAACCTTACTCCCTATTGTCCATCTTAGATAAGTCATCTTTTGGGCAGCTTCTTCAACATCAACCTTACTCGTTATTGTCCATGTTAGATAAGTCATCTTTTGGGCAGCTTCTTCATCATCAACCTTACTTGTTATTGTCCATGTTGGATAAGTCATCTTTTGAGCAGCTTCTTCAATATCAACCTTATACCCTATTGTCCATCTTGGATCAATCATCTTTGGGGCAGCTTCTTCAACATCAAATTAGTCCCTACTGTCCATCTTAGATAAGTCATCATTTGGGCAGCTTTGAGCTAGGCTAAGATCCGATATTGGGACAAAATTCAAATATTATAATTCCAAATCTTTGGTCAAGACAGAAGTGCCTCTTCCGTGCCAAGGTGCTAAGATGACAAAAGGTATTTGACGTAGGCACAGAATTGTAAAAGGGCAAACTGACCCTAAACAGATACATTCTGTTGTTTAATGTTTATTGCATCCCAAATGTCACGTGTATCCTTAGATGAGAAGTGTTGCCCCCTTTACTGCCCTTGAGGCGTCTCCAAGCCTCTTATCTCCTTTTTATTATGTCTTGAGCTCCGGAGCAGAGAACCTGAATCTGTGAGAACAGGATTGTTATTTCCTTTCCTAGAGATAGATGAAAGGGCAGCTTCTACGTGTGAAATGTATCACTCTCTATAATAACTCTGCCTTTAAACTGTATAAATACATGGCCAAAAGAAGCCATCAATGTTCAGACTTTTTGCTTGTCTTTGGACTGTTTGAACCGTGCACAATAAACTCTTTCCTGCATTGAAGAGCTTAGCCTGGTTCCGTTTCTTTTCCTGCAACAGCTTCTTCATCATCAACCTTACTCCCTATTGTCCATCTTGGATAAGTCGCCTTTTGGCAAGCTTCTTCATCATCAACTATTTTTTGACTGGGGATCTGTTTTTCAACTTTTCAAGAATCCTAAGCTTGTTCTAAAAAAAAAAAAGCACTGATCTTCTTTTTTAAAGAAATCCATGGTCACAAAAGAATCAATATGCATTATACTGGAAAAAATGTTGTTATCAGCAGAGATTGACATACCCATTGCATAGGTTATAGGCTATTAATGTTGTCATGCAGAACATAAAATACGATGAAAAATCCTCTTTTGTTCCCCGCTCCCCCAGTGCATTCAAAGCTGGGGACCAAAAGTAAAATCTAATCTTGTGCATGCTTAGAAGGAGGAGGAGAAAGTTCTTTAGGGAGGAGGGGAAAAAAGCCAAACTTTAAAAGAAGGAAAATAAATAAAATAAAATAAATGAAATGAAAAACAAAGTTATTTCCAACGAAAGGGTTATAAGTGACCATTCCTGGGAACTTACTCAGAGTCTTTGTCCCATAACCGTCGTCCCCTAATCCGGGGAAGTCCTGCACGGCAGTCCCCGGAGAGAGCAATGAAAGGAAAAAACACCCGCAGAAAAGGAAGGAACAGGTCAGTGCAGTTGAAATGGATACTACCATGACAGACCATGCAGATAATCCAATCTGGATTCCCGCGTTTTGAGCAAAATAAGGCTTAATCCCCCAATTCAAAGACTTTCATGGAAGCCAAACAGATGCGGTTAAAGTGAGAAAGCAAAAGACTCTCTTTAGGGGGAAAAATGCAGGTAGTTTCTTGACTTATAACTATTTGTTTAGTGACTGAAGTTACAACGGCACTGAAAAATGGGCAGGAGCTGGAGCTAGGAATGAGAACTCAGCCCATCACACAATGCCTGGGTCTCGAATCTGTGTTGTCATCTTTCCAGCTGACAAGCTCACGTCTTTAACTACGGAGCCATCGTGCTCCCTAGATGCCCCTAAATCCCCAATCACCATCATCATCTTTTAATGACCCCATAATCCCTTGCGGGGTGGAGTCTCGGCAACTGAAGGGAGCTGAGTGTTTACTGGCCGGATGTCCTTCCTGTCGCCAATGCAGAGTTTTGTTCAGCGGATATATTCTCATTGTGCCCAGAGAGAGAAATATCTGCCTCTACCTAGGATCGAACTCACAGCCTCTTGATTGTGGGGCGAGAGCTCCACCTCTAGGCCACTGCACTACTCCCCCTAAATGCCCAATAATAGGTATTAAATCCAGTGGAGACTCATCATCTCTCTTTCTCTTTCTCTCTCTTTATTGTACTGTATGGCTTGGAAATTGCTCGCATCTTGATTTTCCACTTTGGCTGCATTCTGTGAAGCGACAAAGTGGGAAAACTTCAATCAGATATTTGATTTTCACAGATAAGACATTTCCACCCTCTTCCCCCCTTTTTTCCTAAATAGCTGGGAACTAGTCCAAACCATCTCATTATCAAGAGCCTTCCAGTTCAATGCACTGAACTGTGAAGCTAACGAGTCGAAGCTATAAATCTTTGAGTGTTGAACTCGCAGGCACAATTCACCAAGGAGTAAAGGTAGTTCTCAACATATGACCAGAATTGAGACCAGAATTTCCGCTGCTGAGCAAGGTGGTTGTTAAGTGAATCATACCCAATTTTACAACCTTTTTTTTCCCGCCATGGTCGTGAAGCGAATAGCTGCAGTTGTGACTCATGTAGTTGTTAAGATAACCTCGTTTCCCCAATGGACCTTTCTTGTTAGGAGATGGCTGGGAGGATTGCAATCGTGTAACCCCAGGACACTGCATCGGTTAAAAATATATTCTGCTATGCGTGGGGATGCTGCAATAGTCATAAGTGCGAGGACAGGTCATATCTCACCTTTTTCAGCACTATTTTCCCCCTTTTAACAACCCTGTAATCCCTAAATTTGGGGTGGAGTCGGGCAACTGAATGAAGCTGAGCCGGATGCCCTCCCTGGCGCCTACACGGAGTTCACAGCAGATATTTTCTCTTTGTTCCCAGAGAGAGAAAGAAATATCTGCCGCTACGTAGGATCGAACTCACAGCCTTCTGGTTGTGAGGCGAGAGCTCCACCTCTAGGCCACTGTGCAACTCACTTTTTTCTGTACCAATAGAGGAGAATATTTGTAGCTCAGGGTTGACATGAGGGGGTCCTTGGTGCCCTCTGAGCTTGGTTGTCTTCTTGCAGACATTTCATGACCCAAACTAGGTAACATCATCAGTTCTAGTGAAAACAACCAAAGTCAGAGAATACCAAGGACCAGTGATGAAATCTTCCCCGGTTTGCCACCGGTTTGCTGCCCACGCATGCGTGGTGCACACCAAATGCATGCTGCACATGTGTGCATGCACAGTACGTGCCAAACATGTGCTTCGCGTGGAAAAAGGAGACTTGGGAAGGTAAGTAGAACAGCGAGGGGGGGGGAAACAGCTGTGCTGCGCGATTTTGATTCACTCGAAAGCAAGATTTCCTGCTTCCTAACAATTTTAAATTGCGCGGCACAGCTGATTGTCGGAAATACCGGTTCAGAGGAACTGGTAGCTTTTTTTTTTTTTTTTTACTACCGGTTCACTTGAACCGGTAGTTTTTATCACTACCGGTTTGCCCGAACCGGTCTGAACTGGTAGGATTTCGCCACTGCCAAGGACCTATTTCAGTGCCGTTGTAGCTTTGAATAGCCACTGAGTGGATAGTGGTAAGTCGAGGACGACCTACATCACTAGCTAAGATGGAGACAGTTATGAAACCCCAGTCCCCAAAACAATTTTTTTTTTATAAAGACGTGGCTTTCTCCTTACTCAAAATTCGAGATGGACCGAGTGAAGGAACGGCGGCCAATCAATGGATGTTTTGACTTTTTCAAGCAGTAGCGATAGAAAATTTGGCTTCCCTCTCCTCCCGTAAACCCCAGAGGGAATCCAGAGTGTTATATACATTGATCATAGTAGTAAGGCCTCACCTGTCCTGAACCTGACTTAGGCTTGCCTAGTGTGTATGAGGTGCCGTGCATAGTCACCCACGTGTTTCGCTGCGACGTCGTCTCTAAAACATTTTACTTACGTTCCGGGTCGCTGGTGTCCTGCTCACACATCTCCTTGCTCTTGTAGAAGGGGAATTTTCGCGAAAAGATGAAGTTCTTTTTACGCTTGTCATTGAATGACTGTTGAAGGAAAAGAGGCATGGCCGAAAAAAAAAAAACAAGGACGTCTAATTGTTGTCACACTCATGCTGACAAAACAACTAGGCTAGGTAAAAGTGGGAAACAACTGTGGTGACAGTGTCCAATTTCTTTCGCTGGCTTCAAGAACGAAGCATCGAGAAGGAAAACAAAGGAGGGAAAGAGTCAAAGGTGGTTGAGATCTTCAAAGGTTTTTAAGATCTCTGTACATCTGTGGAGACTTGTCTCCAAAGGTATTTTTTTCAAGAGGCCACTGGACTTTCTGGTTTTTCCCTCCCACTTCTCTCTTATTGGTTATGAGTTTGACGTCCCATCATCATGAGATGAATCTGGGGTCTTCTGCGTGTATAGTATATGCTACATCCCTAAACTCATGATGTGCGATTGTGCTGTAGAGATCAGTGGTAAATTGCCCCCGGTTCGGACCGGTTCGCAAGAACCGGTAGTAAAACTGGCGGGAGGCCCCACCCACCGCCCCGGATGTCGTCATCGGTGATCTGCACATGCGATCCCATTCCGAACCGGTAGTAAAGGTAAGTAGAACCCACCCCTGGTAGAGATAAAGATAAAGATAACGTTTTCCTTGCACATATGTGCTACTCATTCCCGACTCTAGGGGGCGGTGCTCATCTCTGTTTCAAAGCTGAAGAGCCAGCACTGTCCGAAGACGTCTCCGTGGTCATGTGGCCGGCATGACTAAATGCCAAAGGAACACAGAACGCTGTTACCTTCCCACCAAAGGTGGCCCCTATTTTTCTACTTGCATTTTTTAACATGCTTTCGAACTGCTAGGTTGGCAGAAATTGGGACAAGGAACGGGAGCTCACCCGTTATGCGGCACTAGGGATTCGAACCGCCAACCAGAAGAAGATGAGGAGATGGGCGATCCTTCAAATATGGACAAACTCTTATCATCCAGGACCATTAGCTAAGAATTCTGATTTAGGTACATCTGAAAGCTGCAGCTTTTTCTTTTCTTACGGCTGTATTTTATTGTTTGCTACGGTATATCTACTCGTACTTTATATTTGTGTGCTTTGATGTTTGCATACCTGTATTTAATTATTTTACTTTTGTAAAAAAAATTTCTATGACTTAGCAATAGCAATAGCATTTAGATTTATATACCGCTTAGAGAGCGCTGTAAAGCAGTTTACAGAGTCAGCCTCTTGCCCCCAACAATCTGGGTCTTCATTTTAGCAACCTCAGAAGGATGGAAGGCTGAGTCAACCTTGAGCCTGGTGAGATTTGAACTGCTGGCAGGCAGCAGAAGTAGCCTGCAGTACTGCACTCTAACCACTGCGCCATCGTGGCTCATTGAATCCTTGAATCTTGCAGGGAGCTACTGCAGAAATAACAGAAATCTATATACATTCATCGTGACACGTCGGTTTGCTTTCCTTTCTTTGTTCAGATCTATTAAATATTGGTTTTTTATCGTTTCACGATCCTAATAGATTTACAGGCTGCTTAAAAACCTGCAGCATCCATTTCTGCTTCCAAAAATATGGGTAAAAACATCCTTATTTTGGTCACCAGAGTTTCATGCCACTTTTACTCTCCAAGGATATTTAAAATTTAGTAACAAAAGCAAACAAACAAACAAACAAACAAAGGGAGAAAAATTATAATAAAAACCTACAAACACCCCCATTTACGACTGTAAATACTTGGACTCAACACAACGGAACCATCATGCCAAAAAGTACACAATCATGCCAACTA
Source organism: Pantherophis guttatus (assembly GCF_059756535.1). NCBI lineage: Eukaryota > Metazoa > Chordata > Lepidosauria > Squamata > Colubridae > Pantherophis > Pantherophis guttatus. Next base: position 7,815,888 of record NC_142067.1, read on the forward strand.
CAATCCATGCAAACGAAAAATAAAGGCAGATGTCAAAAATTATAGGCATAAAAGGTTTCCAAATGTTGATTGGCGGGTGGTAATATTGACAGAATGGCCTATCGAAATCTAGAGAAATTAAAACATGCATCTGTGTCTGTCTCTCTCTAATTGTGATACCTTTCCCCAGAATTAAACAATGTCACCAGATAACAGAACTCTTTTTAGGACAATGATACTTAAACCACAACTCATTGATTGCAGATTTCCACATTTTCAAAGAAAGCAGATCTAACATTGGCAGATTGAATCTCTTTTCTTTCTAGTCACTCCAAAGCTTCGTGATTGCTGTACAAGCAGACTGTCAATATCGAACTAGTAACCCAATTACCATTTTATATTGATATTTGTTGTAGCTTCCACTTTCCTCCTTCTTTTACTATTTACTAACTATTAACTATTTATTAAGTCTGCACTACTATTAATCTTCTCATCGTTCCCATCACCCATCTCCTTCCACTTATGACTGTATGACTGTAACTTTGTTGCTTGGATCCTTACGATTTATATTGATATTGATTGTTTCCTGATTGCTTATTTGTACCCTATGACTATCATTAAGTGTTGTACCTTATGATTCTTTTTCTTTTATGTACACTGAGAGCTTATGCACTGGGGACAAATTCCTTGTGGGTCCAATAAACACTTGGCCAATAAAGAATTCTATTCTATTCTATTCTATTCTATTCTATTCTATTCTATTCTATTCTATTCTATTCTATTCTATTCTATTCTATTCTATTCTATTCTATTCTATTCTATTCTATTCTATTCTATTCTATTCTATTCTTGTCCTGTCCTGTCCTGTCCTGTCCTGTCCTGTCCTTTATCAAAACGGTACATATCAAACAAGACAGGAAGTTTGTGTTGCTTTCTATACAGGTAGTCCTCGGTTTACGACCACATTTGAGCCCCACATTTCCGTCGCTGAGCGAAACATTTGTGAATTTTGTCCCATTTTACCATCATTCTTGCCACCATTGTTAAGTGAATCACTGCCGTTGTTAAGTTAGTAAGATGGTTGTTAAGTGAATCTGCCTTCCCTGTTGAGTTTGCTCGTCAGAAGGTCGCAAAAGGGGATCACGTGACCCCCCCCGGGACAACTCAACTGTCATAAATATGAGTCAGGTGCCAAGTGTCCAGATTTTGATCACATGAATCCTGGGGACGCTGCAATGGTCGTAAGTGTGAAAAATGGTCATAAAGTCACTTTTTTTTCAAAGTTGTAACTTTGAACAGTCATTAAATGAACCGTGGTAAGGTGAGGACTATCTGTATCTTAGGACAGCACATTGAATGTCTGGTTATCTAAATGCTTAAGGTCTGAATGGTAAGCAATTTGCCCTGCTTTGGAGAAGAAATGCCGTATTTTTCGGAGTATAAGACACACCTTTTTCCCCCCTAAAAGGGGGTGAAAATTTAGGTGTGTCTTATACACCAAATATAGCCCCGCCCCCCACTGCCCCCCCACTTTGGCCTCTGCCTCCCAGCAGTTTACCTCCTTGCAAGCAAACAGCAAGAAAAAACAACTCCTTTCAGCTTCAGCACAGCCGAATTAGCCCAAGTTGATTGGATCGGCCTCCCGACTCTCAGCTGATTTGCTCTCAGCTGTTTTGCGCAGGGCTCTGCTGCTTGCTGCAAAGAGGTAAATTGCTGGAGCAGATTTTTTTTCCCCTTGTGCTAATCAAGCTATGCTGAAAACGAAAATGAAAGTAAAGCAGGCTGTTTGCTATTTGCTGCAACGAGGCAACATTGCTCAGAGGCAGGGGGAGATTTCTTTTTCTTCTTTTCCTCACCAAAAAAGGTAGGTGCTTTTTATATTCTGGTGCGTCTTATACTCCGAAAAATACGGTACGTATATCTTCTACAATGTTTAGGTTGTGGAAATGTCTGCATGTAAGGTTTCTTATATGACTTGGAATACGTGAATTGATCCAATCGGAAGGTACTTAGTAATTATCAGAAAAAAATTAAGAACGATCTACCAGAGATAGGCTGCAGATTAAGGATACAGGAGTTCAATGCATCTAGATTGCACCAGGTTAAGAAAGATAGATGCGTTTGCTATGTTCTCCATGGAATTGCTCTTATCAAAATTCAAAAGCTGCATCTGGCCCAGAATATGGTGGTCAACCAGTGGTGAAATGTAAAATTTGTTACTACCGGTTCTGTGGGCGTGGCTTGGTGGTGGTGGGGGTAATGTGACTGGGTGGGCGTGGCCAACTTTTTTTTTTTTTTTACTTTTAAAACGGCCGAAGAGGTTGTAAAAAATGCTTTTAAAAGCCTCTGACGATCCCAGCTGAGCCGCGCAATCGTCAGAGGCTTTTTTTTTAACTTTTAAAAGCATTTTTTTGGGAAAAGAGGTTGTAGAAAAAATGCTTTTAAAAGCCTCTGACGATCCCAGCTGAGCCGCGCGATCGTCAGAGGCTTTTTTTTTTTAATTTTAAAAGCAGCTTTTCGGCCGAAGAGGTGGTAGAAAAAATGCTTTTAAAAATAATAATAAAAAAAAGCCTCTGATTGATTGTGCGGCTCAGCTGGGCATGGTGGGGGGGGGGCAGGGATTTTTGCTACCGGTTCTCCGAACCATCTGCCTCCATTGCTACCGGATCGGGCGATCCGGTCCGAACCGGGAGCATTTCACCCCTGTGGTCAACCTCTGACTACGTTTGGACCATGGGAAGCACCTTTGAGGTGTCCTTCATGGTGCGTGAGCTTGTTGTTTTCTTGTAGACGTTTCATGACCCAACTAGATAACGTTATCAGGCCTACCAGTAATGATGTTACCTACTTGGGTCATGAAACGTCTGCAAGAAAACCACCAAGTTCACAGACCACCAAGGATTCCACAGCTCAGCCCTCAGCTACAAATATTCTCAAGAAGAACTTCGTATCAATCTATCGCTATCTTCAAAGGATCCCAGGGCAGCTATCTTCAAAGGATCCCAGGGCAGCTATCTTCAAAGGATCCCTGGCAGTGATCCCAGGGAACCTTTTAGAGACTGAGCGCCCAAACTGCAACCCAAAACCCACGTATTTATCGCAAAGTGCCAACACGGCAATTTAACCTGAATAATGAGGTTCTACTACCTAAAAATAAGGATAAACAAGGCAGAGTTCTAAGTTCAATGTTCTAAGAAATACGTGATAAATGCACTTTTATGCCCCTTCCTTTTCTTTCTGCTTTTGAAATATTACGTTTAGCAACAATAAAAAAGAAAAACTTTTGTAATATTTATTTATTTATTGGTTCGATTTATATGCCGCCCTTCTCCGGAGACTCAGGGCGGCTTACAATGCGTTAAGCAATAGCCTTCATACTTTTGTATATACCTGCTTAGTAGGGCTTTCGTTCCCCCCCCCCCAGCGGTGTTCTTTTTTTTATATACAAAGTCAGCTTATTGTCCCCACAATCCGGGTCCTCATTTTACCTACCTCGAAAGGATGGAAGGCTGAGTCAACCTTGAGCCTGGTGAGATTTGAACTTGCAGTAATTGCAGGCAGCTGGTGCTACTTACCAGCGCTTTAGTCTGCTGCGCCACCAAATCATCTCTCTTTCCCTCCCTATCTCTTTCTTTCTCTCTCTCTCTCTTTCCCTTCCTCCCTCCCTCTCTCTTCCCCCCCCCTCTCTCTTTCCCTCCCTCTCTCTTCCCCTCCTCCCTCTCTCTCTTTCCCTCCGTCTCAGATTCGGGTTTTCCCAGATGTGCCAGTTTAACTATTCTAGTAAATAGAACTTTGAAAATGCTTGCTTCAGAGTCTTTACTCGGAGTTGGGGTTTTTCTGGAACGCTAATATTAACCCGTCTACTAAATCCCCCCCTCCTATTTTCCCACACATGACAAGGTGGCACCATGGAAGCTTCCGGCCTAATATGGCTTCCAAAGTTGACACACTCTCTCTCTTTCCCTCCCTCTCTCTTTCCCTCCCTTCCTCTTTCTTTCCCTCCCTCCCTCCCTCTCCTTCCCTCTGTCTCTCTCTCTCCCCCTCTCTTCCTCTCACTCTCTTCCCCTCACTCTCTTCCCCTCCTTCTCTCTTCCCCTCCCCCTCTCTTTTTCCCTCCCTTCCTCTCTTTCCCTCCCTCCCTCTCCTTCCCTCCCTCTCTCCCCCTCTCTCTTTTTCCATCCCTTCCTCTCTCTTTCCCTCCCTCCCCCTCTCTCTCCTTCCCTCCCACTCTCTCTCCCCCTCCCACTCTCTCTTCCCCTCCCTCTCTCTTTTTCACTCCCTTCCTCTCTCTTTCCCTCCCTCTCTCTCCCCCTCTCTTTCTCTCTCTCTTTCCCTCCCTCTCTCTTCCCCACCCCCTCTCTCTTCCCCTCCCTCTCTCTCTTTTTCACTCCCTTCCTCTCTCTTTCCCTCCCTCCCTCTCCTTCCCTCCCTCTCTCTCTCCCCCTCTCTTCCTCTCTCTCTCTTTCCCTCCCTCTGTCTTCCCCTCCCCCTCTGTCTTCCCCTCCCTCTCTCTCTCTTTTTCCCTCCCTTCCTCTCTCTTTCCCTCTCTCCCCCCCTCTCTCCCCCCTACAGGAGAAACATGATGGAGTTGGGCTGGGGTGTGCCCATAGAGAGAGCTGTGAGTGCCACCTCTGGCACGTGTGCCATAAATTCGCCACCACTGCCCTAGGGAATAATGGGTATTGGCACTTAAATCTCTTTTCCTCCATTATGTATGAATCTTCCACTTAGCTAGGTGAGTCAGCTGCTGCAAACACTGGCTAACCAGCATTTTGTGATACTGTGCTCACTCAGTACGGAAGCGGCTAATGCGTGAGCCTAGAGCCCTTTTGTACATTTGAAGGATGCATCAAGTCATTTGCGGCATATCGTGGCTGCATTCGGTGGGAAGAATTGATAAATTTATATAACTGTATTAGAAATGTTGCATACCTAGGGAATCACATGATAACTAACCCAAGTTTCCAACAGAGTTATGGATTAACAGTCTCCAAAGTCCTTTTAAACTCACGGGCAAACGTAAGAGTGAATCAAACACTTATTTCAAATTGCAAACACACACACAAGCAAACACACAAAACTGAATTTACACAACGTAAACGTAATTGCAATGCTCCCAATTCAAACGAAGAGACCCAAATACGCATCGCTTGATTTGATCAACCCTTTCTTCAGATCAACACATACACGCCTAGGCCACTTAAGTGTCACACGTTAGAACCCGCAAGCCCCCACAAGGCCACACCAGTCTCCCTAGAGCAACAGCAATAGCACAGCAATAGCGCAATAGCACAGCACCTCTCTAAGCAGTTTACAGAGTCAGCCTTTTGCCCCCCCAACAATCTGGGTCCTCATTTTACCAACCTCGGAATGATTCAATGCTGAGTCAACCTTGAGCTCTGTCAGGATCGAACTGCTGGCAGAATTAACCTGCAGTACTGCATTCTCAAGAGCAGTGGGTAAGAGTGCAGCACTACTGGCTGCCTGCAGCTCAAATCTCACCAACTCAAGGTTGATTCAGCCTTCCATCCTTCCGAGGTCAGTAAAATGAGGACTCAGATTGTTGGGGGCAATGTAAACCGCTTAAAGAGGGCCGTAAAGCACTGTGAAGTGGTATATAAGTGCTAATGCTATCTGTCTGTCAATCTATCCATCCATCCATCCATCCATCCATCCATCCATCCACCCACCCACCCACCCACCCTATCTATCTATCTATCTATCTATCTATCTATCTATCTATCTATCTATCTATCTATCTATCTATCTATCTATCTATCCCTCTATCTTCTGTTGCAACATAGAGCAACGGTTCCTCTATGATTTAAGTGTCCCACACTGGAGGCTGGACTAGAAGACCTCCAAGGTCCCTTCCAGCTCTATTCTGATTCTAAATTCTGCTGACTTGATCATGTCTGAAAGGTATTATGGAGCAGCAGTGGGTTGAACGTTTTGTTGCTACTGGTTCGTGCACCTTCCGTGCATGCGCCCGGTCTTCCGTGCATGCACTTTGCTAGCACGCGCATCTTCCACGCATGTGCCTGGCCTCAAAACCATACCTAAATAGGACAGCATAGATCCAGGGTGGGTGGGTCAGGCCCACCCACGATCTCTGATCTCTGATCTCCGCTACAGGTTCGCCCGAACTGGTACGAACCGGCTGAATACCACCTCTGTGGTATGGAGGACATAAATGCACTTGTGCAAGCATAAATGCTGAGCACATTCAAGGATTCTGAACACGATTGTGAGAAAGACTTTAGGACAAGGAAAGGGGCTACACTTGATCCGAGTCCAAAAGAAAAAGAAGGCAGGAAAGGGTTGGAAGTGGTAGAGTAAGAAAAAAAAAAAAAACAGAAAGATGCTGAGGCCTTTGTACCCAGGAGCAGAAAACCACACATGGCCCACCAGACTCTGTGACAGGAATGCCAATTTCTTCATCACATGGATGGACAATGAAATTGTAGGTGACATGTGCCCTTGGCTGCTCTTTGTCACTCTCTTCCACTTTGCCTCTCCTGGCGTTGTTGAAGGCTAATAAGAAGTGAACTCTGGAAGAACATCGCTTTCAAGGTCTGCTAATTGAGGCACATCAAAGAGGCAGATAACGGGGTCTAGGACAAACTCAAGAGACCAGAAGGTTGCAGTTCTTTCCATGGTCCAGTGGTTAATATACCGTATATATGTACGTAAGAAGGAATCCGGAGGACTTTAATGCCTAGCTGGACAGGGTGGATTTGATTTAAATCGAGTTGATTTAAATCACAATTTAAATCATGTTTTAAATCACTAGTAAAAAGGCTTGATTTAAATCAACTCGATTTAAATCATAATTTTTAAAGAGCAACTGTCATCTCTGCTATTCCTTTGACCCACTGTTGACTCACCGATCGTCCCAGTGTTGCAGAATATACAGCCTCCTGCTACATAACTAAGCTCCATTTCATGCTGAATAAACTAAATTATTTATGTATCTTAAATAGAAAACTATCTTACAATAGATTTTTACCCCCAAAGTTTTTTATTAAAATAAATTCGATAAAAATCAAAAAAATCCGATTTAAATAAAAAGAATCCGATTTAAATAAAAAAAATCTGATTTTTTTGATTTTTTTAAAAAAAATCATTGATTTTTATCCACCCTGTAGCTGGATAATGAATACAGGTAGCCCTCGATTTACGACCACAACGGAGCTCAAAATTGCCATTGCTAAGCAAGGCAGTTGTTCGGTGAAGCCACACCCTGTTTTATGACCTTTCTACCAATGATTGTTAAGCAAATTTCTACTGTTAAAATAACGTGATCGTTCAGCAAATTTGGCTCCTCCCATCGACTTTGTCAGAAACTCTCTGTTCTAACCCAGCTCCCCAAACACAACAAACCCTCTGAAGTGAACTCAAAGATTCCTTTATTAGGAGCGCCAGCAGCCCCGGGAAAAAGTTTCTCTCTCAACGCAGGCTAACAAGTCCATCCGGCAGGGAGATAAATAGTTGTCTGCCACATCAATTCATCTCCGCCCCCTGCCTTTTATCCCCAGAGCTAGGGGTGGGGCTTCGCTAGCAGCAGTGGCTCTTCCACCCCAAGGATCAGCCCATAGATTTCCTCTGCTCTCCTCTCCTCTGCCTTCTGCACATCCGCACGTCAGGCACTGGACCCAGCTGTTCCTCCTCTTCCTCATCAGCCACATCTAGACCAGGGCTGCTGACTCTCCATCTGAGGGCTGATGGCCGGCCCAGGCTCCGCCTCTGTCTCTGTCTCTCTCTAACAGCTCCATTCCCTCTTCCACCTCAAAGCTCTCTGGTTGCCTTGATGCTGACTCTGACTCCCACGCCTCCTCCTTCTCATCTGATTCAGCTGCTGGAGGGGCCGGCGGCCGACAGGCCACGACACTCTCTAGGAAGGTTTGCAAAATGACGATCCCAGAAAGCTGCAACCATCATAAATACATGTTGGTTGCCAAGTATCTAAAGTATGACCCAAAGACCGTAGGGGTCCTACAATGGTCATAATTGTGAGAACTGTTCACTACACCAAACTGAGTTAGAGAACTGTGATGGTCTCTGAGATTGGTTGCTTTCTTGCAGGCATTTCATTACCCAACTAGGTAACATCATCCGTGCTAGTAGGGAGTGCAGTTTGCCCTTGTCAGCATTGGTGGGAGTGCTGCACGCGGCCTTTCCGATCTCCATTTTCGCTCGCAGAGGGTTGCAGGAGGCCGTGGCAGCCGAAAACGGAGCCCGGGAGTCCATTTCGCTGGCAGAAGCACCGCAGGCTGGTCCTTCACTGTTTCCAGAGTAGCCCCGTGGACCAGATTTAAGTACCCCATGGGCTGGATTCGGCCCCCGTGCCTTGAGTTTGACACCCCTCTCTCTACTGAATTTGATTCCAACCTCTGCGCTCCTTGTAAAAGCTTCCCATTTGGCATCCTACACGTTCTAATATTTGACATCTCTATTATTCCGTACTGCTGATTAAGTGCTTCAACAATTTGCTAAATTTAGAAAATGAGGGAATCTCCCTTTTACCAACCCACATGAGTAGTACTTGAGCAAGACAGCTGCGGTAATTCCAAACAAGATTGGTGGATGGCTTGAAATGGGGCAGAAGTATGGATTCCGGTAAATCTATTCAGAGTAAATTCTAATCCAGGATTGCTAATCTTGGCTAATCTCAGAACCTAGCTAAAAGTTAGTTCTGGGCTGGAGGAACAACGGGGGAATTTCAGGGTTCTTGGTGAGATTGGGAGGTCAAAATCATCACCATTACAGTCCTCAATTTAAAAGCGTTGATTTAGCGACTGTTCAAAGTGTCAACACCATTGAAAAAAGCAATTTATGGCCTGTCCTTGTACATATGACAGTTACAGCGTCCCCGCAGTCACACGATCAGAGTTGGGTGCTTGGTAACCAGCATATTATGATTATATTGTATTTATGATGGTCGCAATTTCTTCAGAGTCACTTGATTATTTACAACAGGGGTGTCAAACTAGATTTCATTGAGAGCCACATCAGGGTTGTTTTTGACTTCGGGGGCCCCGGGTGGGTGTGGTTAGGGTGGGCATGGCCAGCTCAATGTCACTCGTGCCAGGGGCACCTGTGGTGACTCGAGCGCTCTGCCAGTGAAAACGGGCTCCCGAGCTCTGTTTTCACCTGCAATGGCCTCCTGCAGCCCTCTGCCAGTGAAAACGGAGCTTGGGAAGGCCGCCTGCGACCCTTGCGAGCTCAGTTTTCAGCTGTGACGGCATCCTGCAACCCTCTGCCAGCAAAAACAGAGCTTGGGAAGGCCGTCCGCAGCCCTCGCAAGCTCCATTTTCGCTGGCAGAGGCACCACAGGCTGGTCCTTCACTGTTTCCAGGGCAGCCTTGCAGGCCAGATCTAAGCACCCTGCAGGCCGGATCCAGCCTTGAGTTTGACACCCCTGATTTACAACCTTCCTGTCTGGTTTCTGACAAGCAAAGGCAAGGAGAAAAGCCGGATTTGTTTAACAACCGTGCAATTTACTTAACGACTGACCATGATTAGCTTAACTAGACTTTGTTGTCCAATAGTCGAACAAAAGGAACATTTTTTCCCCTTTAAATGTCAATTTTCTCCTACTAATAACAAAGAGCCATATTGTTCCAGAAACCCAATCGTTTGGCTATTAAAAAGGAAGCCGAAACTGGAAATGATTAGATAAGTACGATACGATTAAATGCGACGAATTAAAAGGCTTAATAGGCAGCTTGGAAGTGATAATTTCAGGGTTTCATTCCTGCTTGATGAAATTATACCTGCTATTAATACCGCTGGCTCATTGCTATTTTTCTTCCGTCCTTCTTTAAAAAAAAATTCTAGAGGCCAACAGGTCTAATTGGATTGATATTATTATCTTCATTAAAGTCGCCAGAGATTAACAGTGCGGGCGATGCACGATATCTACTGCTTTAATATTTTTTGTACATCTCAAGCAGAGGTGGGATTCAGCCGGTTTGGACTAGTTTGGGCGAACTGGTAGTGGCGACCTGCGGCGACCTGCGGGTGGCGACCTGCGGATGGGCCCGCCCCTGCCCACCTGCCCGGGTGCAATCCCATTCTATATTGCTGTGTTTATGACATCACACGCATGTGTGGACGGTGCGCATGAGTGAATTGCTGTGTCTTGTGAAGCATGGATGGCGCGTGTGGGAGCGAAGCGAGCAAAGCGCACGCTCACATTTCCGATGCTGGGCGAACCGGTAGCTACAGTATCTGAAGCCCACCTCTGATCTCAAGTGCGTTGTTTTGGTAAAGGAAGGAAGAAGGAGCCCGTTTGGTCTAGTGTGTTAAGACGATTGTGTCAAGTTTCGATGCTATCTCAAAATAAACGAATTTCCAAACTGCCGATCTTTGAGAAAATTTTCTCTTTATTGAGCATAGTGATCTGTCCCTGGCTCTTTCGCGGTCAGCACTGACCTTTGCCCCCCAATCCCTCCCTTTCCAATCCCCAATTCTCTGTGTCTCATTGGCTATCTTCCAAGCACTCTCCTCATCCCATCTCCGTCAGATCACAGGAATGTCCCCTCCCCTCCTCCCATCTCTGAGGAAACAGAATCTTCAAAGGAGTAAGTAGGCAAAATTCAAGCTTCTCCTCTCTTTTCATATGTCAGCGCTGGAACGCTGACAGATTGTTAGAAAACAGGGGACCATGAGTTCAAATCCCGACGTGCCAATTTTACGACTTTTTTTTTTTGCCATGGTTGTTAAGCGAATCACTGCAGTTAAGCAAATCTGGTTTCCCCTATTGATTTTGCTTGTCAGAAGCAGGTCAGGAAGGTTATAAATGGCGATCACATGATTCCAGGATGCAACCATTGTAAATACATGCTGGTTGCCAAGCGCCCATGATTGTGGGGAATGCTGTGACATTCATAAATGCGAGGAATTATGGTATGCTACTTCTTTTGAGTGCATTTCACTTCTTATCCAAGAAACCTCCTTTGTTCTGAACTGAGTTCTAGTCCTGCCTTAGCCATGAAAGACAGCTGGGTGACTTTGGGCCAATCACCAGGAGACTGAGTTCTAGTCCTGCCTTAGGCATGAAAGACAGCTGGGTAACTTTGGGCCAATCACCAGGAGACTGTGAGTTCTAGTCCCGCCTTAGCCATGAAAGACAGCTGGGTGACTTTGGGCCAATCACCAGGAGACTGTGAGTTGTAGACCCGCCTTAGGCATGAAAGACAGCTGGGTGACTTTGGGCCAATCAGCAGGATCATGCCTACCAGTAGTCTCACTGTAGGTGTGAGTCAGTCACTCTCTTTCAACCCTAGCCACCTCACAGGGTTGTTGCGGAGAAAATAGGAGGAGGAAGTTGTGTTGACATGTTCGCCACTTTGAGTTATTTGTAAAATAATTAAGGATAAAATCAATACAGGAAATAAAATAAAGGAAGCCTTTTATGATATAAGGATGAAGACATCTATCAACCCTTCAAAGTAGACTAAACTAAAAAGCAAAATCATACAAGTTAAATGCTACCTTTATAATAAGGCTATAGTAACAGAATCTTACAAGTTTAAATGCACTTCCCCCTTCCTTTCTCTTCGTGAAAACTAGGGAGGGTCTTATCTGACCCAAATATCTTTTTTTTTTTAAAAAAAAAATTGGACTGTTATCTTGATTATGACTCTGTCTCCTGTTCCTCAGGGTTATTCCTTCTGCAAATTATAACAGCTGACACAGGGAATTAACTGTGACATGCCCTAAAAGGCATAGTTCCAGGAACCAATGATCTCACCCAATGATAGATGCAAAGAATCACAGCTACTCATCAAGTTCTAGTTAAGATGATTGATTGCTTATGCCTACACACACAAGAATCAGGTCAACTAACGGTCAGCATTAAGCTAGTGCGAGATAAGAGTTAAGTGATTTCAAGAGAGGTTGGAGTTGGACAGTTTGTGGGAACGTAATGATTCTAGGCTTATTTCTTTCTTGACTCCACCCTCAGGTTCTGCATCCTGGACCAGGTGTAGTTCCAAATAGTCTCCAAAGATATAGAGTGCATGGCAGTAATCTGATGTTAGCCTAACCCAGTGATGGCTAACCTTTTTGCCATCGCGTGCCAGGAGAGGGGGGGCGGGGGGAGGGTCGCGCATGCACATGCACATGTCCACGCGCATGTGCACGCAACCCCACCCACCCCCGCTCCTGGCACATGATGGCCTGGTAGGCCCATTTTTCTTTCTTACCTGATTCCAGATCCTTTCTATGCATCTGGGAAGGTTGAAAACAGCCTTTCCCACTCCCTTGGAGGCCCTACGGAGGCTGAAAGGGCCCATTTCCCAACTCTCGGTGGGACAGGAAGTGATGTTTTTTGCTGTCCCCAGCCTCCAGAACCTCCCTAGGAGTCTGTAGGAGCCTCTCTAGGAGTCTGTAGGAACCTCTCTAGGAGGCTGGGGACAGAAAAAAAGTCACTTCCTGTCCCACTGAGAGTCGGGAAATGGACCATTTCAGCCTCCGTAGGGCCTCCGAGGGAGTGGGAAAGGCTGTTTTTGCCCTTCCCAGATCCATAGAAAGGATCTGGAGCCAGGTAAGAAAGAAAAATGGGCCTTCCCTACCTCCCCAGGCCCTCCAGAGGAAGGAAACAGCCTGTTTCCCTACTTCTGGTGGGCCCAGAAGGCCTGAAAATCAGCTGTCTGGTGCGCACATGCACCCCAGAGCTGAGCTGGCGTGCCCACTAATATGGCTCCGCGTGCCACCTATGGCATGCGTGCCATAGGTTCGCCATCACGGGCCTAACCTATCAACAGGAAAGGATAAACCTAGTTTCTTAGGCTAGAATGTTTACTGGATGTCCATAATACACCAATTGGTAATTTTAAGAATTACCATCAGATGCACCTCCATGGCTCGGTCATGGGCTGGCTAAAGACTCTGGGGGAGGCCAAATAATGTATCGAGCAGTCATGCCGAATGGAATAAGCTTGGAAAACAGTCAGAACAAGGAAGAACTTTTAAAAATAGGTTATCGTAGAATTGTTACTTCAACAGCTTCAAAGAATAACAGAATAACAGGGAGGGAAGGGATCTTGGAGGTCTTCTTGCCCAAACCCCTGTTTTCAAGTAGGAGCCCCTATACCAGTGGTGTCAAACTTGATTTTATTGAGGACTGCATCATGGTTGTGTTTGACCTCGGGGAGGGGGGGGCTGGGGTGTGTGTGGCCAGAGTGGGCGTAACCAGCTCGACGTCACTCCTGTCCGGGGCACCTGTGGTGGCCTGAGCGCTCTGCCAGTGAAAACAGGTTCCCGAGCTCCGTTTTCAGCTGCCACGGCCTTCTGCAACCCTCTATCAGTGAAAACGGAGCTGTTTGTGCAGACTGGTTTTCCAACGGTCCATGGCCCAGCACTGGGCCGCAAATTACTAGGTTGAGGACCCCTAGTTTAAAAGATTGCCAGATGACTGCTTACAGGGGTGGGCTGCTGGGGGTTCGGAGGGGTTCGGGAGAACCTCTAGCTAAGATTCTGTGCAGTTTGGAGAACCCCCGAATCCTACTCCTCGCTGGACCCTCCCCGCCCCTCCCCTCCTGGGAGTCCCCATGTGGCCTGTTTTGGATGCAGGTAAGTGCCGGGTGTGCGTGGAGGCTCGGGGAGGGCAAAAAACGGGTCTACCAGAAGTTCAGGAATGCTGGAAACAGGCCTGTCTGGCCTCCAGAGGGCCTCTGGAGCCTGGGGAAGCAGTTTTCGCCCTCCCAGAGACTCGAGAAAAGTCTCTGGAGCCTGGGGAGGGCAAAAAGCCCCCCCCATAGTGCAGGATGCCAACTATGCCATGCCCAACATGGCCATGCGCACCCAGCAACCGTGCAGAGAACCTTTGCTAAAATTTTTGAAGCCCACCCCTGACTGCTTACATTTACACTTAAATTCTCCTCATCGTAGGCTAAAAACGGCCTACAGTATTGTATTTTCTGGCTTCAAGCTGGCTAAGAAACAGCAGAAATGATGAAGGTTCATTCTCCAAGCCTTTTGTTTGTTTGTTTGTTTGTTTGTTTTAAATGAGAAGACCACATCTCACGAAGATAAAACAGGCTGTTGGGTACAGAAAATTTGCTCTTCAAGCAATGTAATTTCAATCGTGGTCTTCAGAGCTATGCGTGATTCTTTGGTCACGAAGGCTCCAGGTCTTCCATCAAGCTCTCAGGCCCTCCGTAGATAAATGAGGCCACAGCGTGCCTCTTTCCTTCCTACAACGTAACCGTTATTTAAATTAAATAAATAAATTAAATATTGAGGACCCAGTTGTGGGGGCAATAAGCTGACTTTGTATATATATACAAAAGGATGAAGGCTATTGCTGAGCACATTGTAAGCCGCCCTGAGTCTCCGGAGAAGGGCGGCATATAAATCAAATTTTTAAAAAAAAAAAATTACATTAAGTTTCGCCTGTAGTCCAGAGATGACCTTTTCCCACAGGCTGAACTCAAGATTAAAAGCAACAAGGGGAACAGAAGGTTGGCTTCCTCACAATGGTCTTTGCAAAATATCACACCCCGTAAAGGACTTCGGAAGGGATAAGATTGATAGCCCTTCTGCCGTTAGGTGCCAAAAAGAACGATTTGCAAAATTAAAGGGTAATTAAATTCTCCTCAGACCCTGGCTTCGGTGAGGTATTGTTAGCTGCATGAAAGAATGATCCCCTCCAGCTTTGATTGTAGACCAGAAAAGGGCATTTAAGATGTCATTTGTCTAAAGACCGGGCACCTGCTAAAATTTAGGAGGGTGGGGGGAGGAGAAAAAAAAATCTCCAAGGATCCAAAATGATTCTGCCCTTTCTCATTCACTAGGCCTGCCTCTCTCAACTTTATGACTTCAGATAGGGATGTATGATATGCGGACGAAAATAGGTGGGGCTATGGAGTATGAGAGGTTGGAACCAGAGGTGGTATTTTGCTGGTTCAGCCTGGTTCGGGAGAACCGGTAGCAGTGGAGGTGCTGCATGCGCTCACATTTGCGAATCAGTAGGGAAGGTAAGTGAATACCATCCCTGGGCAGGACGTTAGCAAGCCTGTGTTCGAGACCCGAGAGTTGGTGTGAGGCGGGGTTGAGCTCTTGTCCTTCACTCCAGCTCCTGCTGGGGACATGAAAGGCACCCTCAATGGAGTGTCCCCAGGTCAATGGTGATGTTACTGGCTTTGAACCTTGGTGCTTCTGACTTGAGTGCATTCAGGTAGAGCTACAATCTCATGGTTTATGCTGGTTTTGACCATAATAAAGATTTGGTTTAATTTGATCTCATGGTCATAGATTTTTTTTTTTTTTTTGACCTCCTCCTGTAGATACTCCTACCTTCAGGAGAGAAGCAACCTGGAATTAAGGAGAAGCTTCCTAACACTGAGGACAATTAATCAGTGGAACAGCTTGCCTCCAGAAGTTGTAGGTGCTTCATCACTGGAGGCTTTTAAGACAAGACTGGACAACCACTTGTCTAGAATGATAAGCAGTGGAACGAATTGCCTCCAGAAGCTGTGAGCACTCCAACACTGGAGGTTTTTAAGAAGAGATTGGGCAAATGATATAGAGTTTCCTGCTTGAGCAGAGGGTTGGACTAGAAGGCCTCCAAGGTCCCTTCCTGCTTTATTCTGATTCTGATTCAATAGCTTGCCTTCAGAATTTGTGGGTGCTCCATCACTGGAGGCTTTCAAAAAGAGATTAAAAGGTAAAGGTAAAGGTTCCCCTTGCACATATGTGCTAGTCGTTCCCGACTCTAGGGGACGGTGCTCATCTCCGTTTCAAAGCCGAAGAGCCAGTGCTGTCCGAAGACGTCTCCGTGGTCATGTGGCCGGCATGACTAAACGCCAAAGGCACACGGAACGTTGTTACCTTCCCACCAAAGGTGGTCCCTATTTTTCCTACTTGCATTTTTTACGTGCTTTCTAACTGCTAGGTTGGCAGAAGCTGGGACAAGTAACGGGAGCTCACCCCGTTACGCGACACTAGGGATTCGAACCGCCGAACTGCCAACCCTTTTGATCGACAAGCTCAGCGCCTTAACCACTGAGCCACCACTCAGAGATTAGACAACAATTTTTCTGAAATGATACAGAGTCCCCTGGTCGAGTAGGGAGTTGGACTAGAAGGCCTCTGAGTTTCCTTGCAACTCCGTTATTCTATGTTCTAAATATTGGATACCAGGTGATGCTTAAGCAGAAAGATGTACTGTAGGCTTGGGAATGGTAACTTCATCAAGATCTCTGGAATGTACATCCAGAAAATAAATACTGATTTTTGGGATGGCTAAAAAAACCCCCACGCGAATGGAACTAATGTTCTAATAACCTAATAACTAATAATAACTAATAACTAATAACCAATAACCTAATGTTCCCTTTAATTGTATTCATTTTATGTATTCAATTCATGCTTATACTTATATATATTATCCAATATGTACTTGACAAAATAAATAAATAAAATAAATAAATAAAATAAAGAGCCTTGGTAGTACAGTGGTCCAAGGCACCCTGTTATTAAGCTGGTTATTAAGACCAGCTGCCTGCAATTACTGCAGGTTCGAATCTCGCCAAGGCTCAAGGTTGACTCAGCCTTCCATCCTTTCTAAGGTAGGTAAATTGAGGACCCAGTTGTGGGGGCAATAAGCTGACTTTGTATAAATATACAAAAGGAAGAAGGCTATTGCTGAGCACATTGTAAGCCGCCCTGAGTCTCCGGAGAAGGGCGGCATATAAGTCAAATTAAAAAATAAATAAATAAATAAATAAATAAATAAATAAATAAATAAATAATAAAAAAATAAATAAACTTTTATGGAGGTCATAAAGAGATTGTCATGAGCTATGGTTAGGTTTTAAGAATGCTCTGCGGCATTTCTTGAATCCTTTTATAACAGTAATATGCTCCCTCTAACGCCGTCTGTCCTTGAATGCTGGAGAAGAATTGGCAGGCAGGGAGTGACTTAAAGCTCTTTGTAATTTCAAGGAGATATGTCAAAATAAAGGGCAAAAGGCTACTTAAATCTCCAAACCATTCTTTTCAGCTCAATTTCTTTTTCTACAGATCATTATTTTTTTTTTTCCCCATCTCCCCAGGTTAGGTTAGCAAAATGCAAGATGCCAATTTGCATATCAGTCCTCCTTATAAAGGCACATCAGAGTCGACCGTTACCACTTAAAACAAAAAATGCAATATATTTCACAAGAATTGACTCTCGAATGGAGGTTTCTTTGTATCAGCTGTGGTGCCTTTTTCAAAAGGCAACTGGAACTTCATTTTTCTTTGAAGACGTTTTGCTTCTCATCCCAGAAGCTTCTTCAGTTCTGACTGAATGGTGGGGAATGGAAGGATTTATATTCCTTGCAGACAGCTTGGTCATTTGCATCCTTTTTAGACAGTCGTTGAGGCTACTTGGAGGTTTCTCTGTGCCCTCAGGGTCACCGGAGTAGTGCAAATGAGTGTGGAAATACCTCCTCCTATTTACCACACAACAACAACCTTGTCAGGTGGGTTGGGCTGAAAGAGAAATGACTGATCCAAAGTCACTCAGCTGGCTTTCATGCATAAGGCAGGACTAACACTCACCGTCTGCTGGTGATTGGCCCAAAGTCACCCAGCTGCCTTTCATGGCTAAGGCGGGACTAGAACTCACTGTCTGCTGGGGATTGGCCCAAAGTCACCCAGCCAGCTTTCATGTCTAAGGCGGGACTAGAACTCATTGTGTCCTCAGGATTGGCCCAAAGTCACCCAGCCATTTTTCATGGCTAAGGCGGGACTAGAACGCACTATCTCCTGGGGATTGGCCCAAAGTCACCCACCTGGCTTTCATGGCTAAAGTGGAATTAGAACTCAGTTCAGCACAGAGGAAGCTTCTTGTGAAGTGAAGTGAAACATCTTCAAGGAAAAGCAAAATCCAGTTGCCTTTTGAAAAAGTCACCTTTGGGACAACTATGACCTGCAGGACTGAAAATCTCCAGAAACGTTCTCAGTTCACAAGTAACTCTGGCTCCTTACATACCTTCAACTAAAATAGACACTTGTCCAAGGTCTTAAGTCGTGAGAGTCGTAAAATGGATCGGTTACATGACCAACCTGATCTTACGAACTCTTTTTTTTTTTTTTTGCAGAGATCATTAAGCAAATATGACGGTCGTAAAGCAGTCGCCACTGTCTTTAAGTGAACCAATGGTTCAATATGGACATGGTTTTGCCGAAAACTGAACATAAATGCTAGCTTTGGGCAAAAGCAGGGGTGAAATGCTCCCGGTTTGGACCAGATCACCCGATCCGGTAGCGATGGCAGCGGGTGGTTCGGAGAACCGGTAGCAAAAATCCCTGCGCCCCCCCCCATGCCCAGCTGAGCCGCACGATCATCAGAGGCTTTTTTTTTTACTTTTAAAAGCATTTTTTCTACAACCTCTTTCGACAAAAAAATGCTTTTAAAAGTAAAAAAAAAAGCCTCTGATGATCGCGCGGCTCAGCTGGGATCATCAGAGGCTTTTCAAAGCATTTTTTTCTGCAACCTCTTGGCCGAAGAGGTGGTAAAAAAAATGCTTTGAAACTCTCTGACGATCCCAGCAGAGTTGCCTGATCGGCAGAGGCTTTTCAAAGCATTAGAAAAAATGATTGAAAAGTTAAAAAAAAAAAAGTTGGCCACGGCCACCCAGTCACATTACTCCCCCACCAAGCCACGCCCACAGAACTGGTAGTAAAAAATTTTACATTTCACCCCTGGGCAAAAGTTTCATAAAATGCGGTCAGATCACCACTGACCTCTGCAAATGGCATAAATGGTTGCTGAACACCAAAAGTTCAGTCATGTGACTGTGGGGGAAAACTAATTAGAGCAACTTCAAATGGTTGTTAAGCATTGTTAAGCGTCATAAATCGAGGAATATCTGTTTAGATGTCTCGCCATTTCTTTTTCAGCCTTCCCCTAATCCCTATAATTTCTGGATTTTGTCTGATATTCCTTTTCAAGACTTCCAAAGTCAATATAAATAATAACGGTGATAGCGAGCATCCTTGTCTTGCTCTTTTCTTTATATTAAAGTTCTCTGTATAGTCCCCATTTACAATTACTTTAGTTGTTTGTTTATGATATATTGTCTTAATTACATCTATGAATTCTTCCCCAAAGTCCATAAAGTTTAGTTGATGTATCATAAATTGCCAACTTACATTATCAAAAGCCTTCTGGGCGTCTAAGAAGATTAGCGCCATTTGTTTTCCTGGATGTGTTTCATAATATTCTAATGTGTCTAAAATGAACCTTAAATTGTGCTTTATTTGTCTTTTTGGTAAGAAACCATTTTGATCTAGGTGAATAATCCCTAACGATGCCAGATGTTGTAACCAGGTTGACCATGCACACATTTTCTGTCCAGATGCAGCTGACCCACTGTTATTTTGTGTGACACACAAACACACAAAGCCAAAACCTCAGTGAATTTCATCCTTTCTGAGCTGATTTTGGAAAAGTGAATGGATGGATGATTTGGGCTGCTGGTCGGTTGAATTGACTGTTCCGATTCGTGTCTCAAAAGTGCGTATCTTATTTATTAAAACTTGAATGTGTGTTGCAACCTGTGTATATGTGTGTGGGAGAACCTGCAATAGCAACTGAGGTATTGAGGACGAGTGGCATGATTTGCTAGTAATGCTTAATTAGTTTACAATATCACTTTCTTATTAAAAACAATCCAAACACCCTTCCTTTGCTTTCACTCTTAATAAAACATTTTTTTCTTTCTTTCTCATATTTCTTGAGTGTATGATACATTCTCATTTTTCTTTCCTGGACTATTTTAAAATACCTGTAATTAGAAGAGTTGACGGAACAAACAGTTAGGTTCATGTCTACATACCCCTTTGGCATCGATCACACCAGGCTTGGAATTAAATTTCACTGTTTTTAAACGTGCTTTTTCTTTCCTTTCCACCCTGGAGAGAAAGGGAAAAAAAGAGAGGAAGGAAGGAAAATGGAAATATGTATGAAATCCATTATTATCATCGTAGCTATACAGGTGGTCCTCGACTTATGACCACAATTGAGCCCAAAATATTTGTTGTTAAGTGAGACATTTGTTAAGTGAGTTTTGCCCCATTTTATGACCTTTCCGGCCCCAGTTGTTAAGTGAATCACTGCAGTTCAGGGGTGAAATTCAGCAGGTTCTGAAGAACCAGTAGTGGAAATTTTGAGTAGTTCAGAGAACCGGCAAATTCCACCTCTGGCTGGCCACACAGTGGGATGGGAATGGAGATTTTGCAGTATCCTTCACCTGCCACGCCCACCAAGCCATGCCCACAGAACCTGTAGTAAAAAAAATTGAATTTCACCACTGCTGCAATTGATAAGTTAGTAACTCGGTTGTTAGGTGAATCTGACGTCCCCATTGACTTTGTTTATCAGAAAGTCACAAAAACGGATCACATGACCCCCAGGACACAGCAATGGTCATAAGTATGAACCAGTTGTCAAGCATCTGAATTTTGATCACATGACCACGACTATGCTGCAATGGTCATAAGTGTGAAAAAGGGACATGTCGCTTTTTTTCAGTGCCGTTGTAACTTCAAACGGTCACTAAACGAACTGTTGTAAGTTGAGGACTACCCGTATTCAAGCAAGGAGGGGCATTTTATGTGTATATTTGATATTTTGTTTTATATGCACTTTTTTATTTTTACTTTTTTGCTTTGTCTTTATTTTGCTCTCTTTTGTTTTCTTCCCCCCCTTTTTTTTGGATTTTGCATTTTAACTTTTGAAATAAATTTTACAAAATATAAATATATATATAAAAATAAAAGATAAAGATAAAAGAATTAAGCAACCAGTGGTCCGACATAATGCATGGCTGGGAAGCACATACAGCTTGCCAGACTGGCCAACACTTAAACCTCTTTCTCCATTTCTTGCAAAAGATATACTTTTATTAGGAGTCAAGTGCATTGCAATAGCGCATAGCTAGAACTGAGAATCCCGCGCCAAAATCCCCAAGTTCAACTTTTTCCTCCCTTAACTGCCTCCCATTGCTGACACCCCCACCCCCAGCCCCCCATGACCAATCAGGTTCAAGCAAAATATTTTCAGAACGATCACTCCAAGCATAGATTGGTACGCAGCTGCCTTCTTCTCCCAGCCGGATGACCTTGAAGCAGCATCTCGGGGAAGATACAGCGGTTACTTTCGCTTTCCCCCCCAAGTATTCCTCTTTCTCAGCCACCCTCCCCAGAATTCATGGCAGACTGCCACCACAGGGTAGCAAAACACAAGCAAGACATAAGGATGGCCGCTGACACATCTAGGGTTGAAAATAGGTAGGAGATATCTCACAAGTGATTAAAAATGTGATTAGTGATTAGATCAGGGGTGTCAAACTCAGTTTCATTGACGGCCGCATCAGGGGGCCGGGATGGGTGTGGCCAGGGTGGGCATGGCCAGCTTGACGTCACTTGTGTCGGCGGCGCCTGTGCTCTGCTAGTGAAAACGGGCTCCCAAGTTCTGTTTTCGGCTGTGACAGCCCTCCCGAGCGCCATTTTCACTGGCAGAGGCACCGCGGGCTGGTCCTTCACTGTTTCCAGGGCGGGCCAGATCTAAGCACCCCGCAGGCGGGATCCGGTCCCCGGCCCTTGGGTTTGACACCCCCTGTTTTAGACCTACCCCTGTAACAATAATCCCGTAACAGATTCACCAGGCGGCAGAGATAGATCGATATACTTCAGGAGGAGAAACCCAGTTTTCCCAAGGTTACATAAGGAGGAGTTATTTTTGACTACGGGAAGAAGTGTGAAAACTACACGAGTTAATTATTGTGGAACAAAACGACTCGGAGAACATTATCTTCAAGAAGAAATAAAATATATACTTCTGTTTTTTTTCAAAACGGCCCGTTTTTAACGTTGCCAGCTGCAAGCACACCAAGCTCGTGTTACTATAGTTACAGACGAACTTTGGAATAAATCTTTCTCTCCCCTCCCCCACACTTCGACAAAGCCGCATGTAGACATAGAAATGCAGCTTTCATATTCAGAGTGGTTGATCTGTGAACCTTTCAAAACTCTCCATTTTAAATTTCGAAGGTGAAGTTCCGTATAGGGGGGGAAGAAAAAAGGACGCAAGGGGAAAGACGTCGAAAGGGAAGGAAAATTGGAAGTCCTAAATGGAGAAAGGGAACGCGGCATATTGGGGAACAAAGATAATTAGGTCAAAGCTAAATTTGGTCTTTTAATGATGATTATTACGCGCTAATATTAAGTTAGCTTTTCTTTCTCTCTCTCTCACCTCGCCGCGTGACTCGGTTTTTACGACTCGTTTCTGCTTTTAAGAAGAAAACCTGCTTCGGGTTGGGATCATCACACCGTAACGAGACTTGCTTGCCTGTTTGTGGCTTAGGTTGTTGGGTTCCGTAAACCACGATTTATGATTTAGCCTATTGCCTTAATAGGGTTAAACTCCTGGATTGTGAGGGCAGGATAGGGTACGGAGTGAATTAATTGGCTTTTCTGGATTTTAGTTCCATTTGCTATGCCAGGGATATTTGGGAATAAATTAACCCCCCTGGTCAGCAATGTTAGGCACTCTTGTATCCTTCCTTCCTTCTTTCCTTCCTCCCTCCCTCCTTCCCTTAATACTCCTTCCTTCCTTCCTTCCTTCCTTCCTTCCTTCCTTCCTTCCTTCTCCTTCTTTCTTTCTTTCCTTCCTTCCTTCCCTTCCTTCTACTTTGTTTCTTTCTTCCTTCCTTCTTCCTTCTTTCCTTCCTTCCTTCCTTTTTCCTTCCTTCTCTCTCTCTTTTCTTTCTTCTTGCCTTCCTTCCTTCTTTCTCCTTCTTTCTTTCTTTCTTTCTCTTTCTTTCTTTCTTTCTTCTTGCCTTCCTTCCTTCCTTTCTTTTTCCTTCCTTCTCTCTCTCTTTCTTCCTTCCTTCCTTCTTACCTTCCTTCCTTCCTTCTTTCTTTCATTCTTTCATTCTTTCTTTCTTCTTGCCTTCCTTCCTTCCTTCTCTTTCTTTCTTTCTTTTTCTTTCTTTCTTCTTCCTTCCTTCCTTCTTGCCTTCCTTCCTTCCTTCCTTCTTGCCTTCCTTCCTTCCTCCTTCCTTCCTTCCTTCCTTCCCTCCCTCCCTAAATATATAAATATATTTATTTATTTATTATTTAGCGTATGGCATGCATTGTCAGGGAAATGTAGATACAATAGCCTAAATTGATAGTTCATTCTGTTTGGCACTTGCGTGCCTATCCTTGGTGCACCATCCTTGGTAGATGGTGAACTACCTTATACCATCTGACTAGCAGGACTTGGATTGCAGGCTCTGGGCTCCTCTATCAGTCTTGCCTTGTCTCGCTTTATATCATAATGCCTTGTGTCCAGCCAGGTCCAGCATCGGCTTATGCTCTCCGCACACACGAACGCAGCTCAGTTTTTCCCACCAAAGTGGTACCCATTTATCTACTTGCATTGTTTCATGCTTTTGAACTGCTGGGTGGGCAGGATCTGGGGATTGAGCGACAGGAGCTCACTCTGTCTCACGGCTCCGGGCTCGAAACGCCAGAATGCAGATCATTTCTAGCCAGCAATTCCAGCATCATTAAGCCACTGCGCCACCACATCCCTAAGCTTAAAGATAATATGTTGTTCACGAATTCATCCTGCCCCATTGTCAATATCATGTTATGGACAGTACGGCCATTATTAAGAGTGAAACAGCTTTGTGTCTCTCCCTCTGTGTTTTTCCTTTTATACATTTTTGTATATCTCAAAGTGTGATCTTGCAACAGAGACTTGAAATAAGGTTTGCAAAAAAGAAAGAAAGAAAGAAGAAAGAAAGAGGGAGAAGAGGACACAACATACCTTCTTTTGCTAGGTATAACTCCCATCTCTTCACTGTCGCCTTCCAGCATGACCCTCCTTGCTTGCCACCACTCGTCATCGGAGGCGTTGATAACGTGGAGAATATCTCCATACTTGAAGCTGAGTCCTTGGCTGGGGAGGCCACTGTCCTTGCTTTTGTCGTAGTCAAACATGGCTCTGTTAGAAGAAAACACACAAAGGATGGCTTGGTTAAACCCAACCAGGACAGCACTGGGCAATCATCAGAGGTATCTATGGAGATTCTCAGTCATCCAAGTCATGGTTGTCCTACAGGTGCTTTTTCAAGAGGCAACTGGATTTTCTGGTTTTTTCTTTGAAGGTGTTTCACTTCTCATCGAAGAAGCTTCTTCAGCTCTAAGTGGATGGTGGGGAATGGAAGGATTTATACTCCTTGCAGACAGCTGGTCATTTGCGTCCTTTTAGAGGGTCGTTGAGGCCACTTGGAGGTTTGTCTCTGTCCTCAGGGTCACCTTAGTAGTGCAAATGGGTGCGGTGACCCTGAGGACACAGATAAACCTCCAAGTGACCTCAACGACCCTCTAAAAGAGCCTTGGTACTACAGTGGTTTAAAGCACCCTGTTATTAACACAGCTGCCTGCAATTTACTGCTGGTTCGAATCTCTCCAAGGCTCAAGGTTGACTCAGCCTTCCATCCTTTCTAAGGTAGGTAAATTGAGGACCCAGTTTGTGGGGGCAATAAGCTGACTTTGTATAAATATACAGAAGTATGAAGGCTATTGCTTAACGCACTGTAAGCCGCCCTGAGTCTCCGGAGAAGGGCGGCATATAAATCAAATTAAAAAAAAAAAAAAGGATGCAAATGACCAGCTGTCTGCAAGGAGTATAAATCCTTCCATTCCCCACCATCCACTCAGAGCTGAAGAAGCTTCTTGGATGAGAAGTCTTCAAAGAAAAACCAGAAAGTCCAATTACCTCTTGAAAAAAAACACCTTTAGGACAATCATCAGAGGGGAACATCTGGAGATGAACGTAAGATTCAAGTATAGCTCGTCCTTGACTTACAACTCCTTGAGCAGGGGACTGGACTAGAAGACACCCCCCCCCAGGTCCCTTCCAGCTCTGTTCTGATTGACTGAGCCCCAAATTTCCATTGCTAAGCAAGGCACTTGTGAAGGGAGCTTTGCCCCATTTTTGCCATACTTGTTAAGTAAATCGCTACAGTCGTTAAAATATATTGCACAGTCATTAAGCGAATCAGGCTTCCCCCGTTCACTTTGCTTGTTGAAACTTTGCTGGCTGGGAAGGTCCGAAACGGGGATCACAGGACCCTCAAGACAGTGCAACTGTCAAAGATACATGCCAGTTGCCAAGCATTCAAATTTTGATCGTGTGCTCGTGGGGGTGCTGCAATGGTTGTTAAGAGGGAAAATCAGTTATAAATCACTTTTTCAGTGCCATTATGACTTCGATTGGTCACTAAACAAATGGTTGTAAGCTGAGGACTACTGTAGCTACATATTAAGAAGAGCTTTCTTTCTTTCTTTCTTTCTTTCTTTCTTTCTTTCTTTCTTTCTTTCTTTCCCTCTCCTATCCCTTTTGCTCTACCTTCCTTCCTTCCCTCCCTCTTCTTTCTTTCTTTCCTTCCTTCCTTCTTCCTTCCTTTCTCCTTCCCTCCCTCTTCTTTCTTTCTTTCTTTCTTTCTTTCTTTCTTTCTTTCTTTCTTTCTTTCTTTCTTTCTCTCCTTCCCTCCCTCTTCTTCCTTCCTTCCTTCCTTTTTCCTTCCCTCCCTCTTCTTTCTTTCTTTCTTCCTTCCATCCTTCCTTCCTTCTCTCTCTCTCCCCCCCTCTCTCTCCCTTCCTTCCTTCCTTCCTTCCTTCCTTCCTTCCTTCCTTCCTTCCTTCCTTCCTTCCTTCCTTCCCCATCTCACTGTCATGTGACTCTGAGTGGTTTACAATCTGATAAACAATATTATAAAATATTAAACCCATAAGACAATAAATACATTAGCATTAACAAATAAATAGGTGAGTTAGTGGGCGATATACATTAGAATGGAGATGGATTTTTCTGATCAATTCTTCCAGTCTGAATAAATTAAGGAAATCAAGTATGCTGGGAAGGGGCTAGGAGATCTCCTGGCGTGTTCATTTGTGTGAGTGAAAGAACACACACAAGTGTGCAAGAGGGCGACAGAGAAAAAGGGCTTCATTTTTGTTGTCATAGCATAAATCTTCCATGCCTTTTCAGCTGGAGCAAATTGTTACGAACAGTTAGACAACATTCATCATCATTTGCGGCCCATAGCAATCTTATGCCCCATTAAGAGCAGTCAAATAAGACTCCCATCTCTTCAGCCTAATGAAATCAATGGCTGCAAAATGGGTGTCAGCCATTGGTGGGTTGTCCCTGGTTCGGACCGGTTCGCAAGAACCGGCAGTAAAATCGGCGGGAGGCTCCGCCCACTGACCAGGATGTCATCATAAGTGATCTGCACATGCGCAGAAGAGTGTGCATGCACGCGAACTGGTAGTAAAGGTAAGTAGAACCCACCCGAACCCACCCCTGGTGTCAGCACAGCAAGTGTTGCGGGACGACTGTTTGCAGCAGTATGGTGAAATAATATTTGAAGCGGAAAGTATCCCGTCTAAGGCAGAGGTCTTCAAACTTGGCAGCTTTAAGACTTGTGGACTTCAACTCCCAGAATTCTCCAGCATATCATAATTCAGGAAGTCTTTTCAAATTGCCCTGATTTCTCGCACAATCTAGGACCTTTGTTTCTTAAATTAAACAGAAATTAGGATCTAGATCAGGGTTGAAATGATCCCAGTTCGGACTGGTTCGGAGAACCGGTAGCGATGGCAGCTTGAGGCTCTGCCCACCTGCTGGTCGTCATTACTTCCTGGTTTTAACCTGGAAGTAATGGTTTTAACCAGGAAGTAACCTGTTTTTTAACCAGGTTACTTCCTGGTTAACCAGGAAGTAACCTGTTTTTTACCCTCTGCGTATGCACAGAAGGGTTTGCACATGCGGAGAGAGTTGGCATGCACATGTGATTTCATCCCTGCTCTAGATGTAATGCAAATCTTTGGATGGAACTAAGCAAAGTTTTTCCCCAGTTCTATGTACTCATTTTAATTAATATCTGCCAATGATTTGTGACGCCTGTTTAAAATGGTGAAATTTAATGACAAAATTCCATATAGCTACCAATATATGCACTTTTCCTGTCTGATATCTTGGAATTATGAAATGCAACATACCTAGAGAGCATCAGGTTCCAAAAATAATATTTTGAAACAGAAAAACCAGTTACATATTAGTTGTTGTTTTTTTTTTTTTTTTACTTCTGAATCCCAAAGAATCTTTCATTATTACAGGGCAGTAAAACGCTATGAATAGGTAAAAATATATTGGCCTATGTGAAATTATCAAAAGAAACAACTGTTGTGATAAGCCAAAAAGGCTAAGCTAAAAAGAGAGGGAACTTTTCAGCACTTTTTGCAGAGGACTATCAACACCAATGGTTGCACTGAAAAAAAATAAATCTATGGTTGTCTAATCTCTTAAATCCTCAGGACTAAGAGCCATGAAAAATGGAGAAGAGACCATCAAATTGAACCTATCTGTCATGAGATATATAAAGTAATTCAATATTATATATTTGCATTATAAATGCATATTTAATATGTAGGGATGAATGTGGGCTTCTGTAATACTGTATAATTCTGTTGTAACACAAGCTGTTGGAATTACTGTAAAGCCAACCTTCAAGGCTTTCCCCATGTTAAATATGGAACTATCCGTGGTGCTGAAATCTAGCAGTAGTGGCCAAAATTGTGGAAACTTTTTGGAAAAAGTGTATTTGTGAGGTTTGATGACTAATAGCATCACTTTTTTTTGGGAGTTTCGAGATAATCCTATTCCACTGCTGGAATGGCCTGGGAATAGTCCAGACTTTCACCCAATGGAAAATCAATAGAGCCGACTAAAGAAACTTGTTAGTTAAATTTACACAGTCGCAGAATCTGAGGGAAAATTTTTATAAAATGTTTTATAGGTGGCATTTAGATCGTAAGAAATTATCGTGTATATATCCTAATGTTCAACCAAAATGTTGGAGATGTGATTGCCTAGATGCCACATATTATCATATGTGGTGGACTTGTAAGAAAGTGAAGGCTTTTTGGATAAAAATTTGGTGGGTCATGCAGAATGTTTTGAAGAAAAAAATTCAGTTTTCTCCACAATTGTTTTTATTGGGTATAGTTAAGGGTTTTACATTGGGTGAAGTAAAGTTGATACTGTATATGATAACAGCAGCGAGATTACTGATAGGTCAATATTGGAAAAATGAAGCTATGCCTACTTTGAAGAATGGACTTTGAAGATGGCTAGTTTTGCAGAGATGGCGAAGATTTCAGCATATTTAAAAGATCGCTCACAAGAGATTTATGTATGGGAGTGGAAAAAGTGGATAGATTATGTGCAGAATAAATATCAAACTAGGAAATATCAGATAGCTTTTAACTGAACGTATTATATAGGGATAGAATAATTGAATTTTGTGAAGATGTGAAAAATATACAGGGGGTGGAGGGGTTCAAGTTTTATAAAAAGGGGTTTTTGATTTGGATTATATTTTGTGGAAGTCCGGGGGGGAGGGGTGGGCTAGGGGGGGCTAGGGAGGGTTGGGGGGGTCAGGGAGGGTTAGGGGGAGGAATTGGGGAGAAAATGTATTTGTAAAACTTTTTCAAAAAAAAAAAAAAAGAAACTTGCTAGTCAGAAGCGACCCAGCAATAAACCCAGTTCATAGAAGCAATCCTTCTTTAGCTGCTTTGTGGATCCTCCCCGCGCGCTGCATGCACAACTGCCCCATCTGCGCATGCACACAGCTTTTGCATGGCTCCCCCGTTCGCTGCATGTGCAATCACACCATCTACACATGCGCATTTGCATGCTGCATGCAAATACTCTCGTACGCATGCACAAACGGCTGCACATACGCACTGGAGGCCTGAACACCAGCTGGGGCGGATGTGAATGTGCAGCTGCAGGTGAGTTGAGTGACAGCTTGTGTGCCCGGAAAGATGGCTCTGCATGCCACCTCGGGCACACATGCCATAGGTTCGCCATTGTTCTGGCCCCGCCCTCTGAGCCTGTCCCATCAGAGGAAGAAAGCTCCGAGCATGAGGAAGAGGAGTCAGCCAGGCCTCCCTCTCCAGGCCCCTCCCCTCTGGCACTGTCTCAGGTGCCGGCCGAGGGAGAGGAGATTAGCAGGGAGACAGGTGGCTCGGATGAGAGCGAGGGAGAGACATCATTCCTGGATGCACGCCTCCGAAGGCGTGATAAACGTTTGCAGCAGCTCAGGAGGCGTGCCAGGGATTAGAACTGAGTCACTGGACCACACCCCAGAGACTATATAATAGAGGGTGGTGGCCAGCGATCCCTGTGACGAACAAAAGTAAATCTTGGATAGTCACTAAAGCCTCGTCCGGAAACTGCTGAGAGGAATATTATTCTGATTTGACTTTTGTACGCTAAGTATCTTATCTTTCTGTTTTGTGGAAATAAATGCACTTGGCAGACGGTGTGTATATCGCTGCCAAGTTGGAGATAAAGACCTGGGTGTGTGCCAAAGTGTTTCCTTAACCCTCGGCTGGCTGTGTTTGTGTGTGTGTGTGGACAGGGACAGATCAGCCATCACGGGTTTAGATCAGGGGTGAAATGCTCCTGGTTCGGACCAGTTCGGCCAAGCCGGTAGCAATGACAGCCGGTGGTTCGGAGAACCGGTAGCGATGGCGGCTTGAGGGTCTGCCCAGCCACCCGGTCATTGTTACTTCCTGGTTTTAACCTGTTTTCTACCCTCTGTGCATGTGCAGAAGGGTTTGCACATGTGCAAAGTGTTGGCATGCACACATGATGCATGCATGTGGTGCATGCACTTCCGAACCGGTAGAGAAGGTAAGTAGATTTCACCCCTGGTTTAGATGGACTTAAATCAATCAGATGGCTCCTGTGCCTTTTCCCGTATCAAAGTTTGATTTAGTTGGAGTAATAAAGGAGCCTTGGTGGCGCAGCGGACTAAAGTGCTGTTAAGTAGCACTTAGCTGCCAGCTGCCTGCAATTACTGCGAGTTCAAATCTCACCAGGCTCAAGGTTGACTCAGCCTTCCATCCTTTCGAGGTAGGTGAAATGAGGACCCGGATTGTGGGGGCAATAAGCTGACTTTGTAGAAAAAAGAACACCGCTTTGGTGGGGGGCCGAAAGCCCTACTAAGCAGGTTTATACAAAAGTATGAAGGCTATTGTTTAACGCATTGTAAGCCGCCCTGAGTCTCCGGAGAAGGGTGGCATATAAATCGAACCAATAAATAAATAAATAAATAAATAAATAAATAAATAAATAAATAAATAAATAAATAAATAACTTTTTCATCATCATCAACAACAGCAACAACAAAAACAAAACGGGAGAAATACTCTCTTTTGAAAGAAAATCCATGTCTGTCTGTCTCTATCTTTTTTATTTTTTATTTATTTATTTATTCAATTTATATCCCGCCCTTCTCCTAGTGGACTCAGGGCGTTGCGCAGCCAGAACTAAAATACATAACAATACAAAATTTAAAATTAATTAAAAGAATTATATACTTTGGCCCGAATTAAAACAATGCGAATTAAAACCCATTAACAGATTAAAACTAAACAATTAATAACAATTAAAAACTAAAAATATATTTGTAGAATGCCGATTTTGCCTGCAAGGATGAGACAGTGGTTTCATGCAACTCCAAATATTCTGCTGTTTTCCGGTAAGGTTGAATCATCCCAAATCCAATTTTCTTGTTTGTCTGATTCTCAGGCAAGAAAATAGAATTACTCTCCCTTCATGGGGCCCACACAGCTAATGACTTCCTACTCTAACCTGCCCACAGGTTAGCAACTGAGTAAAAGCCCATTTATTTCATCTGAAAACTTGCGATCTTCTGAATTAGCATCGAAAGGCTGCCTGTCTGCCTGCACAGTTAAGACTAGTTCTAGCGCAGAACCATCCTTTTTCATTCCTATCAGGTTGACAGAACTGATATATGGATTTCAATTTGTCGCCCTAAAGTGGATAAAACAAGAATCCAGGCATCTCTTACTTAGGAGATTGAGGCTTGCAGGTGAGGGACATAAATCTTCTTAATTTGGCCTGCTTGCACTTCGGGGTGCAATCCGTCTCCCGCCAAAGGACGTTTAGTATCATTTATTTAATAATTGGCAGCATTAAGCAGCACAATTTTGGATGACACGGGTCATTTGCAGAGCTGCTCAACCCCTTTTATGCTAAATCGGAGGATGCTCTTTGCTTCGGAAGGCACTTTTCAAAAGCGTGAGCCCGGAGGTTGTTTTTTTTTTTTTTTTTCACTGAGATGATAATAAAATGAAATCTTTTACGCGGAAATTTATCAGCTGCGGAGAGTTTTATTTTCTAGCCCCCCTCGCTTGCTCACCGTCTGTATATTTTTTCCACTTTAGATTGGAATAACCCAAAAGATCGGATAAGATGCCCCAAGAATCTTAAAATTGTGAATTTGGTTAAAGGCAGTGGTGGGATTCAAATAATTTAACAAGCGGTTCTCTGCCCTAATGACCGGCTGGGTGGGCGTAGCCATAGTGGGCGTGGCCAGGGGCGTGTGACAGGCAGCACTTGGCCTTCTGCACCCCACTGGGAGCAAAAATGGGCCATGGGGCGGCATCGCCCCCCGTGCCCCATTTTTTATTTTATTTTAATTATTTATTATATTTCTATACCGCCTTTCTCCCGTAGGACTCAAGGCGGTGTACAGTCAAGAAAAATATAGACACACAAACATCATAAAATTGCTAATTAAAATTATTACTTAGTTTGGTCAATTAAATAAAACCCAGAATTAGATAACATTTAAAAAATCATTCACATGTTCGTATGCTTAGCCCCGCCTGTTGGAACATCAGGGTCTTGAGGGCACGGCGGAAAGCACGGAGATCAGGGATATTCCGTATCTCCGGGGGCAGTTCATTCCAAAGGGTTGGAGCCCCCACAGAGAAGGCCCTCCCCCTGGGAGTCGCCAGTCGGCATAATTTGACTGACGGTACCCTGAGTAGTCCCTCCCTGTGAGAACGAACTGGTCGGTGGGAGGCTATTGGTGGCAAAAGACGGTCTCGTAGGTACCCAGGTCCTAAGCCATTTTGGGCCTAGTAGGCCTCCCTGAAGCCTCCTGAGAGCAAAAATGGGCCGTGGAGGGGGGGCACACCGCACCCCATTTTGTGCCTAGTAGGCCTCCCTGCACTTACCTGGGAGCCATAATTGGGCACGTGGGGACTCCTGGAAGGGGCAGGGGAAGGGGCAGGGACAGCCAGCAATTTAACTACCGGTTTTCCCGAACCGGCTGAATCCCACCACTGGTTAAAGGGCAGCTAGAGATGGAAGGGGCTTAAAGACCCACAAGGCAGAAAAAGAAAGCAAGACAAGGGAATTCTTACATTACAGGTAGTCCTCGACTTACAACCATTCACTTAGTGACCGTTCAAAGTTACCACGGCACTGAAAGAGTGACTTTTGACCGTTTTTCACACCTGCGACCGTTGCGGCCTCCCCATGGTCACGTGATCAAAATTCGGATGGTTAGTAACTGGCTCATCTTTATGACAGTTGCAGGGGCCACGTGCTCCCATTTTGTGACCTTCGGACAAGCAAAATCAATGGGGAGGCCAGATTCACTTAACAACCGTGTTACTAACTTAACAACCGCAGTGAATCGCTTCAAAACCGTGGCCAAAAAAAAAGGTCATAAAATGGGGCAAAATTCACCTACCCACCTGGCTCACTTAGCAACAGGAAACTTTGGGCTCCGTTGTGGTCGTAGGGCGAGGACTACCTGGATAATTTTCTTTGAAACAATAGTTAAAAAGGGTAGGATATTATAGCAATTTTCAAATTACTTCCCTTGAGCGGAATTAGCTAAGAATTGAGACTTTAATAAAAGGCAAAAATAAAAAATAAAATTGTTATGATTTAGAAAGGAGCCAGAGGTATAATCAGGACTATTGTGTTGGAAATGGCAAAGTCTGATTCCAGGGAGAAATTGTGATCCCTAATTGCTGGCTTTACTCAGTGGCTAAAAGGTTTGAAAAGTGAAAATCAGAAAGGTAGGAATAAGCCATAGGACGCAGGGAGGCTTCGTTTTGTATTCCTAGCAGACGCCGTTCTTTCTCAGAGGCTTACGACCTGTCCATTAATAGAATCAGAGCACTGGGCTGGATGGCCAGATCTCTGATTGTTCAAGATCCCTGCAGCAGAGAAGGACCATCAAAGTAATTGCAGCAGACAGAAATATAAAAAAGAAACAAAGAAGAACCCCCAGAAAGGTCCAATCAGAGGCAGGCATTCACTCTTGTAACAAAGCCATCTAGAGTAGACGATGACCTTCACTGACAATCAAGACAGAAGTTGAGATTGCCAGCAGGTTTGCAGGAGAGAGAGAGAGAGAGAGAGGGAGGGAGGGAGAGAGAAATAGAAAGAAAATGTCCTTTCCTTTCCTTTCCTTTCCTTTCCTTTCCTTTCCTTTCCTTTCCTTTCCTTTCCTTTCCTTCTCTCCTCTCATCTCCTTTCCTCCTCTCCCTTTCCTCTCCTCTCCTCTCCTCTCCCTCCCCTCCCCTTTTCCTTTTCTTCCCTTCCCCCTCCTCTCCCTCCCTTCTCCTCCCGTCTCCTTTCCTTTCTGAAGCTAGATGGCTGACATTGGGCCAATCACTAGGAGACGGTGAGTTCTAGTCCCGCCGTAGACATGAGGATAGATGGATGACATTGGGCCAATCACCAGGAGACGGTGAGTTCTAGTCCCGCCTTAGATAGGAAGCTAGATGGGTGACATTAGGCCAATCACCAGGAGACGGTGAGTTCTAGTCCCGCCTTAGATAGGAAGCTAGATGGGTGACATTAGGCCAATCACCAGGAGACGATGAGTTCTAGTCCCGCCGTAGACATGAGGATAGATGGATGACATTGGGCCAATCACCAGGAGACGGTGAGTTCTAGTCCCGCCTTAGATAGGAAGCTAGATAGGTGACATTAGGCCGATCACCAGGAGACGGTGAGTTCTAGTCCCGCCTTAGATAGGAAGCTAGATGGGTGACATTAGGCCAATCACCAGGAGACGGTGAGTTCTAGTCCCGCCTTAGACATGAGGATAGATGGATGACACTGAGCCAATCACCAGGAGATGGTGAGTTCTAGTCCCGCCTTAGACATGAAGCTAGATGAGTGACATTGGGCCAAACACCAGGAGATGGTGAGTTCTAGTCCCATCTTAGATAGGAAGCTAGATGGGTGACATTGGGCCAGTCACCAGGAGATGATGAGTTCTAGTCTGCTTTAGACATGAAGCTAGATGGATGACATTGAGCCAATCACCAGGAGATGGTGAGTTCTAGTCCCGCCTTAGACATGAAGCTAGATGGGTAACATTGGGCCAATCAGCCAATCACCAGGAGATGGTGAGTTCTAGTCCCGCCTTAGACAAGAAGCTAGATGGGTGACATTGGACCAATCACCAGGAGATGGTGAGTTCTAGTCCTGCCTTAGAGATGGAGCTAGATGGGTGACATTGGGCCAATCACCAGGAGACGGTGAGTTCTAGTCCCGCCTTAGGTAATGAAAGCTGGCTGGATGACCTTGGGCCACTCACTCACTCTCTCTCAACCCAACCCACCTCACAGGGTTGTTGTTTATCGTGAGGAAAAATAGGAGGAGGAAAGAGTATTACATATTGTATGTTCGCTGCCTTAAGTTACCTATAAAACAATACAGACGGGCTGGGGAAAAAAAAGTCTAATAAATGAATAATAAATAAACGTTGGAATCTGGCCTCATCCGTTTCTGAAAAGACGAATCTCTTTATTTCTCCGCTTCATCTTTCCCTCCTTTCCTTGTTCTCTAGAACGTTACCTTTCCTTTACTCCGCCGTGCTGAAGCCAGTCTGTGCCCACTGCCCCCTCCTTATAGTTGCGTGTGTACAACGCCTGTGTGTGAACTCTACACAATTTAAAAGTTTTTGCCTTTTCTTTGCGCTGAGCGCATCCCTATTTTTAGTTCTGCTTCCCCATCTGTTGCTAAATTCTATGCGTACTCTGTTAGAATGATTCGCTTCGCAAAATATCTTAATTCCCCCCCTAATCTTTGAACTCACTTCTTTCTCTTCATTGAAAGGAACACATTTAATACCCCAAAGGCTGCTAGTTGCTTAAGACTTCTGTAGATCCCTAATTGTTCAAACCACTGATATTAAGATGTACAGATTGCGCGTTGGAGATCTTGAAAACCAAAAAATTATTCGAGCGCCTTGTACATCCCAGGAGTCTCAAATCATATTTTAAAGCGTTTTTAAAGAACTGTATCGATGGGTGATGAATGTTAGTTTCGTTTTTCTAAATATATAAGCTTATCGGATGAGCTATAACATTAGGCGTCATCAGAGGAACTACGGTTACTACACTGGGCGTTGCCAGTCATAAAATACCCTTTATGGGGAGATAAATGGTTGCCGGTGTTAGCCTCAGTTCTTTCTTTCTTTCTTTCTTTCTTTCTTTCTTTCTTTCTTTCTTTCTTTCTTTCTTTCTTTCTTTCTTTCTTTCTTTCTTTCTTTTTTCTTTCTTTCCTTTCTCTCTCTCTCTCTTTCTTTTTCTTTCTTTCTTTCTCTTTCTTTCCTCCCTCCCCCTCTCCCTTGCTTCCCCTCCCTCCCTCCCTCCCCCCTCCCTCCTTTCCTTTCCTTTCCTTTCCTTTCCTTTCCTTTCCTTTCCTTTCCTTTCCTTTCCTTTCCTTTCCTTTCCTTTCCTTTCCTTTCCTTTCCTTTCCTTTCCTTTCCTTTCTTTTCTTTTCCTCTCCCTTCCTTCTTTCTCCTGTCTTGTCCTGTCCTCTCCCTCCCTCCCTCCCTCCCATTGTTCTCTTGTCTTGTCTTGTCTTGTCTTGTCTTCTCCTCTCCTCTCCTCTCCTGTCTTCTCCCTCCCTCCCTCCCTCTTTTTCTTTTCTTTTCCTTTCCTTTCCTTTCCTTTCCTTTCCTTTCCCTTCCTTCTTTCTCCTCTCCTCTCCTCTCCTGTCCTGTCCTCTCCCTCCCTCCCTCCAATTCTTCTCTTCTCTTCTCCTCTCCTGTCCTCTCCTCTCCTGTCTTCTCCCTCCTCCTTCCCTCCCTCCCATTTTCTTTTCCTCCTTTCCTTTCCTTTCCTTTCCTTTCCTTTCCTTTCCTTTCCTTTCCTTTCCTTTCCCTTCCTTCTTTTCTTTCCTTTCCTTTCCTTTCTTTCCCTTCCTTCTTTCTCCTCTCCTGTCCTCTCCCTCCCTCCCTCCCTCCCTCCCTCCCTCCCATTCTTCTCTTCTCTTCTCCTCTCCTGTCCTCTCCTCTCCTGTCTTCTCCCTCCCTCCCTCCCGTTTTCTTTTCCTCCTTTCCTTTCCTTTCCTTTCCTTTCCTTTCCTTTCCCTTCCTTCTTTCTCCTCTCCTCTCCTCTCCTGTCCTGTCCTCTCCCTCCCTCCCTCCAATTCTTCTCTTCTCTTCTCCTCTCCTGTCCTCTCCTCTCCTGTCTTCTCCCTCCTCCTTCCCTCCCTCCCATTTTCTTTTCCTCCTTTCCTTTCCTTTCCTTCCCTTCCCTTTCCTTTCCTTTCCTTTCCTTTCCTTTCCTTTCCTTTCCTTTCCTTTCCTTTCCCTTCCTTCTTTTCTTTCCTTTCCTTTCCTTTCTTTCCCTTCCTTCTTTCTCCTCTCCTGTCCTCTCCCTCCCTCCCTCCCTCCCATTCTTCTCTTCTCCTCTCCTGTCCTCTCCTCTCCTGTCTTCTCTCTCCCTCCCTCCCGTTTTCTTTTCCTCCTTTCCTTTCCTTTCCTTTCCTTTCCTTTCCTTTCCTTTCCTTTCCTTTCCTTTCCTTTCCTTTCCTTTCCTTCCCGTCCCTTCCCTTCCTTTCCTTTCCTTTCCTTTCCTTTCCCTTCCCTTCCCTTCCCTTCCCTTCCCTTCCCTTCCCTCCCTTCCCTTCCCTTTCCTTTCCTTTCCTTCCCTTCCCTTCCCTTCCCTTCCCTTCCCTCCCTTCCCTTCCCTTTCCTTTCCTTTCCTTTCCTTTCCTTTCCTTTCCTTTCCTTTCCTTTCCTTTCCTTTCCCTTCCCTTCCCTTCCCTTCCCTTCCCTTCCCTTCCCTTCCCTTTCCCCCTCATTCTTCTAGCTTTCTAGGAACTCTCAATTATCGTTGCTTACTTTTTCTCCCTAATCAACATGGCCTATTTTCTAAGCAGAAAACAACCATAGCCTTTCCCCCTTCCTAAGAATGAAGAGGGTACTGGATGGAGCAAGATGCATTTTTACTAATAAGGAGAAAGATCACGGATGGGGTTCTGTTTACAGGGGAGAGGGGTTTTTTTGTATGTGTGTTGTTGTTGAAACTGTGGCTTCTTATTGCTGCACACCACCTGGAGTCACCGTTTCTGAGTCAGGCAGCCATATAAAATTTGTTTAGTAAGTAAATGCCACCTACTAAAGCATCCTTTTTTTTCTTTTTTGAATATAAACATTTGGGGGAAATCAAGTCAAGTGGGGCAGTGGTGGAATTACTGCCGGTTCTGTGGGCGTGGCTTGGAGGGGGTGGTGTGGCTTGGTGGGCATGGCAGGGGAAGGATACTACAAAACGAGCCTTGGTGGCGCAGCGGACTAAAGTGCTGTTAAAGT
Organism: Pantherophis guttatus; assembly: GCF_059756535.1. Classification (NCBI taxonomy): domain Eukaryota; kingdom Metazoa; phylum Chordata; class Lepidosauria; order Squamata; family Colubridae; genus Pantherophis; species Pantherophis guttatus. The sequence continues at coordinate 7,853,381 of NC_142067.1, forward strand.
AGCACTTAGCTGCCAGCTGCCTGCAATTACTGCGAGTTCAAATCTCACCAGGCTCAAGGTTGACTCAGCCTTCCATCCTTCCGAGGTAGGTAAAATGAGGACCCGGATTGTGGGGGCAATAAGCTGACTTTGTATAAAAAAGAACACCGCTTGGGGGGGCCCAAAAGCCCTACTACGCAGGTATATACAAAAGTATGAAGGCTATTGCTTAACGCACTGTAAGCCGCCCTGAGTCTCCGGAGAAGGGCGGCATATAAATTGAACCAATAAATAAATAAAATCTCCATTCCCACCCCACTCCTGGGGAAGGATACTGCAAAATTTTATTTATTTATTATTTATTTATTGAATTTCTATACCGCCCTACTCCCGAAGGACTCAGGGCGGTGCACAGCCATGAAATAAAACACATAGATATACAAAATTTAAAATCGAATAAAATGAATTAAATAAATTTGGCTGAATTAATACCCAATTTAAAATACCCATATTTTAAAATCCATTAAAAATTTAGAATTTACACTTAAAAGGGAGAAGATTTAGGCGAGGCCAGCTTGATGAAACAAAAGCGTCTTCAACTCGCGGCGGAAGGTGCGCAGATCCGGAATCCTCCGTATCTCTGGGGGGAGCTCATTCCAGATTGTCGGTGCCCCCACAGAGAAGGCTCTCCCCCTAGGGGCCGACAGCCGACATTGTTTGGCCGACGGCACCTGGAGGAGCCCCTCTCTGTGGGAGCGTACTGGTCGGTGGGAGGCTGTTGATGGTAGTAGGCGGTCCCATAAGTAACCAGGTCCTAAGCCATGGAGCGCTTTAAAGGTGGTAACCAGAACCTTGAAGCGCACCCGGAAGACCACCGGGAGCCAGTGCAGCTCGCGCAGGAGAGGTGTTACATGGGAGCTCCATGTTGCTCCCATAACCACCCGCGCAGCCGCACTCTGCACCAGTTGGAGCCTCCGGGTGCTCCTCAAGGGGAGCCCCATGTAGAGAGCATTACAGTAGTCCAGACGAGAGGTGACGAGGGCATGAGTGACTGTGCGTATTCCCTCCAGGGGAAGGATATTGCAAAATCTCCATTCCCACCCCACTCTGGGGCCAGCCAGAGGTGGTATTTACCGGTTCTCCGAACTACTCAGAATTTCCACTACCGGTTCTCCAGAACCTGTCAGAACCTGCTGGATTTCACCCCTGAAGTGGGGCAATCATAACTTCTGTATGTAGGATCCGTGGCACTCTCTAAGCTTGGTGGTTTTCTTGCAGACATTCCATTACCAAACCAGGTGATATTATCAGTGCTGATGAACCATAGTGTTCTGTCCCCAACCACACGCACACACACCAACAGACGTTCAAGAGTTAAAGACCAAACCAGCCGGCAAAATCCTTTTCCTTATGATAACGGAACTTGGCAACAACCTAGTGGCTGCCTGCCAAGAGTTTATTATTTACAAAGAGGAGAGATAACTTCTCCCCACTTCTGATACATCAAAAGAAACAGCTCAATAATTACAGAGTTAATCAAGTCCAGAGATAATCCAGCAAAGCCTATAGCAAAAGTCCGGCAATGCAGAATGGTGTGGAAGCTTTCAGCTTTGTTCGTCACAAGGTTTGACTGGCCACCACGCTCCCTTTTATACCCTGTGGGGTGTGGTCCAGTGACTCAGCCTAATCTCGGGCACGCCTTTTCTTCTGTTGCGCGCGCTTATCTCTGCGACGCTGGCATGGATCCAGCCAAGACTCATTACCCTCATCACTGTCCATCTGTGGCTGCGTGGACATGCTTGGCCCCGGCCCTATCTCTTGCCCTTCGGCGGACACCGAAGGCATTGCCAGAGAGGAGGGTCCTGGAGAGGGAGGCCTTGCCCAACTCCTCTCCTTCACTCTCGGAGTCCTCTCCTGCCGATGACACAGGTTCCGGTAACGGAGCCACAACACATAGCACCGATGGTGTGACCGAGCTGGGTAATGAAACATGTGCAAGAAAACCACCAAACTCAGAGAGTGCCTAGGACCTCACAGTCCTCCTCCTCCTCTCTGCAAACCCTACTCTTTTAGCACTGATGATGTTACCTAATTGGATAATGAAACATCTGCAAGAAAACAACCAAACTCAGGGAGTGCAAAGGACTCCACAGTTCTCCTCCTCTTCCCTGCAAACCCTTCTAATTCTGATGATGTTACCTCGTTGGGTAATGAAACGTCTGCCAGAAAACCACCAAGCTCAGAGAACACCAAGGACTCCACAGTCTCAACCCTGAGCTACAAATATTCTCTTCTTAATGTCTGTGTGGCAGCCCCACGTACCGAAACCTTTTTCAAAAGGGAAACTCTTAGGACCATTCCCCAAAGCCTCACACACCCTGAGGGAAGCCCCCTCCAATGGACAACGCAGCCTTCTAAAACCCACAAACAGATCGATATTTTTCATCCCGGTCCGAAAAACAGACCTATTAAAATATAATGGAAAGAGTTATTAGACGTCGAGTTCCCCTTACACTCTCCAGATCAGAGCTCACAGCTAGTTTGAAATGGCAGGTACGTGGAAATCTTAGCACTTAATCAATAAACTCCTGGGCTATTGGCTTTAATGGACCAAAGACAATATCAATGGAGAATTATAGTTAGGTAGGATAAAAATGAGATGGAAGGAGAAGCGGGGAACGCTAAAATGGAAATATAGACCCCGGAGACGTTCAGAAGCTTTAAAGGGTCCTAAATCACGCAGCTGGAAAGGAATCTCCAAGATCACTTCCTGTTAGCTTTTAGGCGATGTTGAAAAAAAAAATAAATCTATTCCTATAGCAATTTTTAGCAAATAATCATCCAGGTAGAAATAAACCATAAAATAGGTTGCTTGCAGTCAACAGAGTTGGGGAGGGGAAGATTTCAAAATTTGTTTTATCCTGTCTTCATTATTCGGTTACTAGCAGCTGCCAATTTTGTGTGTGTGTGTGTTTCATTTTTCACTAAGCGAAAAGGAAAGCTAATTTACACCGATGGTCCTCGACGTACGACTGTCATGTAGTCGGTCCATTACAGTCGTAGAGCACGATCGTCATAAAGTGGGTCATCCTGTGACTGACCTGATTTTGCACTGGTCATTAAGCAAATCACCATGGTTTTTAAGCGAATCCAAGGTCATTAAGTACGCCCAATGTTTGCTCTGGGGCATTTTTGCTGAAAACCGAAATAAATGATGTATTTTGGCAAAAATGTAATAAATGGCAGTCAAATGACCATGGGATGAGGTAAATTGCTGTAAATTCTGTGTCTGAAATGTGGTCACCTGACCATGGGGGAGGGGGGAAGGAAGCATCCATCGGGGGGGTGGGGGATATATAATAAATTGAGAACTGCCTGTAAAATGCTAGTCTTCCATCCGGCTTGGTAAGAAGAAGAATATTTACAAAGGAAGTCAAAGGAGACAAGATGGCGGCTGGTACTGAACCATCAAAACTCTGCCCCTTTTTTTACACACAACAAACCAAGCTAAGTACAGCTAGTCCTCAACTTACGACACAACTGAGCCCAAACTTTCTGTTGCTAAGCAAGTGAAGAGAAGAAGGAGCAGGGCAGACATGATAGCAGAGTTCCAATATTTGAGGGGCTGCCACAGAGAGGAGAGGATCAAGCTATTTTCCAAGGCACCTGAAGGCCAGACAAGGAATAACGGATGGAAACTGAACAAGGAGAGATTCAACTTTAGAAATAAGGAGAAACTTTCTGACAGTGAGAGCAATCAACCAATGGGACAGAAGTTGCCTTCGGAAGTTGTGGGAGCTTCATCTCTGGAAGCTTTCAAGAAGAGACTGGACTGCCATCTGTCAGAAATCGGGCGAACCGGTAGTAAAAAAAATGCTCCCAATTCGTGCGAACTGATATTTCCGGCGATCATCTCTGCCGCGTGATTTATATTTGCTAGAATATCGTTTGGTGCGCACTGTGCGTGCATGCGCACGCAGCGTGCGTTTGGAGCGCACCACGCATGTGCTGCAGTAGTGGGTTTCAATTTGCTACCGGTTCGCTCGTGGGCACGCGCATGCTCACACACTAGCAACGCTACTGTGCATGTGCAGAGACATCCGGGCAGGTGGGCGGAGCCTCCCGCCACTACCGGTTTACCCGATCCGGGGTGAATCGATAGCGACCCCCTACTGATATGTCGGCAGCGAACTGATGGCAAACCACGGAGGATTTCACCACTGGTGTAAGGTCTCCTGCTTGGAGAACCTAAAAGGTCTCTTCCAACTCTGTTAATCTGTTAAACGGTTGTTAAGTGAGTTTTGCATTTTACAGTTTTCAAGCCATAAGTGTTAAGTGAATCACTGCCATTGCTAAGTTAGTAACCCAGTTGTGAAACCGGCTTCCCCGTTGATTTGGCTTGTCACAAGGTCACAGAACTCCACTGACTCCAGAACCAGGGGTGAAATGCTCCTGGTTCGGACCGGATCGCCCGATCCGGTAGCGATGGTGGCGGGTGGTTCGGAGAACCGGTAGCAAAAATCCCTGCCTCCCCCCATGCCCAGCTGAGCCGCGCAATCATCAAAGGCTTTTTTTTTAATTTTTAAAAGTATTTTTTCTAAAACGTCTTTGGCTGAAAAAATGCTTTTAAAAGTAAAAAAAAAAGCCTCTGATGATCGCGCGGCTCAGCTGGGATCGTCAGAGGCTTTTAAAAGCATTTTTTCTACAACCTCTTCTGCCAAAGAGGTTACAGAAAAGATGTTTTTAAAAGGAAAGAAAGCCTCTGCCGATCAGGCAAGTTAGCTGGGATCGTCAGAGGCTTTTAAAAGCATTTTTTCTGTAACCTCTTCAGCCAAAGAGGTTATAGAAAAAATGTTTTTAAAAGGAAAAAAAGCCTCTGCCGATCAGGCAAGTCAGCTGGGATCATCAGAGGCTTTTAAAAGCATTTTTTCTACAACCTCTTCCGCTGAAGAGGTTACAGAAAAAAAATTTTTTAAAGGAAAAAAAGCCTCTGCCGATCAGGCAAGTCAGCTGGGATCGTCAGAGGCTTTTAAAAGCATTTTTTCTACAACCTCTTCTGCCGGAGAGGTTACAGAAAAAATGTCTTTAAAAGGAAAAAAAGCCTCTGCCGATCAGGCAAGTCAGCTGGGATCGTCAGAGGCTTTAAAATAATTTTTTTAACAACCTCTTCAGCCGGAGAGGTTATAGAAAAAATGTCTTTAAAAGGAAAAAAAAACCTCTGCCGATCAGGCAAGTCAGCTGGGATCGTCAGAGGCTTTTAAAAGCATTTTTTCTACAACCTCTTCAGCCGAAGAGGTTATAGAAAAAATGTCTTTAAAAGGAAAAAAAAACCTCTGCCGATCAGGCAAGTCAGCTGGGATCGTCAGAGGCTTTTAAAAGCATTTTTTCTACAACCTCTTTCGCCGAAGAGGTTATAGAAAAAATGTCTTTAAAAGGAAAAAAAAACCTCTGCCGATCAGGCAAGTCAGCTGGGATCGTCAGAGGCTTTTAAAAGCATTTTTTCTACAACCTCTTTCGCCGAAGAGGTTATAGAAAAAATGTCTTTAAAAGGAAAAAAAAACCTCTGCCGATCAGGCAAGTCAGCTGGGATCGTCAGAGGCTTTTAAAAGCATTTTTTCTACAACCTCTTCAGCCGAAGAGGTTGTAGAAAAAATGGTTTTAAAAGTAAAAAATAAAATAAAAAATGGCCACGCCCACTCAGTCATATTATCCCCCACCAAGCCACGCCCACAGAACCGGTAGTGACAAATTTTACATTTCACCACTGTCCAGAACCCTACAAACGTCATAAATAGGAGCCAGTTGCTAAGGGCCCAAATTTTGATCACATGACCACGGAGGTTGCCGCAACAGTGGCCAGTGTGAAAAACGGGTCCTAAGTCACTAATTTCAGTGCAATTTTAACTTCGAACGGTCACGAAATGAACGGTTGTAAGTCGAGTGTATTTTAGGCACTAAAACCTAACAACATCCTAGAATGCACCTGCAAGGATTTTGCAAAATTAGCTCCCCATATTTGGCCTCCTGAAAGAAGACAGGGTAAAAAAAAGGTGCAATTAATTTACATTTGTTCTTTGCACCTACCAAAATAAAATAAAATAAAATAAAATTAGGTTGTCTGGCATCGTTGGGTGATATTCCTCCAGACTTAATTCGTAAAGGCTATTTTTTGACTCAAGTTCCCACCAGCTGTTAGCAAAAGGCACTGCGGGAGCTCTATTTTCAGCAGTTCACTAAAGTGCATGGACCGATGACAGCACCATGTGGCGTATTTATTATTCTGAAGGTGGAGTCAAATTGAAAACTTTGAGGACCCTTTTTTTTTAAAAAAAAAATATGCATAAAGTATATTAACCCCTAATTCTTTTATTGCGAATTCACATGCTGAGCATTAGGAAGGAAAAGATAACAGAATAACTATCTATGTATCTATGTATCTATGTATCCATGTATCTATCTATCTATCTATCTATCTATCTATCTATCTATCTATCTATCTATCTATCTATCTATCTATCCATCCATCCATTCATCCATCTCTATCTCTATCTATCTCTATCTATCTATCTCTATCTATCTATCTATCTATTTATCTCTCTCTCTATCTAGCATCTATCTATCTATCTATCTATCTATCTATCTATCTATCTATCTATCTATCTATCATCTCTATCCATCCATCCATCCATCCATCCATCTCTATCTATCTCTATCTATCTATCTCTATCTATCTTTCTATCTATCTATCTATCTATCTATCTATCTATCTATCTATCTATCTATTTCTCTCTCTCTCTCTCTATCTAGCATCTATCTGTCTGTCTGTCTATCTGTCTGTCTATCTATCTATCTATCTATCTATCTATCTATCTATCATCTCTATCTATCATCTCTATCTATCTATCTATCCATCCATCCATCCATCCATCCATCCATCCATCCATCCATCCATCTCTATGTATCTCTCTCTCTCTCTCTCTCTCTCTCTCTCTGAGGGTTGAAATGCTCCCGGTTCGAACCGGATCACCCGATTCGGTAGCGATGGAGGTGGGTGGTTCGGAGAACTGGTAGCAAAAATCCCTGCCCCCCCCCCATGCCCAGCTGAGCCGCACAATCATCAGAGGCTTTTTTTCTTTTAAATGCCTCTGACGATCCCAGCTCTGACGATCCCAGCTGAGTTGCCTGATCGGCAGAGGCTTTTTAAAAAACCTTCTGACGATCAGGGAACTCAGCTGGGATCGTCAGAGCCTTTTGAAAGCATTTTTTTACAACCTCAAGAGGTTGTAGAAAAAATGGTTTTAAAAGTAAAAAAAAAAAAAATTGGCCACGCCCACCCAGTCATATTACCCCCGCTATTACCAAGCCACGCCCACAGAACTGGTTGTAAGAAATTTTAGATTTCACCACTGATATCTCTCTCTCTCTCTCTCTCTCTCTCTCTCTCTCTCATCTCTCATCTATCTGCCATAACATTAGAGCTTTAGGTTGGAACAGAGAAGGTCGTAACAGCCAGTCCTTGAGTTACAACCGTAAAATCTTGCAGTTAAGTTTATAAGTTGGGAGAGCTGTCAAGTAGGTCACCATGTAATCAGACCTGATTTTACAATCTTTTTCACAGCCGTCATTAAGTGCATGTGACAGTTGTTAAGCACACTCTGCAGTTTTAAAGCAAATTATTAGGACATTAAGCGATGACACGGTTGTTAAGTCAACCTTGAGACAGCATCTCAAGAAGATACAACACTTACTTTCATTTTCCCCAAGCCTTCCCCCCTTCGTGAAACACGAGCAAGGATAAGGTGGCAGCGGACATTAACTTGACATTTGCCATAATTTTGAATCCTCACTAAGTAACACGTTGCAAATCGAGGACTACTTGTCCTGAATCTATTCTGTCCTGATACAAACAGTTAAATGGATTTTTTTTTTCCCGTCAGAAAAATTATCAGCTCCTCCTAGGCGCTTTCTGCTAAACAAAGCATGAAGTTTCCCCCTTAACCATGTTTAGGAGACATGATCTCATGCTACAACCTTTTGTCTCATCCTCGGCTCACTATGGAGACAACCTAGATTCATCCTTTAGCTGTTCCAGTTTTAAATTAGTGTTTTCTATCTTCCCTCAACATATCTTGGTGTGCAATCGATGGTGGCTAGAACTGGAATCGACCGAGCAGCTAGTGATCGATTGAAACTACTGACAGCACATCCTTCTCATTCATTAGTCACTGTCCTTCAAGGGCCAGAGTTGCTGAAGAAACCAGAATATGGTTTCTGCAGATACACCTGTCCAGATAATGCTATGCCCACTCTTTGCAAAGCATCATTCGGGCCATACCAATGTTCCTTATACATACTGCCATACTGGACTTCTGAAAGGCCGTGGTATTTATCATCGAATGATCCCTTAGAAGCCTGCTGGTTTAAGTTCAATATGGAAATAAAAAATATTGTTCATTCTATCTGGAGGAGAGGAGAGGAGAGGAGAGGAGAGGGAGGGAGGAAGGAAGGAAGGAAGGAAGGAAGGGGAAAGGAGAGGAGAAGGAAGGAATGGGAAGGAGAGAAGAGAAGAGAAGAGAAGAGAAGAGAAGAGAAGAGAAGAGAAGAGAAGAGAAGAGAAGATGGAATGGAATGGAATGGAATGGAAGAGAAGAGAAGAGAAGAGAAGAGAAGAGAAGAGAAGAGAAGAGAAGAGAAGAGAAGAGAAGAGAAGGAGAGAAGGAAGGGAGAAGAGAAGGGGAGAGGAGAGGAGAGGAGAAGAGAAGAGAAGAGAAGAGGAGGAGAGAGGGAGAGAAGGAAGGGAGAAGAGAAGGGAAGGGGAGAGGAGAGGAGAGGAGAGGAGAGGAGAGGAGAAGAGAAGAGAAGAGAAGAGAAGAGAAGAGAAGAGAAGAGAAGATGGAATGGAATGGAATGGAAGGGAAGGGAAGGGAAGGGAAGGGAAGAGAAGAGAAGAGAAGAGAAGAGAAGAGAAGGAGAGAAGGAAGGGAGAAGAGAAGGGAAGGGGAGAGGAGAGGAGAGGAGAAGAGGAGGAGAGAGGGAGAGAAGGAAGGGAGAAGAGAAGGGAAGGGGAGAGAAGAGGAGAGGAGAGGAGAAGAGAAGAGAAGAGAAGAGAAGAGAAGAGAAGAGAAGAGAAGAGAAGAGGAGGAGAGAGAATGGAAGGAAAGGGAAAGGAAGAGAATAGAGAATGGAATGGAATGGAAGAGGAGAGGAGAGGAGAGGAGAGAAGACAGGAGAGGAGAAGTTTTGGTCTAGTCAGTGGTTATGACTGTGCTCTTATGATTGTCCCAACATCCTCATAGTCACATGATCAAAATTTGGGAGCTTGGCACTCAGCATGTATTTACGATGGTTGCAGTGTCCTTTGACTGATATTTGCAATGTTCCTAGCCAGCTTCCAAAAAGCAAAGTCAACAAGGGAAGTCAGATTCACTTAACAAGTGTTTTACTAACTTAACAGCTGCAGTGATTCGCTTAACAGCTCTGGCAGGAAAGACCATAAAATGGAGCAAAACACACTTAACAGATATCTCACTTAGCAATGGAAATGTTCAGCTCAATTGTGACCGAAAGTTGAGGATTACCTGTATACTGTATACACCTCTGATGATCCAAGGATTGGAGCCTGAGTCCTAAATCATGGTAAAAATCAGCACCATGGAAAGCTCCCCAGTACCAAGAGAGGTTGCCTTAGCACAGAATGAAAGTATATGATGCTTAGACCAGTGTTTCTCAACCTTGGCAACTTTCAGGAGGGTGGACTTCAACTCCCAGAATTCCCCAACCACCATGCCTAGAGCTATAATGCCTTGGTAAGACCAAACCTGGAATATTGAATTCACTTCTGGTCGCCACAATACAAAAGAGATGTCGAGACTCTAGAAACTGTACAGAGAAGAGCAACAAGGATAATTAGGGCAGCTGTAGGCTAAACCAGGGGTCCCCAACACCCAGTCCATGGCACGTCAGAAATCAGGCCACGCAAACAAGCACAGTGTTCTGTCCCCGTCTCACACACACACACAAACAGATAGCCAGGGGTTAAATAAAACTGGCAGACAACAAATTCTTTCAATAAGAGGATTGGCAGCAACCCAGTAGCTGCTTGCCAAGAACTTTACTCATAGAGGGAGGGGTTGTTCCTCCATCAGATAAACCCAAACAAGATACACACAGTTCAAGAATTGTCAAGTCCAGTCCGTATTAAATCCAAGGCAGATAACGTTGTTTCAAAGATACAATGTGACTCGCTAGTAGTTAGTTTTGTCCGTCACAGAGTCTGAATGGCCACCTCACCCTCTTTTATCCCCTGTGGGGTGTGGTCCAGTGACTCAGCTTAATCTCTGGCACGCCTCCTTTTCTGCTGTGTGCACCTGTCTCTCCGACGCTGGCGTGGATCCAGCCAAGACTTATCTCCGTCACTGTCCGACTGCGAGGAGATACCTGGCTCCTGGCCAATCTCTTCTCCTACGGGAGACACCTGAGGCATTGCCAGAGAGGAGGGTCCTGGAGAGGGAGGCCTGGCCAACTCCTCTCCTTCATGTTCAGAGCCTTCTCCCTCCGATAAGTCAGCCTTGGGGGTCAGAGTCACAACACACAGTCCCATCCACGGGATGCAGGCAGCATGCGAAACCACACCCCCTCCAGTCCACAGAAAAACCCCACTCCACGGAATCAGTCCATGGTACTACCAGGCTAAACCATACAGTGAATATTTGCAGGAAATGGGTATGTCTCTAGTTTAACGAAGAGAAGGACTAGACGTGACATGATAGCAGTCTTCCAATATTTCAGGGGCTGCCACAAAGAAGAGGGAGTCAAGCTATCCTCCAAAGCACCTGAAGGCAGAACGAGAAGCAATGGGTGGAAACTAATCAAGGAGAGAAGCAACCTAGAACTAAGGAGAAATTTCCTGACAGTTAGAACAATTAATCAGTGGAACAACTTGCCTTCAAAAAATTAGACAGGTCCAGAGCTGAGGATGTCTCCTAACCTGGTTTTGGTAGTTAAAGTTTGGTAGATAAAGTTCAGTTGCAGGAATTTGGGTATGTCTAGTTTAAAGAAGGAACGCGGTGGCTTAGCTGAGCTTGTTAGTTGAAAGGTCGGCAGTTCAGCGGTTCGAATCCCTAGTGCCGTGTAACGGGGTGAGCTCCCATTACTTCTCCCAGCTTCTGCCAACCTAGCAGTTCGAAAGCATGTAAAAAATGCAAGTAGAAAAATAGGGACCACCTTTGATGGGAAGGTAACAGCGCTCCGTGCACCTTTGGCATTGAGTCATGCAGGCCACATGACCACGGAGACGTCTTCGGACAGCGCTGGCTCTTTGGCTTTGAAACGGAGATGAGCAACGCCCCCTAGAATCGGGAATGATTAACACATATATGCAAGGGGAACCTTTACCTTTAGCTAGTTGAGTGAAAAGAAGGACTAGGGGTGATAGGATAACAGACTTCCAATATTTGAGGGACTGGCGCAAAGAAGAGGGGGTCCACCTTATTTTCCAAAGCCCATGAACAGGACAAGAAGCAATGGATGGAAACTCATCAATAAGGAGAAATAAGGAGAAGATTTCCCGACAGAACAAATAATCAGCGGCTTTACCTCAGAAGTTGTGAGTGCTCCATCACTGGAGGTTTTCAAGGAAGAAATTGGACAACATTTGTCTGAAATTGTAACAAGGTTTCCTCCTTTTTTTAAAAAATTGATTTATATGCCGCCCTTCTCCGGAGACTCAGGGCCGCTTACAATGCGTTAAGCAATAGCCTTCATACTTTTGTATATTTCTACAAAGTCAGCTTATTGCCCCCACAAACTGGGTCCTCAATTAACCTATCTTTAGAAAGGATGGAAGGCTGAGTCAACCTTGAGCCTGGGGAGATTCGAACTTACAGTAATTGCAGACAGCTGGTGTTAATCACAAAGCTATCAGTCTGCTGAGCCACCAGGCCCAATGAGCAGGGGGTTGGACTAGAAGACCTCCAAGCTCCCTTGCAACTTTGTCATTCTGTTAAGGTTGAGAGACGGATCTGCCTTAGACAGATTCTCCCAAAGTTTGCTTGCCTTACCCCCTCAATGGGCAGTGTTCAGTTAATCACGTTCTGCTCTACTAATGCTTTCGAGAACCACTGCTGATTAATTCTCCTGACCCTCCCCATCCACCACCAGCCAAAATAACACAATTAATCTTCCCTCTAAAGCTGCAGTGTTTTCCTCCCAACTGGGTCCCCTCCGTCATGCTGACATATTCTTAAAAGCCCGGGCTTAATTGGATCTATGTAAGGTCATCAACTGAATTAGTTCCACCATGAGCACATCATCACTGCAGGGAAAAGGTGATGCCGCTGAAATTTGCCTTCCCTCCATGCCTAATCATCAAGGTGCTTGAACCAAAAACAGCAGAAGGAACAGGTCTTTCCAAATGAAAGCCTAGGAAGAGATATTAAAGGGGCAACAGAGCTAGAGCTATGGCAAAGTTAGACAGCGTATACTAAAAAGCAGAGACATCACCCTGCCAACAAAAGTGCGTATAGTCAAGGCGATGGTTTTCCCAGTTGCAATGGATGGCTGTGCAAGTTGGACCATAAGGAAGGCTGAGTGCCAAAGAATGGAGGCCTTTGAACTCTGGTGCTGGAGAAGACTCCTGCGAGTCCCTTGGACTGCAAGGCGATCAAACCGGTCAGTCCTAGAGGAGATCAACCCTGATTGCTCTTTCGAAGGCCAGATCCTGAAGATGAAACTCAAATATTTTGGCCACCTAATGAGAAGGAAGGACTCCCTGGAGAAGAGCCGAATGCTGGGAACGATTGAGGGCAAAAGAAGAAGGGGACGACAGAGAACAAGGGGGCTGGATGGAGTCACTGAAGCAGTCGGTCTGAGCTTAAATGGACTCCAGAGGATAGTAGAGGACAGGAAGACCTGGAGGAACGTTGTCCATGGGGTCGCAATGGGTCAGACATGACTTTGCAACTAACAACAAAGACCTAGGAACCCAGTAAAAAATGTATTAGGGAGAGTTGGACCATCAGGAAGGCTGAGTGCCGGAGAATGGATGCTTCTAAGTTGTGAAATTGGAGAAGGTTCTTTTTTTTTTAATAGTTCATTTTTTTAAAAAAATTATTCTATAAAATATAAAAAGAAAAGAAGAAAAGAAAATAGGAAATTAAGAGGGGGAAAGGGAGCAGGGAAAAGGGGGTGCGAGATACAAGGGGGAAGAGAAAAAGGAAGAAAAGGGGGGCACTGACTTCCAACTATTCTTAGCACCGTACAAAATAAACACACTCCAGCCTCAACTTTTTGCTTTTACATATTAAAATATAAAACTGGCCATTTCTGTAACGCCAAATCTTTCTAATCAACAAAACCAAGATCAACGTTTCATTTTTTTTCTTCAGAAGCACCAATTCCAGAAGTGATATCCAAATAAGAACATATTTTCCTCTTTAAATAAAGTATTTAAATAGAGTACATGAGCCTCGGTGGCGTAGTGGTTAGAGTGCAGTACTGCAGGCTATTTCTGCCGGCTGCAGACTGACTGCAATTTGGCAGTTCGAATCTCACCAGGCTCAAAGGTTGACTCAGCCTTCTGTCCTTCCGAGGTGGGTAAAATGAGGACCCAGATTGTTGAGGGCAATAGGCTGACTCTGTAAACTGCTTAGAGAGGGCTGTAAAGCACTGTGAAGTGGTATATAAGTCTTAAGTGCTATTGCTATTCAATTTAACCATTTCTGCTTTATCTTCCTTGCTATGGAAATAGTATGGAGAAGATTCTTGAGAGCAGGGGTGAAATCCAGCAGGTTTTGACAGGTTCTGGAGAACCGGTAGTGGAAATTTTGAGCAGTTCGGAGAACTGGCAAATGCTAACTCTGGCTGGCCCCAGAGTGGGGTTGGAATGGAGATTTTGCAATATCCTTCTTCCTGGAGTGGGGAGAGAATGGGGATTTTGCAGTATCCTTCCTCTGCCATGCCCACCAAGCCACGCTCACAGAACCGGTAGTAAAAAAAAAATGGATTTCACCACTGGGATCAACCTATTCTCCAAAGCACCAGAAGGCAGGAGAAGAAGCAATGGGTGGAAACTAATCAAGGTGAGAAGCAACCTGGAACTAAGGAAAAATTTCCTGACAACAGAACAATTAATGGGTGGAACGATTTGCCTTCAGAACTTGTGGATGCTCCTACATTGGAGGTTTTTAACAAGAGATAGGATAAACATTTGTCTGAAATGCGCACCGGGCAGCTGCTCTTCCAATTTCCGGCATGTATGTGTGTTCCGAAAAGGTTTGCCAACATTGGTATTGTTCTGCCCCAGCTACGGACCCCAAAGAACGCAGCACACACAAACTCTATACAAAGCTTATTTTACTCAAATAACTTAGTCTTTATCAACCAAAAGCTGTTAATAAACTGTCTTAACAGCCTACCAGAATTCTAAGATAAGGTAATCACCGTCTTACTAGAGTTGGCAGAAAGCCCAGAAACAATTTTGCAGAGAATCCAGACGCGAAGGAGATTGAACTAAAGTTGTTCCCTACAACTTGCTTCAGTCGGTGTTCCTCCTTAAATAGGCTAAGGAAGTGGCCAATTAGCCCCAAGCCTTACTCTCGAGGAGACCTCCTCCTGAGGAGCCACTCCTGCCTTTTGGCAGCTTTGCGCGCCCGTGCATTGAGAAGAGGCTCCTCCTCTTCGTCCTCTTCACTTAAAGGAGCTCCTGGAGGTTCTGAAGGCCCTGGCTGAATCCCTGCCTCTGGCACCACATCTTCTCCAGCCTCCTCACTGTCCGACTCGAGCGCCAGCTGAACAGGCTGCTGTCGCAGCACCACACCAGCCTCCTTGTTGTCGGAATCAGCTACAATCTGCACAGCCCGCTGATGGGCCACAACAGGTATAGGGTTTCCTGCTTGAGTATTTATTATTTTTAGTCCTTACAAATCCAAAAAGCAAATATGGAAAATAACCCTGCTTGGGTTGTATAGAAGACCTCCAAGATCCCTTCCAAGTCTATTATTCTGCTTTCTAGAACTATGCCTCTGGGGAAGAAAATGTTCTTTTCTATCTTGCTGTACCACACTCCTCACTCAAGGGAAATTAAGATTCCTTAATTTATAGAAACAGAGCTAGAAGGAACGATTTTAGGCCATTGAGTTCAGCATCCTACACACGGGGAGGAAGTGCAGATGCAATCATTATGGCTACCTAACTCCTGCTTAACACATCTCAAGTAAGTAGATCCACCAATTCTCTGGATAATTGGTTACACTTTTACAGCTAGGAAGTTCTAGTGGAGTCAGCCTGCTTCTGCTTCCATCAATTAAGCGATGTCATTTATCAACAGGCTGTGTGGGACATGGTGCCTACTCTCTGGAAGAATTATTGCCCCAGAGAGTGGTATGGGTTCCTGAGCCCTGGTAGTGCAGCAGACTAAAGCACTTGTTATTAACATCAGCTGCCTGCAATTACTGCAAGTTCAAATCTCACCAGGCTCAAGGTTGACTCATGCCTTCCATCCTTTTTAAGGTAGGTAAAATGAGAACCTGGATTGTGGGGGGCAATAAGCTGACTTTGTATAAAATATACAAAAGTATGAAGGCTATTGCTTAACGCATTGCAAGCCGCCCTGAGTCTCCGGAGAAGGGCGGCATATAAATCAAATCAAAATAGTTTCCACCCTGATGAAATTCTGTAAATCACTGAAAACTTATGTTTTTTTTTGTTTTTTGTTTTAATTTGATTTATATGCCGCCCTTCTCCGGAGACTCAGGGCGGCTTACAGTGCGTTAAGCAATAGCCTTCATACTTTTGTATATTTTATACAAAGTCAGCTTACTGCCCCCACAAACTGGGTCCTCAATTTACCTACCTTAGAAAGGATGGAAGGCTGAGTCAACCTTGAGCCTGGCGAGATTCGAACTTACTTTAATTGCAGACAGCTGGTGTTAAATTGCAGTGCCTTGTCTGCAGAGCTATCCAGGCTCTTCTTTTTAGAGAGTCGTCGTGGCCTGTCGGCCGCCGGCCCCTCCAGCTGCCGAATCAGAGGAGGAGGAGGAGGAGGTGTGGGAATCAGGGTCAGCATCAAGGCAACCTGGGAGCTACGAGGGGGAAGAGGGAATGGAGCTGGCAGAGAGAAAGACAGAGAGAGACAGAGGTGGAGTGCGGGCTGTTGGAGGATGGGTTTGTGTTGCCTGCATTTCAGGCTGAGGTGTAAGTGGTTCCTATGGTCTCCAATTTTTCTGGAAATCCGAATTTCCAGAGAAATTTGCAGAATGCGGGAACCATTTGCGCTTCAGTTTGGAGTGACAGTATTCAGCGGTTGGGGGGAAGCAAGACGGAGGGCGTCCTACAGGAAGCACAGCTCCGTGGCATGGTCCTTCCAACAGTTCCAGTGGGGCTCCACGCCCATTTGCATTGCTCGGGTCACCCTGAGATCACAGATAAACCTCCAAGTGGCCTCAACGACTCTCTAAAAAGAATGCAAATGACCAGATAAATATCTTAACTAAGTGACTAACTTAACGACTGCAGTGATTCATTTAACAACTGTGGCAAGAAAGGTATAAAATGGAGCAACACTCACTTAAGAGCTGTCTCACTTAGCAAGGGAAATTTTGGGCTCAATTGTGGTCGTAAGTTGAGGACTATCTATAATAATTCAAGAAGGGGAAAACTTAGAATTGAGATATTTGATTGTGAATGTTTTAACAGCAGCTAGAATTGTGTTTGCTAAAAACTGGAAAAATGAGAAAGTACCAACTCAAGACGAAGTTATTAGGAAGATCATGGAATGTGCTGAAATGAGTAAATTGACATTTGAAATTGGAGAACAAGAAGTTAAACAATATTATAAGATATGGGATTTATTTTATCAATGGCTAGAGACTAAAACATGGAAATGAAATATGAAATAAGAAATGAATGTTATAATACAATATCTGAAGATAATTTTTAAGAAACGATAAAGCCATAGTTTAATTAAATGATAAATGAGGAGACTTATTAATCTAATACGAGAAGTTAGATAATTAGTTAATTATGAATATGGGGATGAAGCACAAAAGACTTGTAACCGACCGACACACTGTTTGCAATTGTAATGGATGATGGATTTATTTTTTATGTTTTGTTTAAAAATAAAAAAAAATTCATAAAAAGAAAAAAAGAAGGGGAAAAGTTGACATCTCTTTGTTCGTTCGATTATTTTTCCTGTTTAAACAACAGCCCTTTCCATTTCTTTCTGCTCCATTTCTACAACTTCAAAAAGAAATTAAAGAAGACAACGCGCCATTTTGGATGTAGTTTCCACCCACCATGGATCACCGGCCAATGGCAGCATTTGGTCCGCCTACCTGACATAGAGAGAACGCTTTTGATTGGTTCGCAGGGAGCCTGACCCGGAACTCATGCTGTGATTCATCATCTGTTCACGCAGATCATGGATTTTAGCCTCAAATCGAGCGTACTCTGTAAAGCAAACAAACAAACCCAATTTAAAACCTTGTTTAAAAAAAATAAATTGATTTTATCACTTAGTATGCATTTAGTTATACCTCTAATGGTGTTTCGGAACATCTGTGCTTGAAGGAGATGAAATAACACGACAGTAAATTTCTCACTTCTGAAATTAGCAAATATTGCCAATCTAAATTGACTGCCTTCTTCTTCTAGGGTGCTTTCGGATTCCGTAATCTAGCCTATAGCTCTAGTACAAGTAGTCCTTGGTTTACAACAGTTCATTTAGTGACCGTTCAAAGTTACAACGACATTATAAAAAGTGATTTATGACCGTTTTTCACACTTACGACCAGTGCAGCAGCCCCCTGGTCCTATGATCAATATTCAGATGCTTGGGATCCGACTCATAGTTATGACGGTTGCAGTGTCCCACGATCACGTGATTGCCTTTTGCGACTTTCTACAAACTAAAAGTCCATGGGGAAGTCAGATTCACTTAACAACCATGTTCCTCACTTACCAACTGTAGTGATTCGCTCAACAACAGTGGCAAGAAAGGTCGTAAAACGGGGCAAAACTCACTTCACAAATGACTCACTTAGCCATTGCAACTTCGAATGATCGCTAAACCCTTGGTAAGAGCCTTGGTAGTACAGTGGTCTAAGGCACCCTGTTATTAAGCTGGTTATTAAGACCAGCGGCCTGCAATTACTGCAGGTTCGAATCTCGCCAAGGCTCAAGGTTGACTCAGCCTTCCATCCTTTCTAAGGTAGGTAAATTGAGGACCCAGTTGTGGGGGCAATAAGCTGACTTTGTATAAATATACAAAAGAATGAAGGCTATTGCTTAGCGCATTGTAAGCCGCCCTGAGTCTCCGGAGAAGGGCGGCATATAAATCAAAATTAAAAAAAAAAAATGAACTGTTGTAAGCCGAGGACTACCTGCAGAATTATAAAATCATAGACTTAGAAGTAGTACTATTCCTTCTCTGAATTATGAAATCAGAGGCTTGGTTGTCTAGTCCAACCTCTTATGGCCCTTCTACCTTGCCATGCATTTTCATTCGTTTTCTGTTTTGAGACCTCTGAAAGACAAAGAATCGTCTCCGTAATTAAGAGAACCATCAAGATGTTCCTCCTAAGGTTGACTGAAATCTACTCTCTAGTTGCAGCCCATTATATCTAGTTCTGGGAGAGATTTGGTGGTCTCTGAGCTTGTGTTGTGGTCCGCAAGCAGCCTGTGGAGCTGGCAGAGGAGTTGGACAGTGAGGAGGCTGGGAAGGAACATGGGCCAGTCTTGGAGTCCGGGGAAAGCTCGGACGAGGGCTCTGTATCAGAGGCAGAGATGAGGCCAGGGCCATCTGGGAGTGATGTGCGGACTCCGGAGCCTCCAGAGTCGGATATCAGAGAGGCAGAGGAACAGGAGGAGCCTGTTCCTAGTGCGTGCATGTGCAGAGCTGCCAGAAGGCAAAAACAGTTAAAACAAAAGGGACAACTTGGGAGTAAGGCCTGGAGATGATTGGCCCCTCCCATAAGGCTTAAAAGAGGAGCAAAGGCACGTGGGCCCTTTGCAGGAAAGCAACATTGTTAATTCTGTTCCCAGTCGGCATCTCTGTTTGATTCTGGACTCCATGTGGCTTTGCCAAGTAGGTCTTTGGCAGCATGTCAAGGGAGATAAAGATTGGTGATTATCCCGAAGGACTTCTCCCAAAGGACTTTTTGCAACTAAGTGGGACTCAGCTGTGAATGAACGTAACTCACAGCTGCTGCAATAAAAGAGGTTTTTGGGACTACTTGTGTGTTTTAATGACTCAGGAAGCCTAGGTCACAACAGCTTGGTTGTTTTCTTGCAGACGTTTGATTACCCAAACTAGGTAACATCATCAGTGCTATGAAGAGAGCCTTATCAAGGAACCACCAAGAATACTCCCACCAACATTGACAGGACAAGCCATGGTATATAAACAGAGAGAAAACACCAGCCCCCCCTTGCCCTGATGATAATAAGCAGTTGGGTCATGAAACGTCCGCAAGAAAACAACCAAGCTCAGAGACCACCAAGGATCCCTCCTTTCAAATCCTGAGCTACAAATGTTCTCCTTTATTGGTACATCTAATACAGGGGTGGGTTGTAAATTTTTTTACTACCAGTTCTGTGGGCGTGGCTTATTTTGTGGGCGTGGCTTGATGGTCATGTGACAATTCTTTAGGATTTAGCAGAGGTACTGGTCTACCAGACTTTTAACTGCTTGCAGAGCTGTACCGATCTACCCATTTATTTTTTGCAGGCACTGATCTACTCATGTATTTTTGCAGGCACTGATCTACTCATGTATTTTTGCAGGCACTGGTCTACCCATTTATTTTTGCAGGCACCGGTCTAGTCATGTATTTTTGCAGGCACTGATCTACTCATGTATTTTTGCAGGCACTGGTCTACTCATGTATTTTTGCAGGCACTGGTCTACCCATTTATTTTTGCAGGCACCGGTCTACTCATGTATTTTTGCAGGCACTGATCTACTCATGTATTTTTGCAGGCACTGGTCTACCCATTTATTTTTGCAGGCACTGATCTACTCATCTATTTTTGCAGGCACCGGTCTACCCATTTGTTTTCTTTTAACACTGATCAGCTGTAGGGCGGCCCTTTGAAGCCCCATGGCCAGAGTTTAAACAGTTTTTTCTCCTCTAGCCATCAGCTGGGACTCAGGAAGCAGCAATAGATTGGGGGTGGGGCCAAATAAAAAGTAAGAATAACGCGGGGGGTGGGTGGGGAGGCGGGGGAAGAACCGATTCGGTGACATCATAACGTCACCGCTACTGGCTCGGCAGAACCAGGCGGAACCGGGAGGAACCCACCACTGATCTAATACCTCTTGGTGTAATACTACACATTATTATTAGTAGTAGTATTATATACAACATCTGAAATGTGAAGTTTATGATAGTAGTGCAAAGGCCACCTCTTCAGGTATTGAAAATGGACTTTTTTTTGTAGAACCCGAATACACAAACATTCACAACATTTATAAATAAATGAAAGGGACTAACCTACATATGCATGCATAAATAGGAAGTATAAGTGCCCTAAACCAACGTAATATATATATATATATATATATATATCAATTTTAAGTATGTCTAAATGCATGAATTAATTTGCAAAATCCGACTTGTCTAGTTACGTTCACAATGTTGTGTTCATAGGCAGCTATGACCCATGCAGAGAATGACAGCAGATCGATATACTGCAGTACATAAATCAAATTGATTTATGCTCCCGAGAGCATCCAAGAACAGCCTCGTAAATCAGGAATCAACGTAAATCATTAACAGATGGCAGGTTTTGCTGGAAATCTGATGGCGCAAAGACTCAGAAGGGAAGACAATGCATAAGCAGGAGTAAAAATATAGTCAAATAATAAACATTAATTTTGATATAGACCAATGTCTATATCAAAGTTCCCTTTGGATGAGATATTTATTTATTTTGGAACCTATGTATTTGGAGCAACTTGCCTCCAGAAGTTGTGAATGCTCCACTGCTGGATGTTTTAAAGAAGAGATTGGACAACCATTTGTCTCAAATGGTATTGGGTTTCTTGCCTGAGCAAGGGGTTGGACTAGAAGACCTCTGAGGTCCCTTCCAACTCTGTTATTCTGTTATTTCTGTACTATACAGGCAGTCCTCGACTTACGACCACAGTTGAGCCCAGAATTTATGTTGCTAAGTGAGACATTTGTTAGCGAAGTCAACGGGGAAGCCAGATTCACTAAACCGCCATGTTCCTAGCTTAACAACTGCAGTGATTCGCTTAACAACCGTGGCAAGAAAGGTCATAATATGGAGCAAAACTCACTTAACAAATGTCTCACTTAGCAACTCCAGAAATGTTGAGCTCAACTATGATTGTAAGCCAAGGACTACCTGTAGTTCTTACTTAGTTATTTATACAGGACTAACATGAGATCCTATCACCGGATACCATATCATAGTTCTATATTGTAATTAAAGAGTATTATTTCCCTATATCCGTGATGGAGATCCTATGGCACGCGTGCCAGAGGTAACACACAGAGCCCTCTCTGTGGGCATGTGTGCTGTCACCAGCTGCTGTTATAGTTTCCGACGTGTGCTTGCACGCTGGCCAGGTGGTCTTCAGCATCAGTGGTGGGTTGCCCCTGGTTCGGACCAGTTCGGAAGAACTGGTAGTAGAACCAGCGGGAGGCTCCGCCCACCGACCCCGATGTCATCAGGATGCTTCTGCGCATGTATGCTTGTTTCTTGATGCACGGGTGCGCAGAGCTGCCAAAAGGCAGGCGTGGTTCCTCAGGAGGAGGTCTCCTCGAGAATAAGGCTTGGGGCTAATTGGCCACTCCCTTAGCCTATTTAAGGAGGAACGCCGACTGAAGCAATTTGCAGGGAACAACTTCGTTCACATACCTTTGTGTCTTGTCTTGCTTATCTTATCAGCTTCCTGCAAATTGCTTCTGGGCATTCTGCCAACCACAGTAAGCTTTCAGTATTATTCTTTGAATTCTTGGCGGCTGTTAAGGCAGTTAATTAACAGCCATTGTTGTAAAAAACTGGTTTATTTAGTAAACTAAGGTTTGAACGGACTTTGTGTGTGCTGCGTTCTTTGGGGTCCGTAGCTGGGCCAGAATAGTCCAGCATGTGTGAAGACCAGCTGGTGGCATGCACGTGCCGGAAACCCAAAGACCAGGTGGCCGGCTCACGCAGGTGCACCGGCCAGCTGGCCTTCACTGGTTTCCAGTGCTCTGGCGACGTGTGTGTCCGTTCTGGTTTGGGCATTCGGTGTCGAAAAGGTTCGCCATCACTGCCCTATATGCAGAGGTGGGATTCAGCCAGTTCGCACCACTTCGACCGAACCGGTTGTTAACTTTCTGAGCAGTTTGGTGAACTGGTTGTTGGAAGAAATCATTAGGGCAGAGAACCGGTTGTTAAATTATTTGAATCCCACCACTGCCTATAGGCATTTCTTTTCATCCTGTTCATAAACCTAACCAATATTTGCTGCTCCTCTTGGCACTGATCCCAGGCTGTATTGCGACTTGCAAAATAACAGGCGGCTCTTTTTATATACATTAGCTGAAAACATTGACTTGCGTAATTGTCACCCCATCCATCCCAAAAAACAAAAATCCGTATTTCTGTTACACAGGGAGTCCTCAATTTACGACCTCAACGGAGCCATCAAATTCACGTTCTTAAGTGAGACATTGGTTAAATGAGCTTCGCCCCATTTTTACGACTTTTCTTGCCACGTTTGTTAAGATGAATCCCTGCGGTTATTAAATGAGTCACAAAGGTTGTTAAGTGAATCTGGCTTACCCCGTTGACCTGGCTTGTCGGAAGGTCGCAAAAGTGGACCCTGCAACCGTCATAAATGTGAGTCAGTGGCCAAGCGTCTGAATTATGATCACATGACCATGGGGATGCTACATCTGTCGTAAGCCTGAAAAATGGTCATAAGTCACTTTTTTCAGTGCTGTTGTACCTTTGAATGGTCGCTAAATGAACGGATGCAAGTCGAGCATTATCCGTAACGTTCTAAGCTACATTGCCGAAATATCTGAGACTCCTTTTTGTCAGAATTTCCAAAATGGCAGCGTGCCATTTTCCCAAAAGCCTTCTTCCCCTGGCCTATTAAAATTTAATAACAGTATAACATTAACAGAGTCGGAAGGGACCTTGGAGGTCATCTAGTCCAACCCCCTGCTCACGCAGGAGATCTGTACTAGGGGTTCGATCCGCCGAACTGCCAACCTTTCTGATCCATAAACTCAGTGTCTTAGCCACTGGCCACCTAGTCACCACGCACACCTAGTGACGGCGAACCTAGGACACACATGTCAAAGTTGACACGCCACAATGCCAACCTTCGCTTACAGGCCGACAACCATTATTCTCAAAAGCGCGTCCTGTTCACACACGATTTTCGGAAGCTGGGGAGACTGTGTGAGGTTGGCGTGTGCTCGCACACAGTTTGTGGATTCTCTGGAAACCACGCGAGAGGGCCGTGCTCTCATGGCTAGTCTAGTGAAGAGAAGGACCAGGGAATACAGGATAGCAGCACTTCCAATATTTGAGGGGCTGCCACAGAGAGGAGGGGGATCAATCTATTTTCCAAAGCACCTGAAGGCCAGGCAAGGAATAATGGATGGAAACTGATCAAGGAGAGATTCGACCTGGAAATAAGGAGAAATTTTTGGACAGTGAGAACAATCAACCAATGGAACAGAAGTTTCCTTCAGAAGTTGTGGGAGCTTGATCCCTGGAGGCTTTCCAGAAGAGACTGGACTGCTGTTTGTCGGAAATGGTGTAGGGCAGGGATGGCTAACCTTGGGGGGAGTGCAGAGAGGTCACGCGCGCACGTGTCCACACCCATAATTCTATGCGCTCCACCTCCCTGCATGAGTGCGTGATCTACCAACACTTCCCCCCGCTTTTGGCACACGATGGCACAGTGGGCCTGGTAGGCCCGTTTTGCACCCTCCCCAGGCTCCAGAGGCTTTCTAGGAGCCTGGGGAGGGTGAAAACGGCCTTCCCCACCACCACCCCGGAGGCCCTCCGGAGGCCGGAAACAGCCTGTTTCCCTACTTCTGATGGGCCCAGAAGGCCCGAAAATTGGCTGGCCAACACGCACACGTGCGCCGGAGCTGAGCTCGCGTGCCCACCGATATGGCTCCGCGTGCCACCTGTGGCACGCGTGCCATAGGTTTGCCATCATGGGTATAGGGTCTCCTGCTTGGGCAGGTGGTTGGACTAGATGACCTACGAGATCCCTTCCAACTCTGTTAATCTGTTAAATCTGTTAAATCTCGCACTGTGTCCAGATCTCTCTCTCTTCCTCCCCCCCCTCCCAAATTGTGGGAAAATGGGGTGTGCTTTCATGTGGTTTTCAGAGGCGGCAGAAGAGAAATTTCTGGATCTTCTCCACGTACGAAAGCCTCAGGTGAGCCAGAGCTGCCTCAGGTCGGCTGCAGGCACCTGTCAGCAGAAAAAGAACACTGCCTGAAGGTAATTGATCCATGGCAGATCCTGAGGGAAGAAACTACATGATTGGACTATTTTTTGAATAAATGAAGTCTGTAAAGAATTTCTATGGAGATTCTCGGTCATCCAGGTCATGGTTATCCCAAAGGTGCTTTTTTCAAGAAGCAGCTGGACTTTTTCATTTTTCTTCGAAGACGTTTCGCTTCTCATCCAAGAAGCTTCTTCAGCTCTGACTGGATGGTGGGGAAAAAGAGCCTTGGTGGCGCAGCAGACTAAAGCGCTGTTAAGTAACACCAGCTGCCTGCAAGTACTGCAAGTTCAAATCTCACCAGGCTCAAGGTTGACTCAGCCTTCCATCCTTCCGAGGTAGGTAAAATGAGGACCCGGTTTGTGGGGGCAATAAGCAGACTTTGTATAAACAGGAACACTGCTTAGGGGGGGCCAAAAGCCCTACTAAGAAGGTATATACAAAAATATGAAGGCTATTGCTTAACGCAGTGTTTCTCAACCTTGGAAGCTTGAAGATGGGTGGACTTCAACTCCCAGAATCCCCCAGCCAGCGCTGCTGGCTGGGGGATTCTGGGAGTTGAAGTCCACCTATCTTCAAGCTTCCAAGGTTGAGAAACACTGGCTTAACGCATTGTAAGCTGCCCTGAGTCTCCGGAAAAGGGCGGCATATAAATCGAATCAATAAACAATAATAATAATAATAATAATTTATACTCCTTGCAGACAGCTGGTCATTTGCATTCTTATAGAAAGTCGTTGAGGCCACTTGGAGGTTTGTCTGTGTCCTCAGGGTCTCCTGAGTGGTGCAAATGAGTGTGGAGCCTTTTTGGAACTGCTGAAAGGACTGTGTTGCAAACCCCGAGGGTGCAGACAATCCTCCAAGTGGCCTCAGCGACTCTCTAAAAGGATGCAAATGACCAGCTGTCTGCAAGGAGTATAAATCTTTCCATTCCCCACCATCCGGTCAGAACTGAAGAAGCTTCTTGGATGAGAAGCGAAATACCTTCAAAGAAAAACCAGAAAGTCCAGCTACCTCTTGAAAAAAGCAACTTTGGGTCTGTAAAGGATTGTTTCTCTTTTGTTCAAGGATGTTTATTCATTTTATTTATACACCACCTTTATTTGCTATAAATAACTTGGGGAACAGAGCTAATACAGGTAGTTCTCGACTTACAGCAGTTCGTTTAGTAACAATGGCACTGAAAAAAAGTGATTTAAGACTGTTTTTCACACTTACGACAGAGGTGGGTTTCAGCAGGTTCTGGAGAACTGGTAGCAGAAATTTTTGGAGAACCGTAGTAAAATTTCTGACTGGCCCCGCCCCCATCTATTCTCTGCCTCCCAAGTCCCAGCTGATTGGGAGGAAATGGGGATTTTGCAGTAACCTTCCCCTGGATTGGGGAGGGAA
Source organism: Pantherophis guttatus (assembly GCF_059756535.1). Taxonomy (NCBI): domain Eukaryota; kingdom Metazoa; phylum Chordata; class Lepidosauria; order Squamata; family Colubridae; genus Pantherophis; species Pantherophis guttatus. The sequence goes on from NC_142067.1 coordinate 7,879,236, forward strand.
TGGAGATTTTACAGTATCCTTCCCCTGCCACACCCACCAAGCCATGCCACACCCACCAAGCCACGCCCACAGAACCGGTAGTAAAAAAAATTTGAAACCCACCACTGACTTTCGACTGTGGCAGCATCCCAAAAAAATCACATGATCAAAATTCAGACGCTTGGCCACTGCCTCATATTTATGACGGTTGCAATGTCCTGGGGTCATGGGATCACCTTTTTTGACCTTCTGACAAGCAAAAAATCAACGGGGAAGCCAGATTCACTTAACAACCACGTAACAAACTTAACAACTGCAGTGACTCACTTAATAACTGTGGCAAGAAAGGTCATAAAATGGGATCGAATTCACTTATATTCAGGGGTGGGCTTCAAAAATTTTAGCAAGGGGTTCTCTGCCTGGTTGCTGGGTGGGCGTGGCCTAGTCGGCCTCCTGCTCCATGGCAGGGAGGTGATTTTGCCCTCCCCGGACTCCAGAGGCTTTTCTTGAGGCTCCAGGAGGGCGAAAACGGCCTCCTCAAACGTCTGGTAGGCCCATTTTTCACCCTCCCTGAGCTTCCGCGGGTACCCTACACTTGCCTGCATCCAAAACAGGCTATGTGGGGACTCCTGGGAGGGGCGGGGCAGGGGTGGGAGGGGCGGGGCAGGGTGGGAGGGGCGGAGCGGAGTGGAATTTGGAGGTTTTCCAAACTGCACAGAATCTTAGCTAGAGGTTCTCCCGAACCCCCGTGAACCCCTGATTATATCTCACTTAGCAACAGAAATGTTGGGCTCAATTGTAGCCTTAAATCATGGACTATCTGTCCATGGAAGGAGAAAATGAAGCCCTTCTTTGCTCTTCCATGGTATGAAGACAACCAGGATCTTCATTCTACAGAAGCAGATGATCTCATGCCTGCATGTCTATAAAGCGTAAGATGGCTCTGCTTTATCCTTTTTCCGGTTCTCCGCTGCTGAAATCTCAGCTAGATCATTTTACTTCTGTATATAGATCCCATGCTTGTGTTTCAGCTTATCCCTTTAATAAATAACAGAGACGTTCTGTGCACACAGCCGTGGGAGTCAGCATCTAAATTTAGGCCTCCGAGTGTGGAGCGAGGAGTAGGATCAAAAGCTAGGTCTCGGGAACGAGTAGCGTCAGATCATCACCAGTTTCTACTCGGAGCAGAAGTGAACTTTCTCATAACTTCAGGTGGACAGTATGTCTGGGATGACCCAGGACAAGGCACGAAGGTCACACAGCCAGCTGAGAGTTCAAACTCCCCTTTAATGCTCCAAATGTCTCTTCAAACACTCCCACGTTCTTGACAAGTCCCAGAGCAAGTGTGCGCGCGCACACACACAGCAGCCTCTGGCTGCGCCCCGTCCAGCAAAACAAAGGGACAGGGAAATGAGTCCACGAACCAAGAAACAAACTAAGTCCACAAAGTCAGGAACAAGGTACTGAGTCCATGAAGTAAGGAAGAAGCAAGCAGTCCTGCGAACTCCAAATGTCTGCACCGGCACACTAAACTCTACCAATTCAGCATTTATTCCCGACAAATGCCCCTCGCCACAGCGTCTCCTTAAATCTCAGTCCCCAGGTATGCCTTGTGAAGAGGGGTGGGGCGCACTAACCTGAGTCATTGGGTCAGCCTGCACTGTTCCTGCCTTCTCTCCACTCTCCATGCTCGGGGATCAGGAGGGGCCGGTCCTTGCTCACCGCCTGAGCTCCATTGCTCCTCATTTCACTGCTTGCCCTCTCTCAGTCATCCTGCCCCCGTTCCTCCCTGCTAATAAGCCGTCCCAATCCTGAAGGGCCCTGGACTGACTCAGCCTGCTCTTCCCCACATTCCTCTGAAGCCAACGAAGCAACCTCCTCGATCTCCATCGGTTCCAGCTCCAGCTCGTATTCCTCTGCAGATTCTGGCTCTGATGAGGGCATGACAATGTCTATTTCACTAAGTTGACATGGGTTTATCTGTGAATCATGGTTATTATATCCAGGGATGTGCTTCAACAACCATTTCATTTTCAAGCACCTTACAGGTCGTCCTCGGCTGATTGGTGGCCTAATGGTGAAGACACTCGCCTCTCACTTGGAAGGTTGAGAGTTCAATCTTCAGCAGTGACAGATGTTTCTCTCTCAGAGCACAACGAGAAAATATCTGCTGTGAACTCTTGCATAGGCGTCAGGAAGGGCATCCGACCAGCAAACGCTCAGCTCCATCCAGTCACCATGACTCTACCCCGAATTAAGGGATTATAGGATTGTAAAAAAGAAGACTTTTTTTTATAGGTGGTCCTCGACTCAGGACCATTCATAATTACAACGGATCTTCCTAGGGGTCCTTATGACAGTGACGTTTGCTGGATTTTACAACCGTTCTTGCCCCATTTGCTAAGCGAATCATTGCAGTTGTTAAGTGGATGTGGCTTCTCCCTTGACTTTGTTCGTCAAAAGATCACAAAACAGGATCACATGATCCCTGCAGCCATTCTAAGTGTAAAAAACAGTCACAAGCCACTTTTTTTCAGTGCCTTTAAAGGAAAAAAACAAGAAAGTCCAGTTGCCTCTTGAAAAGGCACCTTTGGGTCCCTGTCAGGCAGTTTCTCCTTAGTTCCAGGTTGCTTCTCTCCTTGATTAGTTTCCATCCGTTGCTTCTTGTCCTGCCTTCAGATGCTTTGGAGAATAGCTTGACTCCCTCTTCTTTGTGGCCACCCCTGAGATATTAGAACACTGCTATCATGTCTCCCCTAGTCCTTCTCTTCATTAAACTAGACATACCCAGTTCCTGCAACTGTTCTTCATATGTTTTATATGTTTTTACATGTCTTCTTAAAAGTCTCCAGTGATGGAGAACTCACAACATCTGGAGGCAAGTTGTTCCACTGATTAATTGTTCTCACTGATGGGAAATTTCTCCTTAGTTCTAAGTTGCTTCTCTCCTTCATTAGTTTCCACCCGTTGCTTCTTGTCCTGCCCTCAGGTGCTTTGGAGAATAGGTTGGCTCCCTCTTCTTTGTGGCCACCCCTGAGATATTGGAACACTGCTATCATGTCTCTCCTAAATCTTCTTTTCATTAAACTAGACATACCCAGTTCCTGCAACCGTTCTTTATGTGTTTTATATGTTTTTACGTGTCTTCTTAAAAGTCTCCAGTGATGGAGAACTCACAACATCTGGAGGCAAGTTGTTCCACTGATTAATTGTTCTCACTGATGGGAAATTTCTCCTTAGTTCTAGGTTGGTTCTCCCCTTGATTAGTTTCCACCCATTGCTTCTTGTCCTGCCCTCAGGTGCTTTTTCACCCCCTTTTTTGGGTGGGGGGGAAAGGTGCGTCTTATACACCGAAAAAGACGGTATATGTGTTTAGTGAATTGTCGCAGTTACATTTTGCCTTTGTTCCTGAGATTTCAGAAGGGTGAAATGGATAAGAAGCAGAAACAGATAGATTATTCTTCTAATTCTCACAAAGAATCCAGTGAAAATGGAGCTTGAGAGGATCACACTCAGTCCACCGTATGCAGCCTCCCCAACGGTGGTGGGATTCAAATTTTTTTACGACCGGTTCTGTGGGCGTGGCTTGGGGGGCATGGCAGTGGAAGGATACTGTAAAATCTCCATTCCCTCCCCACTCCAGGGGAAGGTTACTGCAAAATCCCCATTTCCTCCTGATCAGCTGGGACTCGGGAAGCAGAGAATAGATGGGGGCAGGGCCAGTCAGAGGTGGTATTTACCGGTTCACCGAACTACTCAAAATTTCCGCTACCGGTTCTCCAGAACTGGTCAGAACCTGCTGAAACCCACCTCTGCTCCCCAATCCCCGTTTTTGCTGGCAGAATGCTGCAGGAGGCCATTGTGGTCTAAAACAGAGTCTTGATGGGTGACGTCGAGCTGGCCATGCCCCCCATCCCGGGCACACACATACCTGGCCCCCCAGGTCAAACACAATCCTGATGCGGACCTCAATGAAATCGAGTTTGACACCCCTGACCTAGAAGTAGGAAAGAGACAAAGCTAAAATCCCTTCATTGACCTGAAAAGACATATGAGCGATGGAACAATCATCAGCAGAATGCCGCTCTTTCAGAAAACATGCAAATCCAAGCTGCTACACCTCCTAGTTTCAATGACACCCTAAGTAACGAGAGCCAAAACCTCTTGATTAACACAAGTATTTGTAGTAAAGACTTTGAGGGAATTAGAATCAGACCTCCTGGCTGTTCCATCTGAAAGTTAGATGTCAACTGTCCTGTTGGCACACACAGCAAAAGAAACTCCTGGGGCATTGTTCTGTCCCCATACCACACATGCGCCCCCACAGATGGCCCGGAGTTAATAAGCCACACGACAAAACTCTTTCAAGATAAAGCTGACAGCAACCCAGTGGCTAGCTGCCAATTCAGACTTTACTCACACAAAACAAAGATTAGACTGCAAGCATTCCGATAAAACAGGCAGAGTTTCAACAATTCAAGGATTAATCCAAATGCAGTCCGATAAAGCAGGCAAAGTCCAGTAACGCAGAGATCATGGATTATTTCCAGTTTTTGCTCATCACAAACTGAACCGGCCACCACACCCACATATATACCCTGTGGGGTGTGGTCCAGTGACTCAGCTAATCTCTGGCATGCCTTCCCCTCTGCTGCGCACGCTTCTCCCTGCACCTCTGCCGAGGGTCCAGCCAGCACTTATCTTCTTCATCGCTGTCCACCTGTGGCTGCGGGGACGTGCTTGGCTCTGAGCCTATCGTTTGGCCTCCGGAGGCATTGCCAGAGAGGAGGGTCCTGGAGAGGGAGGCCTTGCCAACTCCTCTCCCTCACTCTGCATCTGTCGATAGCCCAGGCTCAGGCAATGGAGCCACAACAGGCATTGCTTTTCCAAGACTATAGCTTTATTGATAATTCCACATAGGTGCCAGGGTTCCAAGAAATGACCCCATTTCAAAACGGAACTCCAAGGCAGATTCTCAAAGAACAGTTTTTTATTGTGGAGACATCATCTTCCCTAGTTCCCCATACATCCCAGTTACGCCCCTGTGGAAGAATCCATGGAACAATACATGAGTGGCAGGGATGGGCTGCTGGGGGTTCACAGGGGTTCGTCAGAACCTCTAGCTAAGATTCTGTGCAGTTCGGAGAACCCCCAAATCCCACTCCTGGCTGGCTCTGCCCACCCACTCCGCCCCTCCCAGGAGTCCCCACGTGGCCCATTTTGGATGCAGGTAAGTGCAGGGTGCGCGTGGAGGCTTGGGGAGGGCGAAAAACAGGACTACCGGAAGTTCAGGAAGGCCGGAAACAGGCTTGTTTCCGGCCTCCAGAGGGCCTCCGGAGCCTGGGGAGGCTATTTTTGCCCTCAAGGAAAGTCTCCGGAGCCTGGGGAGGGCAAAAATGCCCACCCCGCCATGGTGCAGGAGGCTGACTAGGCCACATCCACCATGGCCACGCCAATCCAGCAACTAGGCAGAGAACCCGTTGCTAAAATTTTTGAAGCCCACCCCTGATGAGTGGGCTACCTGTGGCATATGAGCCGTCTCATGGACTATGTAGCAATCAATCATTGGAGCTACAATATCAACAGTCAAAAGGAGAGGTGGGGGGAAAAGGCGATATCGGTTCAGGTGCTTTGACAATCCAAGGAGGACCATTACGTTGTAGAGATGAAGAAAGTTGAATTAGGAATGAAGAAAGAAGGAAAAGGGGGTCAAATCCAGAGCTGAAAGAAATAGCAAGCGTTGATGCAGTCTCGTAATGACTCATAACCTCTCTTGACACTTGCTACGTGCATAACCTTCAAAGAGGTAGGAAGGATGTACCTTGAGATTTTTGCGATTACTTAAGACAAGTGACTGAATGAACATAGGAGACGGTGATCTGTTGGGCTTGAAAAGCATCAGAATTTTAAAAAGTGTTTGTTTGGGCTATACAACTCGGCAGTCTACCCAACAGCTGCAATCACGACGACGTAGTATGGAATTAGCTTCATCTGTCGTAATTATGGCCAGCATGATTATAATTAATAGACAGTTTTCTATCATTTACCCATTTGATAAATGTTTTCTTCATGTGATGATTCATCGTGAGAACACGCTCTATTGTGTGACTACACATGATCATTAATAAAAATAAACTAGCCCTCAAACTGAACTCAACTCTTGGTGACTACATGGGTAGGACAAAGTAGTTTGCTTAGCAAAAATAGGGATGTTTGCCAAGACCCCTGGAATTTTCTAGGATGGTTTTTAAATTTCTCATCAAGTTTTGGGATCCAGTTTTGAAGTATACTGCGAGACCACACTTGGAATATTGTGTCCAGTTCTGTGTCAGGTTTCGATGTCATCTCAAGTAAATTGCACTCCCAAACAATTAATCTTTGCTGAAATATTCCATTTATTGAGTACAACAGATCTGGCCCCGACTTTGTCATAGCCGATACTAACCCTCTGACCCCCAAACCCTTTCCTTTCCGTTCCCCAATTCTCATCTTCTCATTGGCCATCTTCCAAGTCAGTCTCCCCAGCTTCTGACCTCACCCCACAGGAATGTTCCCCCCTCCCATCCCATCTCCTAGGGGA